>NC_135088.1:11594375-11942500 GCF_051107435.1 Chaetodon auriga
TTTAGCCACGCTAGCAGGGTGGCTCGACGACAATGTTGGTCTGTCAACAACTGCTGGTTGGATTGCCTCAACATTTGATACAGACATTCATGATCCCCACATGATAAATCTTAATTTTTGGGTCATTCTCTGCCTTTGTCTCAAGTACCACCATGAGATTAGCACGTTTGAATTGACTGTGATGTTGCAACAGCTATTGGATGGATTACCATGAAATTTGGTTAACAGATTCACATCTCCCTCAAGATGAATTGTAATGAATTTGAATGTGAATGTGTCCAATATTTTGTTTTTGGACCAGATAGTTGCAAAATTAGGGATATTTCCACCAGCTTCAGCTGTACTTTCTGTTTTGCAAGCATTAAAGCCAAAGAGCAACATATCCATTCAACACACGCGATAACCAGATTTGTCCTCTAAGCCAAAGTAATTTTGTTTGGCCTTGAGCCATTTCAGTGTTTGCAAGAGGTGTTTGTTATGGAGCTCAGTAGGCTAAGTGAGATGGCTAAATCTGACCAGTATGATGTCCTGCGTAAGGGAACTCTTCGCCCAGCAGAGACAGGAAAACAATGTCAAGAAAAGTAATTTTGCCACTGCTTGTAAAGCAACATGGCATTTTCCTTGATGTGCAAAGCTCAGCTTTATTTGTCCTAGATGGGCAAATGGTGTATAACAGTAAGGACATGACACAGGTGTCAAAACAAGTACACGTCAAAAAGTACTAAAAAATACATTGACCAGGTGGATGCAACAAAATCCACAAAGTCGACTCATCAGTCGACAATCAGAGCTGACTGAGCTTAGGTCAAGTTAATGATAAAATAGCATCGCTGGTATCATTAGTGTCACAATTAACAGAAGTGCCACCCCGTCATCTCCTTGTCGCCACGTAAAGCAACGCTGTAATGAATGTTGATCTGTTTATGTCTGTTTGACAGGCTCTGACACACTAAGCTGACAGTCAGCTATTTAGCACTGTATGGTCAACGACCACCTTACAGTCTGACTGCCACTTCTAACTCTTATAAGTGCCTGTTGGAGGTCAGCCGGTTTGCCTTTCCCCAATGTTAACTGAAGTAGAAATAGAAATAAATTATACATTTATGTTTTTTTCATGCATGCCGCCTAGTTGTTGACTGTAGTCTTCACAGCTGTGTTCTGCATTGTGAATCACAACGTATGTCAGTAGATGGGAGGCAAGGCAGGCGATGCGTCAGTCCATCTTTGTCAAGTGGTTTTCTGTAGGTGGGCTCGATGCGTCAGGGCCTTAAACTGCAGTGTAAAAAAAAAAAAAAAAAAAAACTAAGGAAGACATTGCGATCAGTCCAAACACAAAGTTATATTCACAATTACACTTATGAAAGTGACTTACTGTACTGTTGACTTTGTGAAACCTGCTCTTCAAAGTCCTGTTCTTGGGAGAGTTTTCTGAGAAGCTGCTGTTGCATTTTCTCTAATCTAGACCTGTTTTGCTCTTAAAAATTCCGCTTATCATCAATTTAACGTAGCCGTATACGTAGCATATACTCTTAGCCTTTTAGCCATATTTGGCTGTAAAATGTCTCATTACAGCACTCGATAGTGACACGAGGAACATTTCTTGGGCTGACAATAAGTGAATCATCAGAAAACTTAAAAATAAAGTGAGCATCATGCTGCCTGCGGCGCTCATCAGTGTACAAAACACAGAGTGGGCAGAGAGCGCACTGTTGGCTCTGTGCTGCTCAAATCTCACATCCAGCCAGCTACACAAACATCACTGCCAGAGTTATTATTAAGCTTCCTGACCAGCAGATGGAGGTGATTTTGTGTTGGTAAGGATGGCCCAGCATGCTTTTGCACTTACAGTATGTATAAGTGTTGTGCAGGTTCGAAGGTTAAAAGGATGATGATGGTGTTGTCCCTGAATGCTCCTCTTAGCCCTGACTTTGTCATGCTTCAGCACGTTCGCTCTGGGAGAAGCAGGACCTGAAAGCAGCTTTTACTCCCCCCCCCCACAACCTCTCATCATCATTCTGATCCCTGTTAATCTTTGGGTCAGGTGTTAGCATCACAGAGAAGCAGTTTATGTAAGCCTTAAGACTTATCTACCTGTGTGCGTGTGTGTGTGTTTGTGTGTACACGCGTGTATATGCGATTCCTCTCACGGGTTTGAGTGTATAACACATGAAAGCTTGCGTTTTTGCTCTCATCTCTTTGCACAGTTGGCGTGCGAGCACCTGGTTATCTCTGACCGCACACACACACACACACACACACACACACACACACACACACACACACACACACACACACACACCACATACGTTCACTTTCAAGCCTTCTTTCTGAATGAACGTCTAACATGGTATGTCGACGTGGTGCTTAAATGCGTCAGTGTGAAAGTGCTTTCCTTCTCGGCCCATGTAGCTACAACATGTTGAGCTAACATTTTTATGCATAAGTGCACGGTTTGAAGTGAGATTAAAGAGAAGGAATATTTACTTGTAACCTTCAGAAACTCTTTCTCCAGAGCACCAAACCCAAGTCACTCTGACAGCGGTATTTTATCTCACAACCCATATAAAATTTGTATGTATGCTTGCATGTACGTATTTCTTTGTATTTGTGCATCTATATGCCCAGTGTGTACCGGTTCAGGCAATGATGATGAAATATAGTCTACTTTAGGGCAACACAGAATGAAAAAAATGAAACTGATAGAAGTCGTCTAATAAGTTTCATAGATTTCAATTTGCCGGGCAGGTGAACAGAAGATGGGAGCAAATAAACCAATAATAGAGTGGCGACATACTCGAGGTGGACAAAATAGCAGGAACACCACACAGTGTAATGCAATCGATACAATGGCACCTCTGATTGATGTTTGGTGTGAACTCATTTTAAGGCTGTAGGCTGTAAGGCTGTTTTGTGTTGCTGTTAAATCTCATTAAGAGTCAGTGTGGTTGAGGCTCGGCTTGTGTTCCTCTTTTGTCACTTAATTTGCATGTGTTTGGCTCAAGTCTGAACAATTTTGAGAGTTTTCCTCTTCCTCTTTGAGAGCTGTCCATCCATGCTTTTGCATTGTGCTTCGCCTTCTCCTTCATATTAGTCATTGTCAGTTTGCCATTAAAACTGACACTTGCTCATTGTCACTCTCTTGTGCCATTGCCTTTCTACTATTGATTTGCAGGGGATGGACAAAACAACAGGAACACATTTTGAGATGGGATGTTAACTTTTAAGAACAGAATCACAGCCAAAAAACTTCAAAACTCTCCAAAAAGTCAGAAATATCATGACAGCATTTGTAAACAATACTAATGCCAAATTTTGGGGACAGAAAATACTTGAACAATCATAAATGTGGACAGAATCAACATATATAATATTTGGGTGCAAATCCGTTGATTTACAATTATATAAAACAGAAAAAAATGAGCATTTGAGATGGCAGAACTTGCAAATCTTTGTTGGAAAATAACTTAAAAGATTAATCATTTAATACAATTGTTGGCAATTAATTGTACGTTAATTAACTAACTGTTTATTGGATTGTTTCAGCTTTAAAATTGGCTACGAATCTGCTCTGCCAATATGGATGTGAACACCCTCAAACACCCGTAAAACTCAAACAGCAGTTCAGAGTCATTGTTTTGTTTCAGAGCCAATATGCTGAAGTTGAACTACAACTAGCTGTAAATGAAAAGATAAGTGATGGTAGCAGTAGGGGATATGAGGGGGTTGCCAGCCCCCTTGTTAGCAAAATGGCCTTGTTAACCTGCCACCCCCCTCTCCAACTGGCCAGCAGCAGAGAGAGTGCAGGGGCAGAGGGGTTGTTTAGCTGAATATGTCTTTCTAGTCTGCCTGACTCATTCATCTTTAATCTGACCGAGCTTTGTGCAACTTAGAATCTATGGCCTCGACCATGGCTCTGAAATATCAGCTGTGCTGTGTATTGATAAATCCATGGTGCTGTCCGTGGTGCTGAAGGAGCAGACGGATTTGTTATTGCGCCTTTTTGTCTGAGTCCTGCTCTTCTGTCAGTTTAGTCTTGGACCTGCAATATTCTCTAAACTATACACTATAAATAATGACTGATGTTGTAGGCTGTATACCACGTAGATATGTGTCACCTTCAGGATCAAAGTGACAAGTAGTGACATGTGGTCATGCAAGAGGATCATAGAGACACACACTGCAGCCTATGATATTCCTTCAATATTTCAATGGTCATTCAGTTGCATCTGAAAATACACTCCCAGACCAAGCCACCTCTTAAACGAAATATTATAGGGGAGAAATGACATGACAGTTTTTACTATAGGGTCAGGGGTGAGGGCCAGGGCACCCCCACTGTTAGAAATTTGCAAATTGTCTACTGGATGACAGAAAACAACCCAGTAAACATAAAAAGAACAGAAAAACCAGACAACGAAAGAACAAAATAAAAAAGACGCATTGGAACTCCTGACAGAAGTAGACACTGCAGATAGATAGATAGATTGCATTAGATTAGGAGGGGATGGAAAAGCAGGGAGAGAGACACCCAGCGATGTTGTCAGAAGCTGGCTGCCGTTGCAAGGGCTAGCTGATGAAAGCTGCTGTGGTGCCTGGCAACAGTGGAGGAGAGCTGTTACACATGCTCCATCACAACAGGACGTACAGGTAGAGAGGATCAGTGATGGAGGACCGCAGAGATAGGATCAAGGTTCAAAGATGCCCCCGCAAAGCAGAGCTCAGGCAGAACGGGGCTGGAGAGCATGGGGTTCCGATTGGATTCTTCTACCACTGTTTTCAAGATTACGCCTCACCTTCTCGCTTCCTGTGAAATAAAAAAAAACACACATAGCTCTCAACCTTCAGCTTAATTTTTCATGTGTGCGTGCCCTCTGCCTCGCCTGCTGTGTATTCCTCTAATTGATTTCTGTCACATTTTCCTGTCTCCTGTGACACTGTCCTACTGACTTGTCAGCCCACTTAACCCGTCCCACCTTCTTTTTCTTTTCATCCGTAATCTCTCCTCACCTCATCTCACAGTGCAGAGCGCTCGGTCTTTTTGTTCCTAACCTGCTTTTCTTCATCAAAGACACCATCTCTCTTCCTCCTGCTCCCTTACTGCCTTACAGCCCAGGGTCTGTGCCATAGGCTGAGTCTTATATCCTTCCTCCACCCACTCTCCATTTGTCATTTGTCTTATATCTGCCTTCGTCTCTCCTCTCTGTCTCACTCCAGAGCAGCGCTCGTTCGCTGTTTGTTCTCGCTCTGTCTTCTATTTTCTCACTTCCTCGTGTGCATCCTCTACTTCGTTGTCACCCATTGTGGTGCTTCTCTGCTGGTTCCTCTCCATCTTTGCCTTTGTTTCATCACATCGTCTTGCTCTGTTTCCTTCACGAAACCCTCCACTCTCAAGTCCTCATCCTCTCAGTGTCTTTCCTCTCTTTTGCTTTCCTTTTCCTCCCCTTTCCCCTCTTCTCTCTATCTTCTTTGCTGTATATGTGGAATGTGAGGAACCCCCGTGGGGAAAAAAGATGGAATTGAATTCTCATTCCTCTTTTTTTTACCTCTCGCACAAGTCAAAGCTCACTCCTTGAAGACTCTTTCCCCCGCTTTCTCCACTGTCCTTTCTGGTCTGTCCTTGCTCTGACAGATAAATTGACAATTGTTAACAAGATGTACATTTGCCAGGTTAATCATCTCCCGTGGGACGTATTCCCGTGTCATTATTGTTGCCATGCAGGGTGGATGGAGATATCGTTTAATTTCACCAGGAGATAATTGAAACTTTTGCCCCCCCTGAACCTCTTCTAAAGCTCTCCACCTCAGCTGCCTTGATGTGAAATGACCTTTATGGTATAATGAGCATGAAGGTCCCTGCAATCATGAATTTCATGATGAATTGTATATTTTACATTCAGCTGAGCTCTGCTCGTGTGAAATAAACCACAGTACACAAGAAAAGAAGACAAAGTTTGCAGCTATAAACAGAATTTGTGTGTGTTTGTGAGCAACCCCTCGTATCCGTGAGTTTGTCTCAGTGTTTTATGGAGACACAAACACAAGGGACTGCAGCTTTGAGGAACAGCACCATAGAGATTAAAAGCCCTCGGGTGGTTATATTTCCACCTGCTGAGAAGGAACCCCAGTGCGACCCTAAGCAAGGCGTGTCTCTTCCCTCCAGGGAGTCCAGCAAGGGTGGCGCAATGAGGTTCCACCTTTTTTTAAGATCAACACTTCCTCTCACGGGAATGCAGGTTTTTCTATATGTGTGTTTTATTTGATGGGGGTCAACTGATCATCAGGATAGAAAGAAAAGAAAGATAAGATCAGTGTACCATCGGCTATGAGGACACTTTTCTTTTTCTTTCATTGTATCAGTGCGATAATCTGATAATCTGAGATTCTGGGATCTGTGCACGTGTCAATCAACCAGGACTGAAATTGTAGGGATAATATCTAATTCTTAAGACGTTAAGACTCACAGTTTATAGGTTGAGAGTGAGATAAAAAGCATAAAAGTATACTGAAGTTATTAAAGGTAAAACATGTAAGATGTGGCCAGACTTACTGAGGTTTTTAAACATTGCTGGTGCTGCTGGCCCAGCTTAAAGACGGCGCTGTTGGATGCTGTACTACACTGTGAAATACTAATATTTCTTTATGCAGTAATGCAAATTCAACTGTTGAGTCTGTTTACTTATTTATTATATCTTGCTTTTTTTACTGATGTTTGTTGCTCTCCCCTTTGCTGCTGTAGCATTGCAAATTTCCCCGCTGTGGTATTGATAAAGGATTAACTTATTTTACGTCTGTCCATCCAAAAGTCTTAGACGTCAAACAATTTCTACACAAATTACCATGAAATTTGCTGTCATCGTGGTCTTGATTTTTTTTTTTGAAGGTGTCTGTGCTGACTTTTTTTCTAGCCCTACAGTCAAGCTGTAATTTAAATCTCTATAAGACAAATATAAAAATCCAGTGGCAGATTGCCATGGAATTTATTAAGCTCATTTACACTTCCCAGAGGATGAATTCTTCTTCTTTGAACCAGAACTGGATGTGTGACAGATCTTTTTTAAGGTCAAGCGAGAAGCAAGACTTTGGTTTAAGCTTACTCGTGTACAGGATTGGTGGCATGTAAACCGTATCCCCTGATGCTCTATACCAGCGGCACCCAAACTTTTTCCCTCGCAGGGCCAGAACTGACACTTAATGGTTGGCCATGGACCAAAAGCAAACACCTATTGTACTGTATTGTGCCTGATGTGCTCAGATTCAGAAAATTAATGAATAATTAGGGATCCTACATATTTAAACAGCATTTTTATCTCACAAAAAATAGACCGCTCACCAAGTGAACTCACTGAGGGTTGTCCTTACTGAACGTCCATTAGTCATGTCTTAGATTTCCCTGAAAGACTGTCAACAGCCCACAGAGAAGCAGATGTTTGTTTGTGTTGTGTGAGTGCGGCCGCAGTGGGCAAGAGCAGCATCATGAGCTTTTTTCTTCTGAGAAAAAGCAGAGAAAAGGAGAGAGTTGACATAAAAATGCCTCGGTGTGCCGTGTGGGATTGTTGACAAAAATGAAGTGAATCAGAGTGTTTCCTTCACTGCAGGTCAAATGCGAGGCAGTACAGCACTGCATTGTGGTCGGCTGTGGTGACTGTCAGTGGAAAAAAATGGTGTCTACAGAGATGTATTCGCTAGATTGATGTTTTTGCTGTATGGCTGACAGATTCGCTGCAGTCAAACCCCACTCCCATCTACTCAATTTACTCTGCAGTTGGCTAGTTACTGGCAAAATTGGCAAAAACAAAAAAATCGCACAAAAAAGAGCCAACAAAACACATTCATAACAATTTTGAGGCTTCCAATCAAATATTTCCACATTCCTGTTGGAGCTTGTGAATGAATGCAATCAAAGAGGGTCCTCACAGGTTCAGTAACATGCATGAGCGTGACTGTAAAAGTTTGCGTTTCTGCGTGCTTGATTATTTGCAGCTTAAATTTTGCATAAAACGCTCACCTCTCAGATCTGACTGCGCGTATGATCTAATGCATCCAGTCTCATCTGCATGTATTTATCACCGTCTTTTTTCTCTGTTGGTGCAGGCTTTTGAATGTCTGAAAAAAGACAACAAATCCTTTTTTATTTACAGGCACATGCATCGGCCTGGCATGGCTCCTCTCAGCTTGTTCTCATGAGGCCGCTGTGAATGTAGACAAAGGAATATGAACGGCATATTTCCAACCGTAATACATTATTGTATGGCTTATGCCACCTGGGCTTCCTTGATGTGTGTTTGATGTGAAACCCAGTGGCACCAGTGAGCTCTCAGACTTTGAAGAAGGTGTATCGATGAGCATGAATGTCAGATGGATCGTTGTAAAGTGGATTCGCATGAAAGACCAATTATTAATGAAAGAGACAGTTGAAGAGAAAAGGCGGCGACACACACACACACACACACACACACACACACACACACACATGCATACCTCACCCTGGGGAAATAATCATGGTAGCTAATCCATCTCAGTAAGGTGGAATGTGCTTATTTAAATGCTTCAGTCACAAATTCATTTCACACATTCCTGAGGCTCTGTAAGTGATCAGTGAAGAAAAATAGACTCAACGCTCTTTTTCTCACCACTCTGTGAACAACATTAAAGGGTGTGAATATCTAATATGTTTTTCATCTGTTTCTCTCTCCTGCCTGTCACCCTTTCATGATCGCTTTCTTTGTTTTGTCTCCTCGTCTTCCTCTCTGTCTTATTTCTTTAATCATCTGGCCTGCTCTCCCTCCCTTTTTCCTTTTTCCCCGTCTGTCACTCTCTGTATCTCTCAGGCATTGGCACCGAGGACGGCAGTGCAAAGAAGGAGGAGGATTTCAAGGGAAAGTCCCAGAGGCAGGTCCAGTTCAACCCGGGGCAGACCAGAGCCACGTGGCGGGTTCGGATACTGAGTGACGGGAAGTACGAGCAGGCGGAGACCTTCCAGATTTTGCTGTCTGAGCCGGTGATGGGAGTGATGGAGTTCCCCGCCATGGCAACAGTTGAGATCCTCGATCCGAGTGACGGTCAGTGCTGCTCATGCACACATTATGTCCTGCATAGATTCTGAATACACAGCATTCATACATAACAGGGATGCCCAAAGTTTTCTGTATGGGATTCATATATGAAACTTTATTGGCAGATCTGTGTCAAACACACAGATTGTAAAGAAGGGTTTTGCATAAAGAAAGACTAAATTTTGTATTCTCCATTGTAAATATGCTTTTATTCAGTTTAGTGTCTCTGTACAATTTCATGTTGATTGCAGACTCAATGGACAGACAGTATGGAGAACAGAAAATGCAAAGTAATAGAATATATCCAAAGCAGAGGCGTTTGCTCCACCCACATGACGGGCACATATGATTTCAGCCACAATGAAGTTTCTGACATTTACGATGCTCATCACACAAAACTATCTGCCACTCAAGTATTCCTGCTACAAGGCAATGAAAAATACACAACCCCTGACCATGTATCGCATTTGTTGTGGGAAGCATCAGTTGACTTGGCACAGAATGAACAACTGTCAATATAAACATTGTTGACTGTCGATATAGAGTCATGTCAAATCTGCCCTGAGGCAAGGAGGAGAAATCCAGCTTTGACATGACAGCCAGTGGAGATTTATTATAGGGGTGAAGATGTGTTGTTGTCCTACGCTCACCGGAAGTACTGAGTAGTACTGAGTGCTTCCATCCTGAAACCCAACGATGCTAAAAAAAACAAAAAAAAAACAGTATAATTAGAGTTACATGTTTATTTATTTGTCCATTATCATCGGGCCAAAAGATTGAGTACTGATTTTTCCAGTTTGAAGACAGTGAACATTAGTCAGACTCTAATGGTTAAGTATGGAAAGTGTCTCAAATGCGCGCACGCACACACACACACACACACACACAGAGAGAGAGAGAGAGAGAGAGAGAAGTCTTTTGTTTTCTCTCTTAAATAGTTTGTAATCTGCCATTTTCACTCTCCCTTTGTGTCTTTGCCTGCAAATTGAAACGTTAATGGAATATAGAGTAGTGTGACAAACTGGCAGTTCTTCTCCATCATGGCCAGATTTACACTTCTGCAGCTTCTGCATTCAGTTCTTTGTATGCGTTACTTTTATGTAATTATAGACATGCAACAAAGATTGAAACATTGAAACCTCCATTATAGTGACACACAACAGCTGCTCTCATCACCCCCCCCCCCCCCCCCCCATTTGTTTTCTTGCGCTCTCTCTCTCTCGCTCTCCCCCCTCACATTCGCACTCCTCAATCTATCCTCCCCTGTGGGTTAATTATGGTGTGTGTGTGGAGGGCAGGGGCTGTTTTGTTTTCTGTTATCTCCGGGGAATGTCTAATGTGACAGAGATGTGCCACTCCGTACTCTAATGGGCTCTAGCTATGATTGTGGCGTTAGCTGAACTCCAGCTTCTTTCTCTAATGATGAAAACTGGCTTTGTCTGGGCCTCTGCTTAGCCTGGAGATTCTCTCCCCAGAGGACGTGTCAGCTAGGCTAATAGCTTTTAGAGGAGGGGAGTGGATGGCCAAGCTTTAACCAAAAGTGTTCCAAAATTAAGGCGAGCATAATAAGTTGAGTTTGTTCCACAGCATGGACAGTCTCTGTTTGTCTGTGTGAGTGCCTGGAGCTCTTCTTTATTGTTTTCTTTTTGCTTTAGTTGTGAGAGTGTGCACCCTATACCATCATTCTGTATTAGCCCAGTGCAACTTTGATTAATAACGAAGAGTGGGCTTGTCCTGTGGTGCGTTTGCCTGTGGTGCAGCCGGCGCAAACTCTGTTTAATTACAGGGTGTGATAGCCTAGCTTTCCTCCTGCAAAACTTTCTGATTTTCTTTCATATATAATCCATGCACAGTGCTGACAAAAGATGAAGGCGGCAGCCTGCTGTTCGACTGTTTGCTGCAAGCAGTACCGGCATCTTGCTGCAGTCAGTGGTATTTTTTTTCACTTCCTCTACAGCGAGGACGCTATATATCAGGAGAGCTGTTACTTTCCTGCATTTTGCACCAAGGTCATTCCACTAAATGATGAAGAACTGTTTTCTGTCTTGTAAATTTTTTTGTCTGAAACCACAAGGCCAGCTGCAGTCAAGCACATCCTTGTGTAATTATAAGAGCTTTGTCTCAGTTAGGATGTAAAATCTCTTGACTAATGTAGGGCACATCAAACGAGGGACTGCATCCTGTGAGGCTGCTGTTGCATTGAGCTGTGACGTGGTGCTGTGCTGTGTTTAGTCAGATTGTGCCATCAATTGTAGGTTTCTAGAGGCTGTTCTGTTTAACATTTATGGCAACATTTTAGGCATTTTAGCTCATGGGTGTAGCCAGTTTTTCAAGCTGGTGATGAGTAAAATGATCAACTATCAGAACAGCAACCAGGGAGAAGAAACTGCATCCATAGAATATTCATGAAATTATCAATAATGGAGATATTCTAGGCATAAACATAAAAACTAAACAGGTTTTTTTGGTAATACTTTATATTAAGGCACACATATTAGTCGCATATTGGCTCTGTATGAGTCATTATAAAGCACTTATCAATGCCTTATTCTACATGAGCATATTCTACAACTAGTTGGCCATTAAGTAAGAGTTTTGCCCGAAAAACCTCCTAATTACTGCTTATTGATACTGAATAAGGAAGCTGCACATGAATTAAGATCTTAATAACATAACGTTAACCCTTAATAACCCTAACCTCCACAGTAAGGCATAAATTAGTGCTTTATAATGACTAATAAAGAGCTAATATGTTCCTAATATGCACACCAATAAGCTACTTCTAAATATTCAAAATGTGTACCTCATTATAACATGCTACCCTTTTTTTTTTGGTTGTTTTTAACAAGACAATCGTAGATCAGGTGCAAATATTCCCTGTTTTACACCCTCTGTACAAGCATGTGGGGTTTTTTTGCCTCCCCATGAATGTTTTAAAATGACTGCGTGTCTTCCACCAGGAGGTGAACTTGACCCACTTGGCTGAAAATTTGCTTTTCTAAATCTTGGGTGGATTTAGAGGCACTAGAAGAGCGAAGTGTGAGGTGAAATGTGAAAGTACTGTGAGGAGAGGAGGTGTGCAGTATATGTGTGGAGAGAGAGAAGAAAATCAAGGTATAGTGGTGTGTGTGCACGTGTGTGCGCGTGTGTAATAGGTAAGCAGTGGACCCTAATCCCCCGCTATGAGTCCCTGTACCCCCCTGGGGAGTGACAGATTGTGGGCAGCGACAGAAAGGAGAAATGGAGTCGAGGGGAGAAGATTGAGAGGAGAGAGAACATTTTAGGGAGAGTTACTGTGAGAGAAGAGAAATGTTTGACCCCCTGCCGTGCGTCAGATTGTCTTATGTTGATGGCTTCATCCCAAAAAGTCATCTCAGGTGCTGATGCCTTTTTTACGCCCGGTGTTGAATCAAACATCCAAATCTGTTTGTTCGCTGATTTTCCACGCTCCACCGCTTGCCATTTTAATGTTTTTCTGTTGCGCAAGCGAAGCCACAAGTGTCTCGAAGTTCCAATCGTTCATTCACTCAAAAAGACAGAGGAGGAGGGGGCACAAACTCACATGAAGATCTGGGACGAGCTCAAGCTCAGTCCACTCCGTTAGTATTTTTATTGGTCCCTGCGCGTCTGTGGAAAATAGCTTCAACATTTATTGTTTCTATAATGCCGGTAAGTTCCTCGCTTTGATAGATGATGCTTTCACTGCCTCTCAGTCTCTCTCTCAATCACAGACTCCTCTCAGAGGCGGAGAAAGGAGTGGGCAAAGAGAGACAGAAAATAAGAGAGATGGTCTGGCTGACCCCTCTGTGTATGGAGGAGTCAATCTGTGAAACTCCCAGCTGATTGACTCTGAGAGGCTTGCATGTGTAATTGTCTGCGACACACCAGGCAGTAAGAAAAACTTCCGGAGGGGTTCCTTTGAAGAGCACCTCTGGTTGCATCAAACCGAAAACTGTGATGGAGAGTTATTTTTGAATTTGAATAAGCACACCGCAGGACCACCACTTCAATAGATCCGAATAAAAAAAAATGTCAGCTGCAGCTCGCTAATGCAGAGCTAGAACAAAAGCCTGTATCAGTCCTTGATGGCCTAATGTACTGTGGATTTTTTTTTGCAGATTGTTATGCATATCATTACCCTTTTCTCTTTTCCTCTGACTCCCTTCGCTCGCTCTCTTTTCTCCTCCAAACAGAGTCGACGGTGTTCTTCCCTGAGCAGATCCTCTCAGTGGAGGAAGATGTGGGAGAGCTTTTCATTCCGGTGCACCGCAGTGGAGACATCAGCCAGGAGCTCATGGTGGTCTGCTACACACAGCAGGGTATGGACAAGCCTTTTTTCACCTCATCTAACCCGTTTACCCTTAGTGTACCGCGCCTCCCTGCCGCTCGCATCAGATGGTGAACGTTGTTATTTGAGGCTCAAAGAATAATTTTTGTTCACATATGCTGTAGTCACGTAGATCGTGAAAATGTTATTTTACATTTCACAGATTAGGAAAACAAAGCATGACAGCATTTGACAAATAATAACTCAAACTTACATTTGGACCATCCTGGAAAGGACGTTCACAAGCGAGGATGGAGCGAGGTTCACCACTTTGTGAACACATGAGTGTATAAAGTATATTACTACACGGAATCATTTGTGAATGATTGCATTCAGTTTTTATTTATTATTATTATTATTATTATTATCATTATTATTATACAGTGTCCCAACTTTTTTTGGACTCGGGTTTGTATATCCATGTGTATGGTGGAGTGTCAGGTGCACCTGCTTCCTGTTTGGTCGTGCCAATGAAGTCTGATTAAATACAGCCAACGCACTGGAAGAGAAGCAGCTCACACCACATTTGCATTTTCACATGTAAGAAGTAGCAGCATAAGCTCAGAAGCATCACAATTAGCTGTTATCCAAGTTTTGCACTCATTTATGCAAAACATTAACATGCTCCCGTACAACCTCCACAGCGACTCCAATCTCTGTGTGATCCTTCAAATGACTTTCAGTTATTTGCAGCTGATAAGGGCTGCCGTGTTTATGTTGTCCTCACGCAGTCAGAAATGGATTTAGAGAGAATATGAAGGGATATTGCACACACTGATTAGCCTAATGAAGGCGCTATTGTTGAATGTCAAGAAGCTGTATTGGCTCAACCACAGGTTGGATTTTGAGAAGGTGGTCTGTTCCCATTGTGTTCTGGCATTAAACTATCCCACTGACTCACGTGATGATTTTAAATTTTGAATGTCTTCTGTTCTTCACTGTCCTCACCTCTTCCCCCTGAAGGTTCTGCCATGGGGACGATTCCCACCACCGTCCTGTCGTACTCGGACTACATCTCCCGTCCGGAGGAGCACGGCAGCATCCTTCGCTTCGACAAGGGCGAGAGGGAGAAGCAGTGCCGCGTGATGATCATTGACGACTCTCTGTACGAGGGAGAAGAGAGCTTCAATGTCACCCTGTCACTGCCTGTCGGAGGGCGTCTGGGAATGCACTACTCCACCACCAAGGTCAACATCTTGGAAGATATGGATGATGGTAAGACATTCTGATGCTGTGCTGCTACAGTAATATGTATGTGTGTGCGTCAGTAGGTCATTTATGTCTGTGCTCACTCATTTCCCCAATGTGTCTTTTTCCAGTGATTGTTCTGTGCAAGTTGTAATATGTTTTATAGAAAAACCTTTAAAATCTAGCCCTGGTTCAACTCTTTCGAATGTGATGTACACAAAATCACATGGATGAGAGGTCATAGTGTGTTTTGTCTCCAAAGAGAGGCTGAGGAGATTCAATTTATTTCCGATTGGTGTGTAGGGCTTTCAGGTGAAACCACACATGCCTATGGACACATGCAGGTGCATGTACACACAGTGTGGGGGTGTGACTTGGCTATGCTAGAAGACGATCTCTCAATTAAGCTTGTTGGAAACACTCTTACATGTTTAGACGCTCAGCCTGCACCCACAGCAGACAGATGGAATGAAACTCCCGTCTCGCTGTCACTTAAGCAGGTTTTAATTACAATCAAGACTCGCGTGGAAGTCCGGTGGGACTGCATTATCACTCATGTCCCTGGTCTGTTTTCATCCTGTAAGAGCATCGCACGGGCAAAATAGATTACATCTTCTGAAAGGCAGAGAAATGTGGACAGGATTTATCAGGGGAGGGACAAGCCTGCTGGGAAATACCTATTCCAATCTACAGACCCTCACTAACATCTCACTATTCTGCATTGATTTGCTTTATAGACTTAAAGAGATTGAATGCCTCCGCTCAAAGTTTTGTGTTAAATGCCATGGTATAGATTGTTAGAATAAATCACATTTTTCCTGGAGAAGAGAGAACAGCGGTGAAATGAATGTAAGTCAGGTACCAGCAACGTGACTTCACAACATCAAGGCCTTATAGATGTCAAGGAAGTCTTTCCTGTGTGGTTCTTATTGTTCAGAGTTATAAACTCACCCACCCATCTGCCGTCTGACTAGAGATATGCAAACTGTAAAATATGCCCTGGTTTCCTGTTTCCTGTGTAAAGTCAGAGTAAGACTTTAAGCCCCGCAGTGCTTGCCAATATTTAAAGATGAGTTCCGAGGAAGATATATCATCAAATGAATAAGATCTAATTGACTTACATCTCGTCCAACTGAGTGTAAATGTCTTGTTTTCACTGGCTACAATGCTCCAGATGGATGTTTCGTTCTTTCTATTTATACGTACCTTGTTACGGAGAAATTTACCCCGTTATTCGCCATATTCTGTTGCAGGAAATGAACATCTGCATTTGGCTGCCATCCAATATAACTATATAGGAAAGAAGAGGCAAATTTTTTTAGGCAGAGCAAGGAGAGGAGTTATATTCAAAGCCTTTACTTAGTAGTCTGGCATATTGGTTAAAACCTGCAAAAACCTTTCAGACATTTACTCAGGTATTGTTGAGGTATTTGTACTTAACGTGAGTATTTCCATTTTCTGTTACTTCATACCTCTACTCCACAACATTGGTTCTTTAAGTATATTTCAATGCTAATACTTTTGTTACATAAGTCAAATTTTGAAGGACCTTTACTTTTACTTAAGTAGTGCTTTTCCTGCCAGGATACAAAGTAATAATCAACACTGCATCACATAATAAGGTAATCGACAGATAGCAATAGAGGGGATGTGGTTGTCATCAGTGCAAGTTTCTTGAGCCTGAAAACCTTTTTTTTTCGCAGTATGTGGGTCAGGGTGTATCTCCAAGTTAAGATTTAAAAAAATGTTAAATTCTTTCAATGGCATTTGACTATTTTCCTCTCAGAGGACGCTCAGGCTTCCATCCTCGTAGCTCTTTCATTTAGTCATAAATTGTTTGTGGCGGAAAGAATAGTGTCAGAGAGGACTTGTCATATAGTGCCAAACTGCAGACTGGGATAAATAAAACAATGACGGCTTACAACTGAGAACTCATTTAGGGATACAAACAATTGTGCCAAATTGAGTGTGTGTGTGTGTATGCGTGTGTGCATGTGTATGTGTGTGTGTGTGTAGAAGCATCTGGGGGCTAGTTAACAAGAAACATGACACACTGTCTGATTGTTAGTAAATTGTCAGATGACTTCAGACGTGGCGCTGAGTTCAAAGGGATGGAAATGTGTTTGTGAAAGCCCAACTCCAGTGAGAGATGATGTGTCATTTTTAGCCTCCCGGAGGATAATACACAGTCTGACAGTGCTCTAATACCTGAACCCAGCCAGTCAAACTGCAGCCTCCTTCACTTTAGCGCAAACTCAAGTCGGCGAAGAAAATAGTGGAAACAAGAGTTACAACGCTCCGTGTGTACATGCCTGCGCCTGACGTGCATGCGTGTTTATGTGCGTGCACGCCGCGTTACGGCTGGCTCTCGAATTCTGCATCAAAAGTAAGTGGTGAGAAAAGCACTTGTGTGACTGCTACTGCTCTCTCTAGCCCCATTTTTCCTTCCCCCAGGTCAAAGTCAAGTTTAGTCTGCCGTTTTTCCTTCCATCTATTCCTCCACTACTACACACACACACACACACACACACACACACACACACACACACACACACACACACACACACACACCACACACTTTCTCTCACTTTAGCTGAAAAAAAAAAGACCCAGGGGTGTCTGCTAGATTTAGTGCTTTATCAGATTAAACTCAACAGTACCTGTCTCCTGGAGTGTTGTGCTCCGCATGGCTGCACACTCTGACTCAAAGTGAGTGTTGTCATCTCCTTGTGCCCTGCCAAGAAGAGAGGACAGTCAGGCCCTCTCAGCCGGGTGCATATGGCCACAGCTGAGTTTGTAGAATTGTAGATTAGCTCAGAGTATTTCTTGGAAACCCAGTCCTTCATTTAAATACCAGGGCAGCCTTACTGTTGGTCACACTCCTGAAGCAGCAGAATTGCTTGCTCATTGCTCGTTCGTACATTATATGCCCTTGCTGTAGATAGAAAGTGTTTTTTTTTTTTTTTTTTTTTTTTTCAACTTGAGGGGGTGGACTGCAGTGGACTTGAAACTTTTGTTTCACCTGTTGTCATTATATGGCAACACATTCGATGCTTAAACCAACTTTAATATGTCTCTATTATGCATGCATGCCCTCTGATAGCACATATCCTCAATTACAAACAGCAAGTCGTGGCCCTCCCCTCCTTATCTGTTAATTTTCTCCCTTGATTTAGCCTCCTGTAATGTGCAGAATGCAAATTAAAAAAAAAAAAAAAACAAGCAAAGACATAAAATGGAAATAGTCCACAATTTGCACATTAGCATGCAGTTTAACGACAAACTTCATTAACCTAATAATAGGCAAAGATGCGAAGGTTCCCAACCTGTTTCATTTTTTAAAGGCCTGAAGAGGTAAACCTGTCCAGTATTTCAGACTAGAAAGGAAAAAATTCAGAAAAATAAACATTATGTCTGTCACAGAACTTCATGGTTTTTTTTTTTCATTTCTTACCTTTGTAATCATTGTGGATGCCTTATATGTATGAATTTTAACTCCAAGCACTAATGGGACACTTACAACATAAAGAAAAGCACTTCAGATGCCAGGGTAATACTTAAAGACAACTTTTCTGAGTCACCTCCTTCCAACAGCAGCTGAGAATGCTCTATAAACTGTATTTAACGGTGCAGTGACACACAAACAGCTACAGACGCCCACACATAGTAATTATCACAATTTGGCTTTACACCTTCCTCAGACCTCACACATGCTTCAGAGTGCTAAACCGCAGGCGTGGTCCCAGAGGGGAGAGAGGATGCAGTTCTCACTCATCAGTCATCACTCAGCCCCCTCTTGGGGTGTCAGGAGTTTGTCATCCGCGGGCGCAGTCAGGACATGTGTGAACGCAGACATGTACATCAGCAGTGAAGGAGAAGCTTCCTCTCTGAGGGTGAAAAGGAACGCAGTTTACAGATATACCACTTGTTTCCGCTGCTATTGCAAAGGCGTTCATTGACGCAATAATAATCATCCAAAAATAAAATTTACCAGCTCACACACTGTTTGGAGTATTTGGTGAGATGATTTAATCTATGTGTTATTCTCACCTACAGGATCTGTAATATTCCTTTCACTATTGTGCAAATACGCAGATCCTATTTGCATTACAAACCAGAGCTGCATCTGTTAGGTGAAGCCGTGTGTAGGAGGAAAGCATATGGAATAAAGACAGATAGACGCATTGAGAAAACAAATCTCGGGATGGAGCGAGAGGACGCAGGCTGCACCTGATCTGTGATACTCGCTGGGTGCTCTTGTCCTCAGCTGTCACTTATTAAGGTTGAGGGCCAAAATTTAACTGCAGCAAATATTCTCATTCGTTTAGTTATGTACACTATTCTTAGCTTTTGTTATCTGGCCCAGTTAAAGTATATAAATAAAATATGAAAGTATATAAAAGTGATACTCAGGAAGAAAAAAAAAAAAATCTCTGGACTGCTGAAGTGTTTGATCATGACACAAAAAAATGATAATACGCGTGCTATTTTTGGATTATATGCCAGGATATAATAAAGGCGCCGAGTGCGAGAGAGTGGCAGCTTAAAACAGAGACAGAAGAACTTTTATTCTGTCAGTTTTTTGGACTTGACAGGGGGGTTTGTGAAAGATGAAGCTGTCAAATACACATTGGACTGCCTCCACTTTGCTGCCTCAGGAAACAATGCCAGTTCAAACAAGCCTTTGAGCCATCTAGGGGGCCTCTTTCTCTCTGTCTCACCATCTCACTATGTCACATTCGGAGAAAGACACACACACACACACACACACACACACACACACACACACATAAACCTTGTTTTTCAGTGCTAACTGCATCCTCTTTTGTTGAAAGTACTTAGTGGTTTCTGTCAGAAGAATGGTAACAATGAGGTGGGATGAAAGGCCAGGAAAGGTTGAAAGGTCATGCCTCCCTGCAGTTTAACTTCAGACTAATGGGCTGTCGCTGTTTGACCTCTGTATCCGGCTGCTGGCTTTACAAATGAATTATGTCAGACTGCGGGTGGCAGCTGACAGGTCTAATGTTACCACAGGTGCACACATAAGGAGAGAAGACAAGTTGAATTAAGAAAAGTGAAGTAAAAAACGTTGTAAATGTGAACCCTGCTACAAAGGTTTGTCAAGTACAAAAAGCAACATGAGACAACTAAAAAGGCCACCTGTGTCCAAATGTGGACTAATAAATAAAAGCTCCAGAAGTATTTAATATGTTAAACAGTCTGGAAATTAACAGCAGGATGTCAGACGCAGTAACACTGCAACAACAAACAAGCACAGGTAGAAACTACAGGGAAATTATGAACATGCTATGTACAATAAACAAGATTATAAAGGAACAGACAAATACTGCTAATTTATTTTTTTCTTTTTTGCTTACTTTTCCTCTCCAGCTCCAGTCTTTTACTTTGGAGAGGTAGAGTATCACGTGGATGAGAGTGATGGATATGTGGAGGTCAAAGTGTGGAGGACAGGAACGGATCTGTCCAAGACCGGCACCATCACCGTCCGGTCACGCAAGGCCGAGCCCGTCTCTGCAGAGGGTGAGCTCCCAGCCGTGCGGTCAAGTGTTGCTTGTGCTTGGAAATCATTGAACTTAGCAATGAGATCATCAGCCAGCATTCTGTACGTCTGTTCAGCCTCTCATGGCTTTTTCTGACCCTTCATACCTGTTCTTCCTCCAGCCGGTATTGACTACGTGGGCATCAGTCGTAACCTGGACTTTGCTCCGGGTGTCAGCATGCAGACGTTCAGGGTCACCATTCTGGATGACCTGGGACAGCCGGAGCTGGAGGGGACTGAGAGCTTTGAGCTTGTCTTGCGTATGCCAGTGAACGGCATCCTGGGAGAACCTGGGAAGGCTGCAGTTTTCATCAATGACTCGGTGTCTGACTGTAAGTGAATCTTACTGTATCTTTTATCAACTTTAGTATTATGTTTGTAGCCATGCTATTGAATGAATTTGTCTTGAAATTTGGTAAATCCATGGTGCTGAGGAGATGAATCCGAGCGAGTTTAGTGATCCGCTGATTTTTCCTCTGGTGCAACCAGCAGTTTTCGCTTATCCTGTGAAATATTTAAACATCTAGTCGATGAATTGATCCAAAGTTTTGTGCAGCTATCCATGCCCCCCTCCGGATGAATTGCACTAACTTTGGTGATCTTTGACTTTTCATGTTAGCATATTGATGTTAGCCTTTAGCTGCTGTGCCAAAGTACAGCCTCACAGAGCTGCTAGCATGGCTGTAGATTCTTGTTTTTCTGTACTGTTAATGTATAATTTGAACACTTAATTGCATCATTTTGTATCAAGTTTGTTGTTATAAGAGAGTATATCTTCCCCAAGTGCTGAAAAGCTGTATGAAAGTCTTAAAAACGACTGTTTTGGAAACTTGTTTTTCTAGCTTTTGCTCTAGCTTTTCTAGACAAATTCATTACACTTCAGTTCAGCTGTTTTAAACACAACTAAGCAATGAATTTGTCACTTTTCATTTACTGTTTATTCATAGTTCAACAAGAGTCATTACAGATGTTTGATCAGAAAAACACTTCCCATGACAGCCATGTTATTTAATTTGCTTTTTAAAATCAACCCAGACAGCATGGGAGCCATTATTAGAGGCATTATTACTACCTCTGTCACACTGTGTGTGATGATTAATCTCACCTGTCGATTGACAGTGCCAAAGGTGCAGTTCCGCGAGCCAGTGTACACCGGAGAGGAGAGTGACGGTCAGATCACAGTGACAGTGTACCGCAGTGGTGACATCAGACACAAATCCACCGTCCGCTGTTACACTCGTCAGGGCTCTGCGGAGGTCGCCTCTGACTTTGATGAGCGACCCAACACAGAAGCATCTGTCATCACTTTCTTACCAGGTGATCCAGTAAAATCACACGTTTTTTTCTCAGTTTTTTTTTTTTTCTCGATTTAACGTGTGTCTTCAAAGTTGGCACCTTTTTAATGAAATAAACAGCTCTAAACTGTTTTTTTTGTCACACAATGTTTGCAAAATCAACAGTGCCTTGCAGGCAGGGGCTTGCAAGTATATGTTACCTACTGTGCTGTCAGTTCTTAGTATTTCTTTCCACCACATGTGCAAACAGCTTCCAGAAACTCTTGAGGAACTGAACAAAGTGAGAAAAAGTTATATAAATAAGATGTTATATGCTGTAACAAGAAAAAAGAATTATTGTAGAATTTATTTTATCCTTTCTCCCACCTCAAATTTTTCTGACACGTCCCGTCATCGCCATGTCGCTGTGCACTCTAGGCGAGGCGGAGAAGCCATGTATTCTGTCACTGGTTGATGACACGCTGTACGAGGAAGGAGAAGAGCTGCGGTTGGTCTTAGGCAACCCGAAGAGCGACTCACAGTTTGGCGCATCAGTGGGAGCTCTGAATGAGACCCTGGTGAAAATCAAGGACACGGCTGACAGTAAGTGAGATGAAGAGGGGGAGACGGAGGTGGGGGGACGTCGGGAATTAGATATATGCTGAAATAAAAAGACGTTAATCCAGCTTTTGTTTTATGAATAACTGAGCAATTCTGGTTTTAATTCATCATTGTCATCATCAGTAATAATTAAGGGAGTTATATTTAAAGGTTTCTGTCCATAATCAGACAATTTGAGTTATATATTTCTCCCTTTCTGTTGCGCCTTAGAACCCATCATCCGTTTCTTTGAAACCAAGTTCAGTGTTAGTGAACCAAAGGAAGCCGGCGCTGTGGCAACTGTGAGGATCCCTGTGGTACGAGTGGGTGACACATCAAAAGTGTCAGTGGTCCGTGTTCACACCAAAGATGGGTCAGCCATCTCAGGAGAGGACTACTACCCCGTGTCTCAAGGTAAACAATACATCGTCCTCTTATTCCTCTCAGGGACGAAGGAACACCAGGGCGTTTAAATATTAAAGGACTGGGGTAATGCAGTGCAGACTTTTCAAATCCAGCTGCAATTAAAGAGCTTTATCATGCAACAGTAATGTGATTTACTACCTGAAAGACCAATAACTGCATCCAGCATGCTTTGCAAAAGTAAATGGGCATGTCCTACCACATAAAACCACTCCAGAACCTTTACAGCACCACTAGTGGTTAAACACTCCACACGATACATTAATTACCTTTATTCTTACTGGCCTTTAGCTATCCTTCTGATAGATTTCTGTTGAGCATTTGTAGCAGCTAATAAGAGAGGTTGTGAAACAAGGCCCCCCCTAGCAATGTTAAATTAATGGAAATGACCATAGGGATTTATTTGGGCGAGGGCCATTGATTTCTAATTTCATCCCAAATGGGGAAAAGTAATTTCTGCAATAGTCCAGTGGAGGGTCATGCAATTTTTAATTGAATTTCAGTAGTTTTTCATGCTTTGTCAGCAGGGTGAAATCTTCCTCTCCATCCACTCAGCTTTTAGTGCAGTGAACCTTTCTTAGCTTAATCAAGGCTTGAAATATTTATATGACTGCTTTCAGTCTATTCAAATCGTACCTGCCTACCCGCCGTTCAAATAGTGCCAATTTCCCAGCAGTTTTGAATCATACAGCGTTGAATTTCTCATTTTGCCCAATATTTTCTCAGTGCAGCACATTTCCAATGCAACGCTCTGCAACCCATCTCGTAAGAATATTGGCCACCTTTAACGCTATGCAAATAGAAGCCTGCAATGCTTTTTAACTAAGTGATATATTCCTCTGAAGCAATAAAACATGATTTGGGCTAACCTGTGAGGCTTTTTATTTCTTTGTGGAAACTCAACTCAGCAAAAAAGAGAGAAACTTGGCCACTTGACTTTTTCTTTTCTTCCTGACTCAAGTTGCCAGCACAGTCAATGCATTGCACTTACTGTTATGTAAACTATATTGTGTGTTGTATATGCAGTTGATCAGCTGTTTGTGTGTGTCCAGACATTGAGTTCAAACAGGGGGATAAGGAGCATGTGGTGGAGGTGGAGGTGCTGTTTGACGGAGTCAGGGAAATGAGGGAAGCCTTTACCCTCCACCTGAAGCCCGATGAAAACATGGTGGCTGAAACTCAGGTCAGGAGCTGTTAATGCCTAACCATCGCACAGCAATCACACAAAATCCAAATATGGAATTTCAGCTTGATGAAAAAGTAAAGAGATGAAAAACTTTTTTTTTTTTTTTCTCATTTGACCCACATTTATCCAGGTCAGTCACGATGAGATCAGGGATCTCTTTTACAAGGGTGTCCTGACCGAGACAGAGCAGCACTTTCCTGTAGCTGCAGCCAAAAGAGCGATGAAAACATTTCCCAATAAATAATAGATTATCTATGAAAACAAAACAGCGAGCAGAAGAAGAAGAAGAGGCAGCGTGAGTGAAATAAGAGAGAAGGGTAACTAGAGAAGCCAGGAATCAGGCATGACTGCGAGATTGTAAACACATCCAGCCCCATGATGAGTTTAATGATTTCACTGAGCCTAATTGGTGGTGTCTTACTTCAGAGACAGAGCTGTGTCGCTACTTCTCATTAGTCTTACACCTCTTTCTCTGGAACAGGTAACTAAAGTGATAGTTTACATCGAGGAGACTAACAGCATGGCCGATGTCACCTTCCCCTCCCTGCCTCATGTGGTGTCGCTGCTCCATTACGACAACGCCGCCAGGACAGCAGACAACCTCCACCCTCCAGCTGGTTACCCTGTCATCTGTGTCACAGTGAGTCAAAGTAATCGTGATATTCACACGAGTGGCTTTGGAGATATCTTTAGAATTGAACTGCCTGCTGCACAGAAACAGAACACTTGACGGACTGCAGTTAAATTTGTAGGATTTTTGCATAATGAGGTAGCAGGACCTAATCAGAACCCACATCCTCTGGGAGTGGAGGGGACATTGTTATCCCTCAGAGCCACATTTTTTCTTTAGCCAAAGTTAAATCGTCCTTCTGGAGTTGGCCAGTCTGTCCTTAAAAGACACATTACACAGTTTAGTAGGGCATAGTCCGCGTGCTTTCATACACAGGAGAATACCTTCCACTCTTGAATACAGGCTCAGTGAGATGCTTAAATGGATTTTTGTGATGTGTTAAGACATTTGCTTCTCAGGTGACTGCCATGTCTGGCTGTGACTTTGTGTGCGTGTGTGTGTGTGTTTCTGTGTCTGTGTGTGTGTGTGTTTGTGTATTTCACTGCGTTGTGGTCAGGGAGACAAAATGAAGTAATCTTGTCAAAACGGAAACGAGTGCTGCATCAGGAGGCACGGTGTCAACAGGTTTTAAAGAATATCCAGGGAGGCACTTCAAAAGCTCAGCCTTCCATCCCATATCTCCATTTTTCGAATTATAAAAAGCATTTCCACCCGTTTAAATGCAAAAACGTAGCACACTGAAACATCTGGATTTCCTTGGCAACAGCCGCTCACTCGTTTGTATTCTGTGCCTCTCTCTCCTTTTGTCCTCTGGCATCTGCTGTATCTTTCCCATCTCTGTGCTGTCCCTGCCCACCCGCCCACTCCGGCTATATTCCTCATCCATCCTCCAGGCTTGCAACACAAAATACCCAGACTATGACAAGACGGGCTCTATCTGTGTCAGCGAGCACATCAACAATACCTTGACCCGCTACCGCTGGCTCATCAGCGCCCCAGCTGGCCCCGATGGCGTCACCAGTCCCATGAGGGAGGTGGACTTTGACACCTTCTTTACATCCTCCAAGATGATCACATTGGACTCAGTCTACTTCCAGGCAGGCTCCAGGGTCCAATGTGCCGCTAGGGCTGTTAATTCTAACGGGGATGAGGGTTTGGAGCTCACCAGTCCCATTGTCACAATCAGCCAGGAGGAAGGTGAGGACAGAACAATGAACAGCCATGTCTATGTCTTACATTGCCAGTTTTCAAGGGGAGGAATTAAACAGAGCTTTGGCCCGTTGTTACAATGAGAAACAAAAGGGCTTTGTTCTCCAAGCATCACGGATGTTCAGAAATAGTGTTTTTGAATGAACAGTGCCTACTGTACGGTTCAGCTGCGCAACAAACACTTTAAAGAAAAATACGCCTAAATCACTGGAAAGTATTGACAATGGAGCTTTTTGGGCCCATTTTTTTAAACATGGCTTGTTTTTCAGCTATATAAGACTTCCAAATAAAATGATAGAAAGTGGTGGAGAAGTATTCAGTTCCTATAGCAATGCCACTTTAGAAAAAACAAGTAAAAGGCTTTTGTTTGATTGAAGCATGTAAGTATTACAAGCAAAATGCAATTAAAGTATCAAAAGTAAAAGTCTGCAATGCACGAAATTGCCCCCTGTGAGTGTTATAGTGTCATATATCAATTTATTGGATTATTGATGCAGTAATGTGTAATTAAAATTTTACTGTTGTAGTCGCTCAGGGTGGAGCTAATTTTAATGATTCCCTATATAATACAACAGTATACTTGATGAGATCTTCATATGTTTAATATGTAAAATCTTGATCTGGAAACTTACTATTTACTAAAATTGACAAATAGATGTAGTGGTGTAAAAAGTAGAATATTTCCCTCTGAAATGTAATGCAGTAGAAGTTAAGTAAAGTGGATGCGTCTCATATTTGTGCTTACGTACATATGTACAGTACTTGAGTAGATGCACCCAACGCCACCGCTGATGGTTGAGTGTCAGGCCTTCAGACTGGAAGACCAAAGAAATCCTTGTAGAGCATTTAGCATATTATACCATTAGAAATACCTGGCAGAAGAGACAGAGGCACCATTTTCATTCCATAATCAAGTGATGCGAGGGTCAGAGCACTTACTCTTTTCTCAGGTGAAAAAATAAAAGCATTATTTTGCTGTTGCTATGTTATCACTTATGCTGCGCTCGCTCCACCCACACATCCTGAACGCAACAGGTTCAGGAACACTCTCTCAGGGTGGTCGCAAGGTATTCTTAGACATGTGGAAATCACTACCTGACTCAGGCGGGTTGAGGGAAAAATGGACTTAATAGTATTTACTGAAATAACTTAAGGTGGATTGATAGCCTTAGTAATCAGCTGTAGACACAATCATAGCCATTCAGTTAGTCTTTTTTCCTCCAACGTGTTGCAGTTTGTCCCCATGTTCACAATCTCTCTGTCATACAAAGGTATGTGTCAACCACGTAAGATGGGGACTGTTGGTGCTGAGCCTTTCTCTGCAAAGCTACGCTACACTGGAGCAGAAGACCCGAAACACCCCAACCTCATCAAAGTGACTGTCACCATGCCTCACATAGATGGTAGGTAGGAGCTGGAGGCAGGACTCGTACCACAGATGAAGTGAAGTGTAATGTAGTGTGTGTAATATTCACGTCTGGGGATCCTCAGGAGCATGACAGCCAGAATATAGATCTTGCTGGGTTGTATCGAACCCTGCTGTAGAAACCCTCCAGCACACCCGCTACTTAACATTCCCTTCTTGATTTTTAATCAGTTTCCTTCTGCCTCGTCTCCTCCAGGTTTCCTTCTCCCTTTTTTCTGTTGCTCCCCTGCTTTTCTTTTCACCACTTTTCCCCTCTTTGCTCAACTATTTCTTTCCTCTAAGTTTTTTTTTTTTTTTTTTTTGGAAATAATGATTTCTCTCAGTATCAAAGGTAGGCGAACAAAGTCAGAATCACGTCATCTTGGTTTTCGCTCGCAGGCATGCTTCCGGTCATCTCCACTCGCCCTCTCGTGAACTTTGAGCTGACTCTCAGTCCTGATGGAACCCGGGTCGGAAACCACCGCTGCTCCAACTTGCTCGACTACAAGGAGGTCACCACAGGTCACGGCTTCATCACCGCTTCCACCCGCAGCCCTGAAAGCATGGGAGATACGGCGCCCTATCAGTTCAGCAACTCACTGCGGGGGAACAGCACATTGCGCTTTTACAGGAACCTGAACCTGGAGGCCTGTCTCTGGGAGTTCACCAGCTACTACCACATGTCTGAGCTGCTCACTGACTGTGGAGGCACCATAGGGACTGATGGACAGGTGTGTGTGTGTTTTTCTGTGTTACTGTGTACATTTGTCCACAACGCAGAAATTCCAATCTCGGGTTTGTATGTACATCTGTTTGACTGTTAGCCTTTGTTTGTGTGCGTGTGTGTGTGTGTGTGTATGCATCCACCTGTGTGTGTTTCTGTCTGTATGTTCAGTCTATTTACAGCCTTCTGAATGAGAGGGTCGCACAGACAGACCGGCACCATATCTGTTTGCTTGTGTTTTACGTCTCATTCACTGCATGTTTGTGTGTGTGTGTTTGCCAGCTCTGTGCCCCGGCATGTGATTGACAGCTTTTAGTGTGCACACACACATATGCACATGGAAACATGCACGCTCAAACAAAGTGTTGCCAACCTGTCATTCCCCTAATGGACAAATCAACATTGAGCATTAAAGCTTAGATAAAGAGGAAGTCTGTGAAATCCTGAAAGGACAGTCACTTTATTTTTTGATATCTAAAGAGCATCTCTGTCCTGTTTAGAGCAGATGTCTTAGTTCCCTTGCTCAGTTTTTATCTTTTGCCGTCTTGGCGGTATGACAGTTGAGCTCAGTAGAGAAGTGAGACATTGCTGTTAAATTTGGGATTATGGCTGGCTGCCTGTTAGATGCTAACAAACTTCCAGTAGCTGTTTGCCGTTATTGCATCATTGCAGCTGATGTTGCAATTGCTGTTCATGTTTCATACTGTAATAGGCTGCAGTATTCTCATGGTTCTTGTTGTTATTGTGGATTAGGCGACAGACCCTTGCTCCTTTGCTCATGTCCTGCTGCTCTTTTGTGTTCCTCCGGCCTTTGATCTGTGAGCTTCTTGTTGCTGATCAGACTGCTGTGTGTGTGATGGGGTTTGTGTGTGTGTGTGTATGTGTGTGTGTGAAAGAGAGAGTGAGAAGGAGAAGAAGTCAGAAATTAATTTACTTGTCCCCAGTCACTGTAAGAACCGCTTGCACACAGTTACACATGACGCCCGTCATCCACAAGACTTCAAGTGTACTTCGTTAAGGGAGATCACTGTCACACTGTCACTAGGGTTATGTTTTTTTTTTTTCAAGGAGTGCCTCCAAAAGAAAAAAGAAAGAAGCAGTCAGAACCTTGCTGCAGCTCCAGGGTGCAAAAATCAAATAGCAGAGGAGGAATCAAATAATTCAGCTACCTCTGAAGAACAAAAGACCAAATTAATGTTAAAAACATTTGATTTCCATTCGATCAGTGGGGGGTTTTTTTGGTCTGCACAAGTGCAATTCTTTGTCTGAGGAGTACAGTAACTGAAATGTTAGTCTCAGGAAGGAAAGAAAAGGCCATGAAAAAAATGTAGAATCATTTAGAATCTGTGAAGTTGTGCTTTTTTTATTCAGTTCTAGTCAGTATACATTTATTTCAGGGGGTTGTTATAATAAATTTATGGCTTTGTAAAATGAGCTCAGATTGTCTCTCGACCAGCAGTTGTTTCATTTCTCATTTGGATCCTGATTCAGCGATTTTACAACTTTCTCTACTGAGACCTCACAGACGTTGAGATGGATCGGGTAGATTTCAGCTGTGTGTGCAGCGAATTACAGGTCTTTGATGGTCTTTGGTCCTTCTGTATGCAAAGATATCACACTGCAAAAAAAGCAAAATCTAAGTACAGTGAAATATCTTAAATCAAAGCAATATATGCTTCTTTTTTTCATCCGGCAAGTTAGCGCATTTCACTTTTTTCCAGCTTTTTTGTCCTTAATTATCTTACTAAGACATTATAACTTCTTAATCAACCTCATGCTTGAAACTAGATTTATAAAGTTGCTTTATCAACACTAAGATGTACAAAACTGCTTTGTCCAAGGCAGAATTTCTTTGTATCCAGACAAACGTACTTGTTTTTAGCCTGTCTCCATCACAAGTGGTTTCTTTGTAACTAGATATTGTCACTATTTTTGAAAACTTTTGTAAGTGAACTTTTCTTTTTCTCTTGGCAGATAATTTTGCTTATTTTAAGTGATGTATTGCCCATTTAATTCCCTTTTTTCTTGTTTTTGAGAGCCAGGCTTTTGCAGTGCAGACTCCTAATGCAGTGGCACTTTGTGTTCAATGTTATTTTAGAAATAAGATTGGATGCCACAATATATGTATTCAAGTGATGAAGAATGGTTGATCAGAGAAATACCAAAAACATCCTCGGCCAAATTGCTTCCCTTGGTTTCTCTTGCCAGTTAATCTCCTGCCCAGCATTCAGTTCGGTAATTGACTATGCAAATTCACACACGTTTTCACTTCAGAGATAAGGTGCTGTATTTTCAGTCTGTTTTTCAGATAAACTCTGACTTTCTCAAACTTGTGTGGGCACATAGTTCCAACCTTTCAAGTCGCTGAAAATTGATATAATGTTGGTGAATAGAGACACCTAGTGGCTGCCTTCCTGGAACTACATCTATGATCTGAACTCCTATTTCTCTAGACCCTGCTCACTTTTTCGAAACTGTTCAGACAGTTCACTTGACCGACATGCAGTTCAGCACAACAGTTAACCTCACATCCAAAACAACCAAAACACTTTGTCATAAAAATCACTCACAAACAGGAAGCATTACAATATCTATCACTGTTGTCTTTGAAGCATCTTATATTTATTCATCACAAACCAAGACTCCATTCCAACAAAAAGAAAAGCACTAAATCAGAAATGCTGCAATTTACTTTGGCTTTCCTCATCAGGCATAGGTCTGCCATAGAGGTCATCGCGGAGTGAAAGTAGGAACTCAGTGTTGTAGGTCCCAAGTAGGAATTTAGGCACTTTCATTTTGTAGATTCTGGTGTAGCAGGATGTAAATAATTGCAGCCCAACTTACAGTAATTTTGTGTTACAAATGTAAATTGAACAGTTTTGATAGTGGTGTGCTAACATGTGCAAAATGGAGTGTACCGTACATACACATACTATAGTTTCAGTGGTGGTTAAGTCTGAGTGAGAAAACAGCTCATGAATTTTGAAACAAGAGGTCACTGAATGCATTTTGTGTGAAAGCAATTAAAGTGATGCACAGTTAAATCCACACTGACGACTGACTGGGTGAAGAGCTTTGAAAAAGGGGACTCGGTATAGAGACGTGAGCTAGCAGATGTAAAAAACTATAATATGGACTTCTAGTCATATAAAATATTATTTAAAAAAAAAGGCATTGGGCAGAACTATAGCTGTTTTTTTAGCTTACAAAATCGAAGTATGTGCATGATTGTATTTTATAGATCATACTTGTGCCTCAATAATGATTGACATGAGAATCAAGTTTTGAAATATTTGGAAACTTAAAAAAGAAAACCAAGATAGAAAAGAACAATACGAGCCCACATCACTGCCCACTGTGGTTGCATGTGTACAACACAAGAAGACTTTTCTGCATCTTTGACAGCACTGTGTAGGAGTGAAAGAGTTCAAGCACCTTGTGGAGGAGAACAATGTGTTCATCTGTTACATCTTCTCAGTACTTATTTTAGCTTATCGACCTATGATCACCCCTTAATCTAAAAGGATAATACAGTTCTTGCATCACCTAAGGAGGATTTCTTGCTTACAGCTTCAACCATGATAAGTAAATACACAGTGTGCTTTGTCGATGATGAATGTTACTCTCTAACATTATGAGCCTAAAATTGCAACTATTTCCTTCCTCACAGGTGCTTAACCTGGTCCAGTCCTATGTGACCCTCCGTGTGCCCCTCTATGTATCATATGTGTTCCACTCCCCCGTGGGAACCGGCGGCTGGCAGCACTTCGATCTGCAGTCAGAGCTGCGCCTCACGTTCGTATATGACACGGCCATTCTCTGGAAGGATGGCATCGGCAGCCCCCCACAGGCCGAGCTGCAGGGTGAGTTCCTATGTTCCTGCGGTAGACTCAGTGTGGAAAAAAAAAGAGTAATTTTGCAATAGGCAACGCATGGATGTGATAGCAAGGTGTTAAACACAAGTGTGTTTGTATGCATTTTTGTCAGGTGCGTTGTATCCGACCAGCATGCGTATCAATGAACAGGGACGTTTGGTGGTCAACTTCCGCACCAAGGCTCGTTACAGGGGCCTATTTGTGGAGTCTCATTCTGGAGGCAGAATAAAGACAGCTGGTGAGATTAATAACCGCATCTGTTGTTCCTCAATAGTACCACCACCACTGAACATACAGACACTGCACTTGAGTGTTTACTTTAAATGGCATCACATTTGATTTGGTCAACTTCTCCCCCTCTCGACATCATCAGCAACCTCCATGTCATCCATGGTCATGAGTGTGGACCACCCCGGCCTGACCTTCAACCTCACCTTATTGAGGAGTGAGCCCACCTACAACCAGCCAGTCCAGCAGTGGACCTTCACCTCTGACTTTGCGGTAAGTATGACCTCATGAAGCTCCTTACATCGGTGTGCTCGAGCAGCTGACACTTGAATCTGTCCCATCCACTCATTACAGGTGAGAGACTACTCAGGGACCTACACAGTGAAGCTGATCCCCTGTACAACAGCCCAGAATATGGAATACACCATTCCACCTGTCTGCAGTCCCAGGGAACCGGTCACCTTCGATCTAGACATCAGATTTCAGCAAGTAAGTCAGCCTTGGTTTGAACCTTAAGATCCAAAAACGTCATGTTTCTTTGTTATCGGAGGATTTTGTTTCTTTCACTGTCACTAGCTCATTATGCATCCTCCTGTAGGTGAGTGACCCAGTAGCAGTGGAGTTCAGTCTGAACACTCAGATGTTCTTGCTGTCCAAGAGGAGCTTATGGCTCTCTGATGGCTCCATGGGTTTCGGTCAGGAAAGTGATGTAGCCTTTTCTGAGGGTAAGTGTTCTATTACTAGAAAAGACTTTTATCATCCATGCAGCGAAGATTTAAAACACTGCACTATATGTTTCTTTATTTCAGGGGATACAATCTACGGCCGTGTGATGGTGGACCCTGTGCAGAACCTGGGAGACTCTTTCTTCTGTAGCATAGAGAAGGTGTTCCTCTGCACCGGTGCTGATGGATATGTACCAAAGTACAACCCGACTAAGTTTGAATTTGGCTGCCTGGCTGACTCTCCGTCATTGCTGTATAGATTCAAGATTCTTGTGAGTACATTCAGGTTTTTAATGTTGCAGTTTCACTGTGCAGAGAGATGCAAACACTAATTTCCTTATTTCCTTTTTCCCTAATACACCTCACCAGGACAAGGCTCAGCCAGAGACTCAGGCACGTGCATTTGGTGATGTCGGTTTTAATGCTGTCCTGGCATTAGATGATCCATCAGCCATGTCCCTCGTCAGGCAGCCAGGGTCTGATGGCTTTAGGTTGGACTCTACAGCTATGTTCCAGGTATTCTACATCTGACTGCTGCTCATAGCCAGTGACAGTTTATTGTCATGCAAGGTATAAAGCTTCAAGAAGCTTTACTATACTATTGTGGGATCAAAAGTCTAATAATGAGTCAGTTGAGTGTCCAGAGATCCCATCTTATCAAAGATGAATGTAGATATTTCTTTTTGCAAGATGCACTAATTTTCCTGATTGCCTTTGCCATTGTGTAAATTTAATGTAATTATAAGATATTCATAATTTTATGTTTTCCTCAGGTTGCTGCAGGGCGTGAGTGGTACATTCACACCATTTACACAGTCCGCTCCAAAGAGAATGCAAACAGAGGCATTGGGAAGCGCAGCCTCGAGTATCACTCCTTGGTTTCTGCAAGCAGCGACCTTGCCTTGACCCTGTCAAGCGGCAAAGGTCATCGCTCCAGGAGGTCAGCTGGCAATGAAGTCCCAGAGGTCGCTGAGGATATCGGAGCAGACAACAGCCGTGGTACCAATATCATGCACCTTGCTTTGGATCGCACCAAGCGTCGGGCTGTGGGGTCGAATGAGTTGTTTGCCGATGGGCTGGAACCTAGCGAGCTGAACGCGGAGGGAGAAGAGGAGGGTCTGGTGACTGTCGTGGGAGCACTGGTGGGGCTGCTGCTCACTGTGCTCATTATTGTCACCATCATACTGGTGCTGAGATCCAGACAGAAGGATGGGAAGGAGGGATGGAGGGAGGGGGTGCAGGAGGTGGTGAAAGGGTCTGTCAGTACAGAGCCAATGTTGGTGGTGAGGATGCAAGACTGCCACAACAGCTCAGAGGTCTGAGCAACGGATGCATGGATGGACAGATGGACAAAGGGATGGAGATGTGGGGGCTTTTGTAGAATTTTTGATTTTTTTTTTTAACTGGTATTAAATTACTTTCATAACACCAAAAATCTGAGATTGGTCACATGCGTTATCTGGTGTGTGTGCTTGTTAGCCGGGGGGGGGGGGGGGGGGATTTCTACAGTATGCGATCCATTATGTACCTTGATCAACAACACTGTCTTCACTTAACATTCCAACTTGTGCTGCTAGTAGCATGGTATTTCCTTTCTCTCTTACTGGCTTTATGGTGTTAAAGTGCCTGCAGCAGCTATATCCCTTCAGGACAGTGCCAGTCACGGAGAGCACTTTTTTCATAAAGCTAGTGTCACGCAGGCCAAGTCAGAGATTTAGTGCTGCAGGTGGATGTCGGGTAAAGGGGACCAGATGGTGTCAGTGTTCATACTGACTATAGCTCACCTCAAAAAGAGCACCTGGATGTTATTGACCTGCCTGTGTCAGTCAAAACTTCACTGAAGTCTGCGAGCCCTTGGACGTTCTGCACACACGCTGTGGAGTATATTCCAGATATTTTAGTATTTTATCAATTGCATTATGGATGCGAAAGTCCAGTATTTCCACCATAATCTCACCTACTGTCCATCCATTGCCAGGATAATATCATTAGGAACATTCTGGACCTATTACAAATATTGACCCTATAGTCGACGTGTCTGGCCACAAAACATTTAAGAATGTGCTGCATAAGGTAGATTAATATTCATTCTGAGATGAAGTGTGCCTTTAGGCCGACAATTTTGTCCTGAAATATTTGGCGGGACAGTCATTCTGGATTACACAATGTGTAATAAAACACAAGACACCACCTCTTGTCTCTTGTTTGTGAACTAACCATGCGGAGCTCTCTTGTCACACTACAGGAGATGAATACCACTGCTATCAGAGTTTCTGTTTATTAACCAGCAAATTGTTTTATTCATTCACCGTGTCTGCTTTATTTTGTTTGCTTTATGATGCAGAATGTTTTCCTAGCTGTAGTGAGCATATCTGTTGCTGCTGAGTTGGGGTGTTCCCACTTTTTTTTTTATTTTCCAAAATTTTAAACTCAGTTCTTTACTTTTTACAGTGTGTACTGCTATTCATCCTTGCAGTGTTGTTGCTCCACCTTGTGTTTCTGTGATATTGTCATATTTATACATTAATTCTTAAGGCATAATGTTGCATAATGGTTTTTTTTATTATTATTATTTTTAATAACACTGGTTAAGGTACATATGTATAAAGACACTCATCTCAGGAGTTATTTCTTTTACAGAGAATGAACCATGTGTTGTAACACAATTTACTACTGTTGACTGAAGAGAATCTCTACAGAGCCACTTTTCACTTCTGTGTTACACTGCTAATAAGTGTGGTGCTGTGAACATGCAAATACTGTATCCATATCCAATGAGTTGACCCCTATTCTTCTCACATTATGTTCCTGTAAGCTTTATTTGTCACTAGTGCTGTGTGGGATTTCAGTGTTCTGAGTCATTTTTCGAACAAAGGATGCAAACAAAATAGCTGCTTACAAATCAGTATGTCACCATGAAAAATGTTTGAGGCATTTGATATAATCTGCTCTCTCATTGTTTTGTTAATATCACTGGTGAAATTTCTTGTTTACATGTGTTGTTAAACCTGTGTCTTACTCTGCTATGGATATACGACATGCTGAGATCAGTGTTCCTAAATATTTGTCTTATTATGGTGTTGTCAGTCATCACTGTATAATTATTTCCAACATTTATCAGGGCCAGCTGATGTGATGAACATGAACCGGAAATCACATCAGGTGTGAGTCAGCAATGGATGTGATGGTTTATACAACTAAAAGCCTGCTGAAATCTTGGCTGGGATATATATTTCTTTTTCTTTTTTCTTTTTTTTTTTTTGGCCCTGACGAATTTGGAAATAACACCATATCTGACATCAAATGCACTTTTTGAGTCACATCCCTCACATGCCAATCCAAGCTATGCAATGTAATGTATACACCACAGCCAGTTATCCCCATGTATATGACAATTTTAGCACAAACAATCAAACTTGATATTCAGTTTGTGTCTTTTTATGAATGGGTTTTTATGTATATGTATTTAAGAATAAATATTGTTGCTTACTGGTTGTTGTTGATTTACTCAACATTTATGCAGAGAAACTGTAGAGATTTGATGCATGCACTGAAGACTTTTGCCTATTGAAAGGTCTCTCAGCTATGTAGAAAACAGTTTATACATTTTAATGGTCAGCATTGAGAGACCTGGGAATCTTGCAATTGGTTTGAAACTTGCCCTCAAGCACAGACGATCTGACTTGGACTTGTGCCCATCAAGTTAAAAACAGCTCTGTTCTATGTGTATTCTTCACATAAGCACACATATTTTGAAATTCCGTTCACAGGAAAATCCTAATAATCGTTTGGTGTGATTATTAGAAGAGGCGAGTGAAAGAAAGAGACACTAATGCATGAATGAAATACATTGTAGACACAACACCGTGTAGTATCATTCCACTGATCTTATCCGATATTTACCGAGATATTGTCCTTAGGGTAAAACTTTCCCTTTTTTTAAATCGGAGAGAGGCGGCGAAGAATCTGATTGGTTAATACGAAATATGACGCACCACAAATGAGCCCGCTTCCGCCCTGCCGCTTCCTTCACTTCCTGAAGCAGCAGTGTTGTGCTGCTGCGTTTGGCCTGTAAACATGGCTACTGCTGGAGCAGCTGGAGACGACCTGAGGAAAGAGCTCACATGTGCAATTTGTTTGGACTTCTTCAAGGACCCCGTTATCCTGAAATGCGGGCATAATTTCTGCCGGTTTTGTATTTCCATGCACTGGGATGAAAATGGCGCTGACTACGGGTACCAGTGCCCACAATGCCGAACGGTAAGTTTCCACAGGTTATCTGTATTTTCTACCTTGTTTGTATTCCCTCAAAATATCTTGGTACACTTGTGAGAGTGTTGTTTCCAGTCGTTTGTCGGTGAATGAAGAGTAGCTGGTTGACGGCTGGTCGTTGAAAAATGAAATTAGCTACGCAGTGCATTTTGAGGCTACCGTTGCCATGATAACTTAGCTGGCTTTAGCTAACGCTCATGAGCAGGTCACATAACTAATTAACAAGAATGGACGAGCTGTGTTTGTGCTTTAGCTATTAATAAGGTACATTAATTCAGGATGAATAAAAACGTAACTGTTAGTGAAGCAATGCTTACTCTGGGCTCGGTCACAGCCACATTTCTGCGTCTGTCTTCGTTCTCTCAGGTGTTCAACAAGAGGAGCTTCACTCAAAACTACCTGGTGCAGAACCTGGTGGCAAAACTGGACGATCTGGAGTGTCTGGGGTCTTGTCCAACTCAGTCGAAGCCCGTTAAGGTGGATGGAAAGTGTGAACAACACGGAGAAGAGCTTAAATTGTACTGTCAGACTGACAAGAGGCCCATCTGTGTGGTATGCAGGGAATCTAGAACACACAGGTTAGTCGTGTTCTCGCCTTTTTTATGTAGGAGCATTACAAACGCTGTTGTAGGTTTGCTTTGTCTTGCAAATTCATCACTTTTGTTAAGATTTAGTCACTAAGGTTGCCCAGCTCAGGTTGCCAGTGTGGACTTCAGGACGTCAGGTGAATTAATCTGTACAAATGCAGACATGAGACTTGTTGGATAACCCAAACACATAACATGCCACATTTAATCCATATTTACATGCATTATGCAGATATTCCCAGCATTTAACAGTAACTAGATGGATGAACACTGGGACTTTACCATTTCTTGATTTCTCAATGTGCAGTCAAGTTGCCATTTTGATGCTTTACAGCAAACCAAATTATTGTGAGTGATACAGAAAAAAATCACTAATGCTGTCTTTTTTTTTTTTTTATCTTTTTCATGCATATTCCCACACTTAAACATATAACATGATCTAAGTCTAATCACTTTGCCAGAGTGTTTTTGTCCTCCCATATGCCATCACTGTTCTAAAGAAGAGATACCAGAGTTTACCAGCAATGTGCTATTCCATCATTTTATCTTGTATTACTGAAATCGCTTGTGTGTTTTTGCTCCATCACATCATTTCAAACTTAATTTGTTTCATCCCATTACAAATCAGCAACAGCAGGGCGAGCAGCTGTTGATGCATATATTGGATTTTGAGAGGGTTGAATGTGCCTCTTTATCACTTCTAGTGACATCACAAACTTAAATGTCACAGACGCCACTGTGAGTGTTGTAGGAAATGAAAATTCAGGCAATGATGATACACTTAGTAAAGTTTAGCGGCACAGCCGTGGGTACAGAAGGTACAGTGATAGTACAGTACACTAGAACAGTCACTGCTTTCTTCAAAGGAGTACCCACATGGGTATAAGAGGGTATGAGGGAGGGGTGAGATACAGGCTGAGAAAGATGCACCAATAACAAAGTGACAGGCATGTCGGTGGAAATTTCCACTACAGTGAATTTACTAATAGACAGAATATTATTGAGCCCTCCCCATATCAGGCCACAGCTTAACAGGAACATAAACATTACTGATGTACCACCAGCATTATCTTTGCTCTTGACTCATTTGCATCTATGTTATTTACATATATTTTGCAGCACAAACAGCTGTATCATTTTTACTCTTGCAGGGTTTTTTGGTGATGTATCAACCAGCCTTTGGAATTGCTACTTAAGGATGTCACTGTCATGTGTCTTGCCTTGTGCAGCGTATTGCTCACTCCTTCATATTTTATGTCCTTGATGTCGTGTCCTTGATGTCGTGTCCTTCACTTTTTGCAAGTCACCAACTTTTATCTGTCTGTTGGCCTCTTAACTATATCGCCACACTTTGCCTTCAGATTGCTGTAATGGTTTTTTTGTGTGCTACAGCAAACATATCTACTCTGTAAATCACTTGTCCAGAGCCAGACTGTCACACAGCACAGGCGCCAGAATCACTGACAGCGTAAACTAACTTCGTGTGGGTGCAGAGCAGGCAGTGTATAAATCTTGCCTTTTACTGCCATTTCTTTTGGAAATGGGAAACTAGATATTTTTCTTTGTTAAAATTATTCACAGTTGAGTTGTTGAAATTACTGTAATTGGACTTCAACCCATTTGAATTTGTAATGTACACTGTTACTGACCGTCTTTTGCTTTTTAGCACTCTGTGTAAGAAATGTGTCTCGACTGCATTCCATTACTATCCCAGCCAGCCACTGTGGCTGTCCGTGACTGGGTGAAGAATGTGGTAAAGGTAAACAGAGCAAACAGTAGCGAGATATTTCATACCACTGCACAGATTTGCATTGGCAATAGGGGAGTTCAAGCAAATGTCAAGGCTGGTGAAATTTTGTCAAGGGTGAATTAATTGCAAAGCAGCAGAGCACATGTTTTACTCAGCTGGAGCTGTGTTTTGTTATGAGTAGGTCTCTTATTTGTATTGTGCATGTGTATCCTCAATCATGTGTGACCGTGCAAATCACATCCTGTTGCTGGTTTCATGCTTTTCTATATATATTTTTTGATCGACAGTTGATGACGGTAATACGCCAACAACTGCAGCTTTTAAAAAAAGTCTGCCTTTCAAATGTTTTTACGAGGAAGGGTTTGTGCTGGTTGTCCGTCCTCAAGGATGCACCAAGTGCGGTTTGGTAAATAATGAATTTAATGTTGGTTTACAGGAAAACTTAAGTGTTTTGGGTGGCGTGACGCATTCCTCTGCAAACCACTAACTGCATCATCATTTGTTTTGTCATTTCAGACACCATGACGTGGCACCAGTGCCAGAGGTTGTGAATGATATGAAGGTACAGCTTATCTTCTGTGTATTAGTCTCCCGCTCTACATTTATCCAAGAGATTACTGTGTCCTTTGGCTCATGTCTTAGTCACTACAGCTATAATATTTGCTTTTTTTTCTGTGATATCATGATACATTATGACCTGTTTTTTGGGTGCATGAGTGTTGATGTACATGTGTGTTCCAGATGGAGTTGAAACTGAGGCTAATGGAGCTCAACTGGCAGAAGTCACAATGTGTAAAAGTCATAACAGTTGATGAACGCACCAAAAGTGAAGTCAGGGTATGAAATGGACCTTTTTATTTGAATTATAACATCACATTTACATGTTCGCAGGCCAAGCTTAAAGTGTCTGTTTACAACCATCTGACTTCCCTGCGTCATTAAATCCTTGATCTGTAAACATTAGGGTACACATTGCACTGAAATATTAACACTGAACAAGCGTGCCATTGGCTCTTATCCTTCTTCCTTCTTCCTAATCCTCTGAACCTCTCTGTCCCCCAGTTGAAGAAACAGAGACTCAAGGAGAAGATTGAGGCGGACGTCGGTGCCTTGGTCCAGTTCTTGCTAGATGAGAGAGACTCCCTGCTTGAGAGCCTGGATGCTGAGGAAGTGGCCACCATGGCCGTCATAGACGACAACTTAAAGATTGTGGAGACTGAGGCGGCAGCTGTGGACAAAGCTATAGCTAATATCCACAGTCACATCAGCGGGAAAACTAGCTTTGAGGTCAGTCTAACATAGAAGCCATCTGATTCACAGAGCTGGTTTACCTCTTAAATCATTGTGCCTGTGCTTGAGCTCCACAGTAGACACATATGGATGACTGTTTCTGTCACTGTGCAGGAAGGATTATGTAAAAGTAGTGGACTGAATTGATATATTCTTTCAAAATACATCCCTGAAATGGTGATGGGAACATTTATAGTGGGAGGTGCACTTCTTTGAGACTCTATTGGCATAAACCAGAGCTTCAAAAACACATTATGAAACTTGTTAGTGTTTGAGTTACACTTCAAAACCACCAAACAAAACTCTCCTGAGAAAGATATGAGGTGCTTTCAGTAGTAATCAAATTATGCTTTTGTTCTTCCAACAGAGCTTTGCAGAGACGTTCAATGAGTAAGTCACTTACAGTTGTTTGTTTTAATGTGGACTCATAGAAGTCCAGTTAAAGAGGACTTTTAAAAACCTGTCATTGCATTTTTCTTCCGCAGAGTCATCCATTGCAAGCCCTTTTCGTCTCTTGAGCAGGTGAATTGTCAGACTGAATTTACAGACTTCTCAGGGCCCTTCCAGCTCATCATGTGGAAGAAGATGATGCACGTGCTTCATACCAGTGAGTTCTCAAAACTACCAATGATTGTGGTGCTGTGAGCAAAAGCAAATGTACTCTCAGTTGGATGTGACTTAGTTTTTCCAACAGGTTAATGTGGAAAGTTTATGTTTCTGCGTATGCAATATATGTTTGATATATCTTTGACTCCTTTTTAACCCAGCACAGTATTTTGCTTCATATCATGTCATTGCAGCAGACAGCCTAGTATTAAATAAGCATTGTCAAAGGATACAATCAAACTTAATATGAGCAGCTGGTAAAATAAACAGAGTGACAACATGCATTGATTACTGTGGGTATAAAGGAATTCTGTTAACATAATTTTTCGCAATTGCATTTATATTAACAATTTCCATGTGATGATAAAGGCTTCAAGAGTCTGGAAAATTTTGGTTGAATTTTACTCTTTTAGTTGTACAAACCCTGGCAGCATTACATTTTAACAAAAGTTGGCTTGTGAGCCTTTCACTGTCGCAGTGAACACCAAATGCTGTCCTCTCTGGTTTACAAATCTGCTAGATTTCTTGGGCAAATGTGTCAAATTGAAATCATTTTATTTTTTATTTTAATTTTTTTCGGCATGTACTGCCAGCTTCAGCCTAATGTAAGAGCAAGACGAACTAATCTCTCCCCATCTGTCTGTGTAGTGCCCCAGAACCTCACCTTAGACCCAGACACCGCTCACCCAAACCTCTTCATCTCAGACTTTGACACGAAAGTGGAGGAGGGCCGCGTTCGCAACCAAGAGCCCGACCTGCCAGCCCGCTTCACCCGCTTCTGTGGCGTCCTCGCCACAGCCCAGTACGCCAGCGGCCAGCACTACTGGGAGGTGGATGTGAAGGACAAAGGTGTGTGGTACCTGGGAGTCACCACAGAGTGCAGCAACAGGAAGGGCTTTGTCAGCCTCACTCCCTCCGCAGGGTACTGGAGCCTGTGTCTGCAGGACAGGCTGTATGCCAACGAAGAGGACGGGCGCATCCCCGTCGCTGACTACTGGAACTCGCCTCGGGTCGGCGTGTATCTGGACTACGACAACGGGCGTCTTAGCTTCTATGACGCCGTCACAATGAAGAGACTGTACATGTTTGACACCTGCTTTGAAGAGCCTGTCTACCCTTTTTTCAGCCCAGGGAAGAATGATCCAGGCAGCAGGCTGCAGATATGCCACTATTACTGAGACAGCTGTGATGAGTGTTTAAACGTAGTTCTCGCAACTCATGTATGCCAGTGTTTTCAGATTTCAGACCGGGCTGGAGTGCCAGGGTGATCTGACCCTTGGAGCCATGTACTGTATGCATTTGAGCTGTTACTTGTTGGTCTTACTGGTGTTTAAAAAAAATTAGGGTCACACTGAACTAGAATTACCAGGTAAAGAGCTTCATTTTTCTCCTTCTGAGGTTGAACATTTGAAATTTGGTATCGTTCTACCTAGACACACACTGTAGGCTTATGCCCCTGACCACTGTGGCTGGGGGGCTTGGAGAGGTGCTTTGCTGTCTCTATCACTGTGTCTGCTGGGATTCAGATGCTCTTGTTGATCAGAGCATGTACAGCTCTTATCCTATTAGCAACTGCTATGCCATACTACTGTACATAAACTAGGTTTTTGTCAGGCAGAGTCCATGTTGTTGCCTTGTTGGGTAGAACTTGAAGGACACATGACATAGTTATCACATTGATAGCTGTTGACCGTTAAGACTTCCTCATTAATTGTAGATTGAAGAACAGAGCTGACGGTTATTGGAATGATTTGACTCAAATTGGCCAGCTTGTGCGGGACTTTGAGCTCTCAGATAATGGTTCGACTCCCGGGAGCGAGTGGCCGGGGTTGTCTGTTTTGTGGATGTTGACGTCAGCGCAGACATTTTTATTATTAGCCTCTCTATGTGTATCCTGTTTTATTCTGTACGTTGTTGACAGTTGTGAACTTGCAAATTTCTGTGTATATTCCAGAGTCACATTTAGGGTCTTGTTTCATGTGAGCAGTGATACTGAAGGTATTTTTAAAATGATTTCAGTCGGGCTGAAAACAAGCAGGTGTAAGACAGCAAACGGTTTTCAAATATTCTAACAGCAAATGAAGTTTATCAGCCACGACCCAACAATCGCTGCCACTTAATGGGTGAAGCTGAAGACGTGTTTTACTTTTAACGCCATTCCAACATCTGTCAGGGTTCTCAGCCAAGAGCCTGGTGGACTCGACTAAAATGAAAAGTTGCAGATGACCCCCCCCCCCCCCCCTTTTTAATTATCCTGTTTTAGATTATTAATCGCTAGCTGTTCTGTTGACTTGGTCTCGGTGCTGCAAGTTGGTCCTTTTTAGGTGTATTATCCAGCTCATTCAGTCTGATTTTTATTTTAATGTAGTTTTTTTTAATTTTTGAATGTAAAAATGTATCTGAACAATTATGTATGTATATATTTTTGCCTTCATAAATTTTTGCTTTAAACCTTTTTATTTGAGATTATAATCTTTGGATTTTTGTTTTTGCTTGTGCAGTTTTCCACAGTGCTTTTACTGACCTGTATGTGGGATGTTTGGCGTCTTACAGGGTCGTGCAGTGACTTTTTTTTTTTTTTTTTTTTTTTTTTTTTTTTTTTCCTTCCCAAACGATCTTAGACATCCACGGCGTTCACGTTCGGACTGGAAACGTCTGTGCTTTTTGACTTTTGAGTATTTGCTGATAAATGTTTTGTCTAAAGTTGTATACCTCATTTAATACATTTAAATACTTTCCATTCCTGAGTTTCATTAATGTTTTCAGCTTAGCAGTTTTTAGGCTGCGTGTCATAAGTGTGACGTGAAAAGATAATATCGGTAGTCCCTGTTTGTGGCCCTTTCACCTGCTCTGAATGTGCTTCGTGTTTCTCAGACTTTACTATGAGATTAAAAGACGAAAAAAAAATAGTGTTTTATTTCTCTTGAAGCCTCCACAGTCGACTTGCTGTACCAACGTTGTTCAGTGTTATTGCCCCTCTTTGCGTACTTACTTGACTCATTTCTGATCTCAGGACACTGTCAGCCGGTTATGAGAGATTCAACACTTGAATTATTGAAATTGGACCTGTGTTTTTTTTTTTTTTGGCACTTTGCTGCATCAAAATATTGCACTTGTTCCGCTGTTGTAATGGCTGATAGATGGTCTGAGTTTTAACACCTGAATAACAAAGTTTTTGGCCTTTTGATAAGTGCAACTTCCTGGATTTACATCCAAAACTACTGTCTGAAGCCTCCGAAGGGACGGACTCTTTGCAGTGACCAGGTTGCTGCCTACAGTAAGAGATTTCTCGAGAGGGCTGTTGCTCCCTGTTTGCTATTCTGGTCCACCATCCTCACTTAACCATCTGAGACTGTTTGGTGTTGCTGATTCAGTTTTAATACTGCCAGAACATTTAAGGGGGAGGTGAGAAAACACAGTGCTCTCCATGTCCTCCTCCTGCTTTACTAATGACTCAGTAGTGACTTTTTTTTTTTTCCATCTCATCTCTTGCAGAGATGTAGTTTTAATGAAAGGCCATATAAGTAGTTCACTATACAATGTGATGCAAATGAACACGAATGATATGCTGACTCAAAACTGTTCATATATGCTGCACCACTGGCAGCCTGGTGCTGTGCAGTGTAGAGGACAACACCTGGGACCTCTGTCAGCGCACAGCATGAAAACAGTTCACCATTATCATGAGCACTAATAGCGATGGCTGCTAATGTGACCTTATGCAACAGATTCTGAACGTCAGTCTTTTATGACTCATTTGGTTTCAAGTGAGGAGTTTGTAAAGAGATACTGATTTTGACAGGTTTGAAAGGAAGAGGCTAATATCTGATTTTTTCAGTAATGTTCAATACCTTTAAGATAAGTATTAGTGTTAATTCTGGAAAATAGTAAACATGGTGTTATGGGAGGAAGTCCTGATTGTAATAAAATGTTGGTTTTCTAAACAAAATGACCAAAGAATATGATGCAAAAATGCTTTTCATTACTACTGTAAGATATATATTTAAAGGATATATATTTTACTTTATTTTAAATATTTGTATATGTATATATACACGTATATTCATAAGTAAATACCCACACACAAGCACAAAAAAATGTAGTTCTTCAAAACTGAATATTGTTTCATTGTCATTCACATATTTAATTAATGTATCCCATTTCAGATATTCCACTTGTTGCGTTCTGATTCTGTAAATATTTTTTTTTCCATCTCTAAAATGCCATTTACATTTGACTTCCAGTTGTTAACAGCTAACCACATCAGTCATCTTTGAGTTTTTAGGAGTAACTCACATTTTAAATGACATGGCATAAAAAGCTGATTCAGTCGACTTCCCATTGCTTTTCCACTTTCCACAGCATGTAAGCGACCGCGTTTGCAGCTAATTTGACAGATTTTGAAAAATAGCCACTCGAGAGCAGGAGCATTTACTGGAAGAAAAGTAAATAAAAAGGTTTGTCAGGATGGGGCCCAGAATCTGCTTTATAAACAGCAGAAAAGACACGGACACGCTGTCTTATGTGGCAAAAAAAACATGCATATAAATGTTCACCTTGTTTAAAAATGCAATACATCATTCTTGAACAAAGAGATTAATGCATTAATTAACTGATGTCAGACAAAACAGACCATTTGCACACCAGTTCATAGTGTCATTCTTTAATATTTACAATCATACCTTTGCCATGATTACATAAATGCAGTGATTACTTCTTGTAAGACTGGCCTCTTGTAGTATACAGCAGGCTTCACAAGTCGCATGATGACGTGTTTCATTTATATGTGCTTTCCTTTATTTCACACAGACATGAGTGGGTTAGTTACAGGTGATCGACAAAAAAAAAAAAAACCTAACACGGGGTTCTAGTTAACGGAGGAGGAAAGTCAAATAAATGTCATCACAGAGAGTTTTCCAATAAATGTGAAACGCAGATAGAAAGACAGAGTGACTGACAGATCAATCATCGGGGACAGACCGTTTATTTAGGTGAAAAACTTTGTCACTGCATGTTAGCTGGTGATGTGTTCCTCGAGGAGCCACGCAGAAAACTTTCCAAACACTGAACTACCAAGCAAATGAATACAAAAATCCATGATGGTAAAGGTGCTTGTCAGCTACAACGAGAATATGATTGCAATATACAGTACGCTTTCTGATTATGTTAAATGATAACTATACACAGAGGCATATATTACTCTTGCAAACTATATAACTCTTAGAATATATGTATTTTGTGCAATGTTCAACAACAACTTACAACAATACGTCTTGGCCGAAGGAAAAGTTACTAACTGTGTGTGTGTGTGTGTGTGTGAGTGTGTGAGCTGTGGGAACGGCTTTCAGTGCTACGAGTCACAAGGCCTATGTACAACGACGTTTGGCAAAGAGGCAACAGTGCAGACGCACCAATTAGAAAAATAATTTGTAGAACAAATTATGTAGAAAAGAAAATAAAAAATAAATTAAGTCCTTTGAAAAAATAAAACAAAAATAATGTGTACACACACCTTTGTTCCATCGATGTTTGCAAGTCCTTCAGTCGGCTACTACTTGGCATGACGTTCTACTGTATTAGTATATGTTCCAGTGTTGAAATCCTTGATTCATTAAGTGCTGGAGTACGTAGGCTATATAGTGAAATAACACCAAATCTGTATATACACCTAAATATGCATATGTACAACTACATTAGGTTGTAGATATGAATACACAAAAGTGCAAGAGCTAGTGGGGTTAGATATAAGAAGTCTGTTTTGGTTAATAGAAGAGAAAGACGAGCTGGAAGGGACCAAACCTCATGTTCAAAAAACCTTATTTTCTCATTCACTGTTGTGCTTCTTGATGCTTGTCTTTGGGTACCAAAACAAAAGACTTGCATATCACTCATGATTCAAAAAAAAAAAAAAAAATCTATTTGCAGGGATATTGTCAGACTGATAAGGTGCAGAATGAGAATAACAACACATTCCTGCCTGCGTGTGTTCTGTGGTGTTTACTGATGAGGAATTGAAGGCAGTGACGACGGGGTCTTTTCTTTTTTTGGGGGGGGAGCACACTGACATGCGACAGTGATCGAGGAAAGGCCTGAGCATTGTTCAATCACAAAGCGTCATCTTCTCACCGGGAAACAGGCAGTAGACTTCGGCTTCTCTGTCCCGTGTTGTTTGCTGGTTGCTGGAGTGTCGCCCATATTCACTGCCCCCCCCCCCCCCCGAAAACTGCAGTGTATCACCAACTTCACACTGGCATCGACTGGTGAGCTCCCACTTGTGAGAAATAGAGCTGAAACATCTTCTTCCAGAAGTTAATTTCAAGTTTATTTTTTCCCTCAGGGGATTTGGTTAAAAATGTAAAAGTTGAGTTCATCGTTGATCACATGGGGAAATCTGTAATCACAGTTTTATTCCTTCCTCTTTTTTAAACTTTATGTCATCAGAATAGTGTCTTGAGATGTTTTCTCCGTCAGAAAACGAATTAATGTGACTGCTTGCAATAATTTTTGGGATGACTAGCTTATTTTGTTTTCAAAAATATTTTAATTACACTTAAACCAGAGGCTGTGAATACATCTACAGACAAAATTAAAGGAAATTAAAACACAGAACCTGGAGCCACTGTAAAGTGAACAGGCATGTTGCAGCTCTATGTCCACGAGCGGTATGGGACATTAACTTGTCTAAGCAGGAGTTGTGCCGGCGATGTCTCCCCTCAACCTACTGCAGGTATCTGTAAACCTTAAAGCAGTGGTTGCCGGAGTCGGCAACAGCCACATGTCCGTCTGAGGTGAGGGCGAGGCCCTGGGGGCCGTACAGTGGGTCTGCTGAGGTGTTGATGTAAGATAAGAAGGAGCCTGTGCTGTCAAACACCTGAAAAAAGAAAAACACAAAGCTTAGAGCCATGTTGCAACAGAGCGTAGTGTTAGCATTAACAAAATACTCCAGATACTTAAAGCTGCAGGTTTCATCTGGCTGTGACTTGAATGGGCACTTTACTGAGCTGCTGGTATATGAATGAAAGAAGATCTTGTGCTTTTTATTATAAAATGTATCCTTTTCCACAGTGTTTCATGACTTAATGTAGCTTTTTCTTTGTAAATTCAAGATGCTTCAAAATGAATTTCAAGCCTTAAAGCTGACCGTCTCACCTGTATTCTGCTGTTACCCCAGTCAGCTACGATGATGTTTCCATTGGTGTCCACAGCCACACCAGTGGGAGCGTTGAACTGGCCATTGCCTTCACCATGAGAGCCAAATTTGAACAAGAACTCCCCATCTGCATTGTACACCTGCAACAGGAAGTAAGTAAAAACACGTTTGTCTTGCACTTTGATACATGCGGTCAGTGTATACAGGAAATGTACATGTTTAACACTGCATTAGTGCATCATGCTTGTGGTCACGTTAGAGATCATGTCTTACCTTGACTGAGTGATTGTGAAAATCGGTCACGATAATTTCATTCTTGTTGTTCACAGCGACAAAGTGCGGACCTAGATGAAGAGAGAGAGGGAGGTTATTGTGGAAGTTGCTCTACTTGGAGTAGAAACGGATTCCTGTAATTTGCATTATTCCCTTTACTGTTAGTAGGCTGTAACACAAATTCCAACTAGCTGTGCATAAAGCTGCATTGCAAAACCTGGTTTAATCAGACGGTTAGCTGCTCTGGTTCGCCTGGAGTGGTTTGATGGCATTATTTTCATGCGTTAGATAACTTTAACTTGGGTTACATAATTCTTTTCCTGTTTCTTCAGAATGTCAAAACAGTACTAAAGTTAGATTATAAGGAAAGGCTCAAGGCTCTGAGATTCAATCCCTCATATTTTGTTGGTTACAAGAAATATATCATGGGAAGCTATTTATGTGAAAGAAAAGCTTATTGGCTGAGTCGACCATTAATCTTGCTGATTGTCTCGGTTAGTCGGGACAGAGAAAAATCATTGACACTGATCTTTTCATAGCCTTTTACACAAAAAAAACACAATGCACATGACAAATCGTTCATTATTGTAACAGTAAGTGGTTACTACAACGTGCGTGCACTTGTATATCTTTGATTATCATTGCACAGGCACAGCTTGATCCAACAATCTGAGTTCTCGGGAGGTCAGACACATAATCAGGGAGTCGGGTTAGACAGAGGGCACCGCACTGTGGGATTAAGGTTGCAGCAAGGCCACACTTAGTACTTACTGAACACTGAGCCAGATTTATTTAAGTTTGGGCCAAGTTTTTCTGGATTGAAAAACAGGAGGAAGAGCAGAAAGAAAGAAAAAATAGGTAGTCAGAGATAAAGGATAAGCAAAGAAGAATATAGAGTAGGGTGGTCAGCACAGGCGCAGTCTGTGAGGGGGAGCATGGGGTCACTGCATCGCCTGGGACTTTGACTCCATACAGGCTTATATTTTTAATCAGAACAGAACATGTGATGTAATGCATTGATCTATATTCAGAAATAGAATGAGAGCACTGGCGCACATTTCTGTTTTGTCTGAAACTGGCAGTAAAAGTGCCAACAAAAGTGGAGAAACACACCAGTTCTGCATCGGGCTTAATGTTGTGCCCACTGCCTTACTGCTTTCATGCCCGGTGCAACAACACATAATGTTATTAGTTATTTCATATTCCTCGCTGTTAGTGTTATTTAGCTGCAAAACATGTTGCAGAACTCTTTCAAAATCCCAAATTATATATATAGGATCTGCATGGTATTTTGTGTGAGGCATTTACTTTAAAAGCCTGTAGAAACTGCTGCCTCATGGACGCATGGTTCAGTTCAAAGAGAAGCCGTTGTTTGTGAGCTCCCCGTCAGCGTTAGCAAGAGGTCTGCTGTTGCAAATCAAGGCCTCCTTCTCACCTGCAAACTGTCGGTCAGACGTCCCCCTGCCTCCAAACTTAGTCACCAACTTCCCATTGGATTGAAAGATGAAGACACAGCAGGCCTTGTTGTCCACAGTGATGATGTGTCCGTTCTTATCCACGGCCACACCCTTAGGACCCATGAGCCGACCTGCACCGATCTTATTCTGAGAGGGAGGACATTTTAGCAAAGACAACACTGGAGGAGTAAGATCAATTATTCATGCAGTGAGGTATCTTTAGTGCTGTTTAGCTAATAGCTAGCGGTGAGATCTCACCTTAAACTTGCCGTCAGAGGAGAAGATGCTGACCCATCGATTGTCATAGTCGGCCACCACGATGTCACCGTTCATGTCCACAGTGACGCCCGTCGGTCTCTGCAGCTGCCCCGGAGACCGCCCTCTGACCCCAAAGCGCATCTTGAACTGGCCATCGTTGGAGAATACCTGTAATCAGTTACACCAAAAAGCCCCTTTTGAGCGAAATGTATCATGAACAACAGCAGTATTTTGCCTGTTCTATGTGACCACACATGGTTGCGCATACAGGTGTTTCCTCTCTGTGTCTGTCTCACCTGTATGCACTGGTTGTTGCTGTCGGCCACCACCACTCTGCCGTTATTAGAGGCTGAGATTCCCTGCAGATTTGTGAACTCCCCTTTTTCTCTGCCCCGCGTGCCTGACAAAGAAACAGTAACACACTCAGGAAACGTGCCATTTGATGTTTTCAACTTTGTCTCAGTGTGTAATACTTTCCCTCAAAAGCTCACACCGGCGGTTTTGGACTAAAAATAGCTTGTACTGTGCAGAGATGCTGATTATTTTTCAAAGCGTAACCTAAGTTTTTAATGCAAGGGTTTGATCTTACGACAGCATGCTGCAGGTTGTGAATGCAGTGTTTTTTTTTCTGGATGTCACCTCTTCTATCAGAGAAGAGGATGTTGCTCTACAAACTTGCTGTATTCTTGATTTGCAGTTAACTGTATAAAACATGCAAAAACAGCCAATTTTTGGTTCATCATGGAGGACATTTCCTGCTTTCCTGCTATGATAAGGTCTACGTGGTCCTTGGTGTGACAGGAACAGTACATTGATTTTCTCTCCTGTCTTACCCACTCTGTAGATGAGCTCATCCTCAATGGGGTTCTCCTTTTTCTTGGTGGTGCTGTACATGCTTGAAGGCCGTCGCACCGCTTTCTGCCGTATGTGGCCCCCTGTCCCGCTGGGAGACTTCACCCTCCTCTTCACGTCATCCGGGGATTGCGGCACGTCTGAGGGCTTCATCGCTCGCAGGCGGAACGGGCTGCCACGTATGGGCTGGCCGTAGAGCATCAGAGAGAAAGAGTACTCCCCCTCAGTGCGTATCGTGTAGCCCACCTCATAAGTCCCATTCTTATTGTCTGCTATCTCTGTCTCTGCAGCGCGGTTCCCATCTGCAGACGTTATCTCTGCTTTTAAAATAGCATTTCCTGTTCGCACCAACTCCCCATCCTGCAGACAGAGGTAACTGATTCAATTTCAGACCAAAATAAATGTCTTTTTATTCGAGCAACATGCACATGGTGCAAGATAAAAGACAAATAAAAACAGCATGAAATGTGAATTTGAATAAAACATTAAACAGAAACATGTGACTAAACACGCATAATCACTTAAAGACTGTACTTTGTCTTTTGTTGTCACAGTAATTGTGTGGTGCTGGCCAGTTGCTGCGTGGCGGAGGCCCTCTCCTGTGGCGACGGAGGTGTGAGCCACAGCGGCTGTGGTGAGGAGAACACCCAGGTTCTGGATGGAGCGTCGCAGACCTTCAGTCTCCACCTGGAGCAGACAGCACAAAGGCTAGAATATTTTCCACTGCAGAATCCCTTATTGCTCTCTGAAGTTTCATTTCCATGGTTGGGTGTGTGTGATGTATGGTGACAGATAAGCACAAAATAATCCCGAAAGTTAGAATAAACCAAGTGTGTGCTACCCGCCTGGGATGAGACTTTAGTTGGTGAAGAAAGTCAGATCAGTCAGTCATGCTAAAGACTACAGGAGATATTTTTCTCAGGGCTGAGCTGGTGGAGAATATTGGACTTAAAGTTGTCAAGTGGCCAGAAAGACAAGTTAAATGAGATGACATTAAGGCTGTATCGATGAGTATCTTTTGGAAAATGTCAAAACTGCTTAAGACAGCTTTAATGTCTATGTCCTATGAAGTATTTTTTTTCCTTACAGTTATTGAACCAAGCTAAAGTGAGAAAGGGTTTAAAACACCCACATTTTTACAAAAACAAACATCAATTTGAGATTACACAACATCAGCAACCTCAACAGGGGGAAAAAGGCAGGTTGTGCCACAGATGCCTCATTTTTCATTTGAAATTGTCTAAAATTGTGACCATGTGAGGATATCGATCAAACCACCATAACAGAAAGAGCAGAGAAATGTTTGAATCAGAGCAAACCACAGCGGATACCTGACAGTCCAGGTGTGCGTTCTGATGTGGTCTCTCTGGGAAGTCATGTCTGGCCAGCGCTGTTACCCGCTCACTCATCTGCTTCTGCACGAGCAGCACCTACACTTGCGAGACACGCATATTGCATCCTAAGTCATTTAATAAAAAAAATATTCAGTCACTTTAAAAGAGTTCACCGCTACACTACTGCAACACACTCAATAGCTGATTCCCATCTGCCTTGTAACCTGTTTGTTAGCTTGCTTGCACAAATTACAGTCTGCCAGCCCACCTCAGTAGCACTCCCATGGCTGAGAGCCTGCTCCGTAAAGCTGCAGCTGCTCTGGATGTGTTCCTTCCCCTGGAGGAGAGATGAAAGCTGCGCCTGCAGGACCTGCACTCAGGTAAGTGGAAGATAAGAAAAAAGGGACACAAAAGAGCATGTGGCAGGTCATGTTGGACTACCAGTCTGTAAAATACCTGCGTTGTGCATCTGACAGTGCGCGTGCAAAGATGCAAGTGCACCTGTGCGATGTACTCTGCATGTAAACGTGTGAAACATAACTGACCTTCTGCTTAGTGCTGCAGATGTTCTCCAGGTCTGTAATGAGGGCCGTCTTGCGCTGATGCAGCGCCCGTTCCAGCTCTTCAAACGTACTGGTGATCTCTGCTATGGCCTCAGTCTTCCTTTCATTCAGCTGGCGAGAGATCTCACTCACCAGCTCGATGGCTGCTGTCAGCTGAGGGAGCCTGCAAGATGACACGATGTGAACAGTTCTTCCAAAAACTGCAGGACTGAAACTAAACAGAAGCAAAAGTCTGAAAAATGTAAAAACTAAAACACACAACTGATTGAATAATGAGTCCTAAATAAAATTCAACATTCTGATGAAGAATTAGCCACCGTGGATTGGCACGGTGAGCACAGCATCACAAAGGTGATCTGTCATGGCAGATGTCAAATCTGGGCCAAATGCTTAAGCTTCCAAACACCTGATGTGAATGAAATATCCTGAAAGCTTTATCAAAGCATCAATCCCCACCTGCTGTGTATGGCGTCCAGCTGTGTCTTCAGCACAGCCTTATGCTGCTCTACCACGTCCCGCAGAGGAACGGTCACATGCTCCCGGTGCTCGCCCTCTGTGCAGTCCAGACACATGGCTGTCTCACACGACTCGCAGTAGAACTCCATCACCTGCAGAGGGAGACAAACTTGCACTCACTCCTGCTGGAGGAATTTAGGACTCAGTTGCTTTTACAGTGATTCTTGCTAAAAACAAGAGGTAGGGCAGTGTTGGAGCTGTGATAACTGGACTGAAGCATCACAGAAGGGCTTCCCACCTTGCCCTCGTGGTTTGGGCAGCAGAGGGGCTTCCCTGCAGCTGCAGCGCTGACTGACTCCAGGACACTGCAGGCCTCTGGCCGTGAGCACTCCGGGTCTCGCTGAAGGACCTGGTCAAGAGCATTTTAAACTTCGTTAGTCTGTTTCTCAGAGAGCAAGTTTCAATTCTATATTCTTTTATAAGTATTTTTTCCCTTTGTTTGACAGGGGACTGTCAATAGGTGACAGGAAAAGGGAGAGAGAGAGACAGAGAGGGGAATCACATGGAACAAAGGTCTCCGCCCGGGATCAAGTCAAACTGGGAACATTGCAGTAACAATATATGGTATGTGCCCTAACCTACAGGCCTCCTGATGCTTTCCTCTTTGTCTGCATTTCCTTGTAGACTGTTGTTGACTTCATTCTCTTCATGACACAAAAACACATTCTTGTACTTCTGTCCATTTGAGCACCCTCCACTCAATACATTCATTCCCTTTACCCCAATGCTAACCTTAATCATCACCCTTACAGGCCCGATGGAAAGAAGCAATCTTACATTCAAAATAAACCAGAAAAAGAGGCCCTTGACTGTCCAGAATGACCTCATTCTACAAAAATGTCCTCCCTCTGTTTATCACCAAGAGCGGTTCTCAGCCGAACAGGATCACACACAGACCCTGCATCCCATTTCTTTGAGTACAGGCTGTAATTGCTTTAAACAAGTTTTGCTTTGTTTTTAACCTCATAACTGGTTTCATCTGCTGCTTGTCGTTTGTTCCGTGTAATTTGTGTCTGACTTGAAGTAAAAAAAAAAGGATGAAGAGTCAAACCTCCATGAGATTAGTGATGAAGAAGTTGTTCTGCAGAGCACAAACTCCTTTCTCTGGCAGGATGGACGTCTGCCGACACACTGGACACGAGAGCGTCAGAGACTCCGGGGGAATGTAGTTCTGGAGACAACTGGAGCGAGGGAGTCAAAAAATGGATTAGAGTAGAAAATCTACCCCAGCATTTGCACTGTAATGTGTATAATTATTAGTCATGTTCAATTTATCGATGCAGAAGAGATAGAAAAAGAAGGAGAAGAAGATGCTACAGAGGGAGAGAGCTGTCACCTCATCACCATAATTGAGAGACAGTGCCTAAATAGTACTCCTGTCACAACAAATAGGGTAAAAGTGTGAATCTGAGTCAATTTGCAGGACCTATGGCCTCGGGAGAAAACACAAACACTTTCTCGTTGAGGAAGGGAATCTCTGGCAAACTGGTCTGCCTAACACAGATGCAAAGAGACAGAAAACTTTAGGCAGAATAGACGTTTGCGTGCAGCATGTTTGTTTATATTCCTGCATGTTAGTTGGCTTTGGATCCCGGTAGCAATCACACATCTATTCCACTGGCCCCTAAAGGCTGAGGATGTTGTGCAAGTTCAAATGCCCTTGGGAGGAAATCTATTGAACATTAGACACCTTCAAGCCAATACCAAACACACAGTCAGCAAAGGTAAGCTGCAATATGCAGAATACACCGCAGCCTGGCTGCCATCCAGCACGTGATGTACCGCTGTTTTTCTTCAGCTTCTGTTATCATTAAATTGGTTGCTAATGCTGCAAGAAACCTGAGGTCAGTGTCGAGGACAAGTCCCTGTTGCCGTTGTACACAAGGATGTCTGGCAGCTGCTCGGGCTGAATGCTAACACCATCCTCTTTAATTTATGACACTGCAAAGCTTGGTAAACTGCAGTTGTGAGCTTTTGAGAACAACAGAGGGCTTTAAGAAAAGTCTCTGTCTACCTACCGCTGTGTCAACACGGCTGAAACGCTCTGAGGCCTGAATAAATTACTGTTGCTTTGTCAAGACACACAACCATCTGGGGACCGAAGGCTCAAACAGTTATGTGGTGAAAAGCGCTGTGACAGGGCCACAGCTAATGATTATTCCCATTGTCAAATCTGTCAGTTTGCAACTATTTGAATAATTATTGCTAAGGCTGCACAATATTGTTAAAAAAATCATATGGCGGTTATTTTGACAAATACTGCGATATGATTCATAATTATTGACAATTTTTGCATCAAAATTTTCATTTTCGCTAAAATGATGTGACATTTGCTGGAGTCTGTTCCAAACCAACATGTTTTCTTATATCTGGAGAACAAGATTTGTGGCCAGAGCATCTCTGCAGCACTACAGTATGAAACTATAATGATGTGTTGTCACAGATTTTACCCTAATCAAAAAATTTGATCTGCAAATCTGAAATTTGGATATTGCACTTGGACATATTGTGATTTCAATAATATTTTCACTCAGCCCAGCAAGTTGGTTTATAAAATGTCAGGAAGTAGTGAAAAATGACCTTCACATTTTATTTTTGAAATTCTTGTTTTGTCCAATAAAGAGTAAAAAACAAACCCATTTTTTACAGTGATATAAAACAGAGAAAAGCAGCAAATCAGATTAAACAAAAAAATACGTGATAACCATGATTGTTGTAGATTCATGTGCAGTCAATTACTTGACTGTGATCATAACTATGAGCACAACTACATCATGCCTCCATTGTAGAGAGATGCAGACCCGTGATCCTAATTTCTGAATACTGAGCACACTATTAGGATATTAAGACATAGTTGTATAAGAAATATGCATGCTCAAAGATGATCACGGGAAGAGGAAAAGGGGAGCAAAATGAAAAAAGATAGTGTCACCAACCAGCCTGGGCCCAGTGTGGGTCAGTCAGCCCTGCCCTAACACCCCTAAAACTACACGGACCCATCCAGCATTAAAACATCTGTCTGGCAACATCACATATAGCTCCAGACAAAAATCTGTTCACCTCAGCAGGGCTCCAGATCACATGGCATCCAGTTAAACCAGGGATTAAACTTGCCCTCCGGTGGGTAAATGCCCCTCGCGCCGCATGGAAAAAGGATTTATCCCATCTGTGTGGCTATTCAAAACTATTCCATAAATATTTGTTTGATCACAGGTTTAGAAGTAAACCAGTCTGCAACATAATCCCAGCTATCCTCTGTACATCTCTCATTCTCCATCCTCCCACCCTGACCCACAGCAAGCTTTCCAAAAGCCTCCGCTGCTTGGCTCGGGATGGAAAGGCCCCTGTAAGTACCTCCTGAGGGGGTGTCATCTTTCTGAGGAACTGTAGATTGAGGCGTTGTGATTGTGTCTCCCAACAATGAGCCTTTTCTTAGACCACGGTCTCTGATGGTGAGGAATGCACTTATCCCAGTGGAGTCGAAGGAGAAGTGCTCTGAGCTATTTAATTGTGGGTAAGGATTTGCAATAGATGAGTTTCCTCTATTCGCGGACATGTAAATATGGCAAGAACTCTTCTGTCACAGGATTGGAGGATAAATACTGGTAGAGAAATGGCAAAAAAAAGAGGAAGAAGAAGCTACATGCAGCAGATGGCATGCAGAGACTTGGGTTTGTGTCAGGTTTAGCTTGAGGGTAGTGTAGGTAATTAGGACTTTTGCCAGTTGTCACTGAGTTAGAGAGCACAAACGTTAGTTACCTCTCACAGAAGGTGTGCAGACAGGGCAGGACCTTGGGGTTACGGTAGTGATCCAGACAGATGCTGCAGACCAGAAACTGCTTGTCTATCTGACGCACCACAGGGCTGGTGCTCCCGGCCTCACGCTTTGCCATGGCAGAGGACATTTAACGGCACACACAATGACAGCAGATAACCTGCAGAGACACAAAGATTAAGACATGAATATTTGCCTATATGATGTGTATAAAAGCTCTTCTAGAGGGTGTCACTTTCAGGGCTGCTAAAGCTCTGCAAACTTATCACAGAAGGTACCAGGAACTGAAGTTAACAAAGCTGTTTAATTCCTTGATTAGTGCAAAAATGTGTCCATTGTTATGGTGTTATTTCTGGGTTAATACCAGATAAAAGCCAGCTGAATGAGAACTGTGTGAAATAGAAGCACGAAACAATCCTGAGTGTACAGACAGCAGCAGATGTAGACAAACCAGTATGGCCGTGTGCCTAGCTTTTGATTGACATTTCAGCTTACACCAAAGCAGGAAAATAAAAGAGGAGCCTTTAACAATCCCGACTTCAAAAAAGTTGTGATGCTATGTAAAACTTTTCTTAAAGCAGAAAGCAATCATCTGCAGGCTGAACAGTTTTTACAAAGTGTTCCCGAACCCATGTAGTCTTATCCTTTATACTATTCACAGAGTGGTGAACCTCGCTCCATCCTCGCTTGTGAACGACTGAGCCTTTCCAGGATGCCCCTTTCATACCCAACCATGATACTATCACCTGTTACCAGTGAACCTGTTTACCTGTGGAATGTTCCAAACAAGTGTTTTTGAAGCATTCCACAACTTTCCCAGACTTTTGTTGCTCCTGACCCAACTTGTTGCTGCATCAAATTCAGAATAAGCGTATATTAACAAAAATCGATGAAGTTAATGAGGTAAAACATAGTGCTTCTAACCTAAACATTAGTAGGTTATGTATGTCTTAACACACCACCCAGCTTTTTTTGGAACTGAGGTTGTAAAACATTCTAAAAGTACTCCTGATGTACAGGACCTGTTATCAGGTCATGACTGAAATGAGAATGTGCTGAGTAATGTTTCTCAATATTTGTGTCTGTCAGACTGTCGATATTTACAAGTTGAGGTGAGGTGAGGTGAGGTGAGGGTCATACTGTAATCTACTGAAGCCATTTTGCCTCTACATCAAACCATACTGAGAAATTAAATACTAAGTTGGTGGTCGAGAGGCTAAGTCAGTCATTCTTTATCATGTACATACACATCGATTTACAGTACATACATAATTAAAGTGTTTGATGTGTGGGTGAAAAATAAACTTTAATGTGCTTCACACATATTGGCCTGTTGACAACTTACCGATGCAGCACTTCTATCTAGCTACAAAAGTGATTAAAAGTGCAGCTTATAGTCCTGCATCTGATTTTGGTGGCTGGGAGCCCCTTTGCTTCATTTCAGAAGAGAGAATAAAACAACTACATCTAGATTACGTACAGTATGTACATACAGTGACAATTCAAACTAGCAGCTCCTCACTCTGCAAGCTGACCAGGACAGAGGAGCCTGCATGCATCACATTATCTCATCCATTCTGGAAATACAGCTGCATGGTAAAGATATTCTGCCTAGCAACACAGACCAGTGCTGTTTCCAGCGTGGCCCACTTTCACATTCATCAGTGCAAGTCTGAACACATATGGCATAATAATTACTATGGTATGTTAAAGATGCTTATGCGGCATGTTCTCATTGCTAGGCGCCGAGTGTGTAAACAAAGCTCAGGTGTTATCTATGTGAAAAACATCCAGTCTGAATCCCAAAATGTATGCAAGCCGTTTCCAACAATGACTTCCTTGCAATGAAAGTGACAAGGAGCGCTGACAAGAAGTATCTGTTAGAGAACAGTTTCACCTGACTTGACCTTCCACTTAAAATTGGCACCTTTGGTAAACACCCTGAGTGCCATTTTTATCTCCATGTTGCTAACTGAATCCAGCAATGTAGTCCAGTCACATTTTCTCAGTAGGTCAACACATGCATTATTCATGCCTCAGACACAGACATGCACTCATACGCTCATACAAATTGCAGGGATGAGCGAATAGCAGCATGCGTTTCCAACAAACATGCCTGGCCTTAAGATATACTGTAGTTATGAACATTATGCAACCAGTGACAAGGGCACACACAGTTGTGTACAAAGAAAAACACACGCTCACACACGCACACACACACAGACACACACACACACCGATAATCATCATCCCCCACCAGACTCTCCCCCTGTCTGCACATCTGTCACTGCTGGATCTAATACAACACCCAATCCCCTATGTCCCATCTCTGCTTATGTCCTATTGTCAAGCTGTGGCCCAGTGCGCCTGTGTGCGCGCACACACACACACACACACACACACACACACACACACACACACAGAGAGGATCCAATGACATACAATCTCGAGATCTCCAGACTGGGAGGGTACAGGTCACTTCTTAAGCCGTCAACCATGAGAACGACATGTCACATTCGCACTCTGGTCAGGGACACACAGGAAGTGATTACCGGTAAGTAGCTTATGTTTTGTCTAAATCTAAATATGCATTGTTCTCTAAAAATCTTGCGCTCAAAACCGGCACTTCAAGAGTATCCAGTCGTCTCTGTTGAATTCAGATGAAAAGAGGCTTGAATATCTCTCGATAGAACGTGGAACTAAAGAGGGATCAACGGCAGGATGTGCTGTATACTTCAGTACAGTTCTCACACTGTCATTCTCTCTCTGCGCTAGAGCACACACCGATACTAATATCATCTGTAATGACGTCTGTCTAAATTTAGACACATGTACTAGTGGGTAGGTGAGGAAGCAATGACGGTGAAACTAAAATAAGACCAGGGGACTGCTTGAGAGTGAAGTGCCTGGCGTCCATTTGTTTACTGTTGTTTATGTTTTAAAACACTTTCTCATTGGGTGGATCACAGTTAAAGAAGAATCTGGAGCCAAATAAATTTACATTGGGATAAAAAAGAGTCCGTCTCAGGGTGTAACTTAAAGCTTAACAGTTCCTTTGAACTTAGTTTAGCTGATAAATGAAAGAACTTCTAGAAAGCTCTTCACTACTCTTTACTGTCAAGTTGATGGTAACATGCATACATGGCACAACAACAACAGAAACACATGACAGTCGCGCATGCTTGCACATGAGTTGGCAGGTACTCGTGTGCACGTTTGCAGTTATATGCATATGCAACTTCATTCATGGCCGCTTTAACTCCTAAGTAGGCCATGATGCTTAGTTTTGAAGCTCTAAAGTAACCGTGACCAGCTGACTTGACAGACTTGGCGACTTCTAAAAAAGTGAGTGAAGACATGCAGATTCGGAAATTGGCCTCTGCAGTTAAAGGCAGCAGGGTGGGATGAAGCCAAGCCCAGGCAGGACTGTGTGAAGCTTCAAAAAATGATTAATGAGAGGACACATCCTGCAGAGAGCTGTCAGCTCATACCATCAAAATGAAATGTGTCATACTTCTGCTGCCCATTATTTGCGCAGTAATAGCAGCTGTAGTGTTGCTGGTGACCTTAGCCTGACTAATTCTCCAAACTCCCAGGATTACATCGTTTTTATGTGTAACTAATTGTTTGTGTGTTTGTGTGTTTTTAAGTGCAATGCGTGCAGCATGTTTGTGTGTGTGACAACAGGCTGACACCCGTGGAGTTAACACACAAAGAGTCTATTCACTGCTGGCTTTACTGAATACAAAAGTAACAGTTTTCTTTGTCTCCTTCAGCACTGAAACCTCTGCTGTTGCTTTGCTGTACAATAGGATCCTCACAGCTCATGTGTATCTCTCATAACACACACGTGGAGATGAAGTGGTGAAGAAAAACTGGGAGTAGGCAAGACAGGAAATTAAAGGTCTTCTTCCCAGTTCAACAGGAGGGAAGAGAGACAGACAGTTTAAGAGGAAAAGGAGGGAATACAGTAAAAGTATGAGCCCTTCTGCTCTCCGTCATGCCCCAATGCAGCACCAAAGAATATGTGCTGACAGCTTGGACAAACTCACACACTCCTCTCTGGTAACAGCTGATACTGTGAAGTCATACATGCACACAGAGAGTTGACAGAAAGGCTACCTACTGTCAGAAGTGTGGAGTAGACCAGTCTAGAAGGCTCCATGGCAGCTCTGTGCTAAGTCAGTGTAACACTGAAGAATCAGCACACACCCTGACATGCACGCCCACTTCCCCCCTCGTCTCCCCCGATGACCCCGCTGACCGCTCTTCCTTTTCCCCTTTCCTTCTCTGGCTTTTCCCTTTTGCCGTGTAGCACACACACACTGAAAAAGGCTGAACAGGGATGACAACAGAGGGTGGGACTGTACAAAGTCCCTCCCTCTGTCAGTGCTGTTTACAAGCGTGAGCCGACTGGGCACACTCCTCCTGCCGTGCTCTGATTGGCCGGGAAACTTAAACTAGCGGGGACGAGGGGTTGCATCATAAGCCAACAATTCGTGCTGGCCAGAGGGAGTGAGAGGTAGAGACTGAAAAGGCCAAGAAGAAGAAAAGTCCAACTGTCATGGCTGGAAAGACAACAGTGTTGAATGCAGGAACATATTGAACATAAGGCCTTAATCTGCTGTGCGACTGTTCAGCTTGTGTAACGTTGCGCACACTCAAAACTATGATGATTAGCTCCTAATGAGTCAGCAGCTGATAGTTGATGATCATATAAACATTTGGATCATCTGGCTTCCAGTTAAAGTTATGAAGAAATAGTCATTAGTTTGCCAGACAAGTACGCACACACACACACACACACACACACACACACACACACACACACAGGGTAGCCAAACAAAACACAGAGTTATGTAATTCATGATGTCATCTTTAAAAAAAAAAAAAAAAAAAACTTCAAATGAGGATTTGGAACATATGCTTCTCCGTCTAGCATTATAGTATCAAATTACACATATGCCGGGATTAAGAAAGGCCCTTAATACTGAAAAGGGGATTATGATTTTGAATTTCAAGTAAAATATCTTGTCACAGGACGATTTTGCACCAAATCCCTTAAACGCCCCATCTGTATGAAGCGGTCAGAGTTTCATCTGGAGCAGGAAGTGACCATTCTCTGACAAAAACATCAATCTGCAGTTAATCTGCGTGGATTGAGTCCAGCCATCTCTACCCCCACCCTCGCATCGGGCTCTGCTTCCTCCCTCCACGCCCACGCACACCTTTCCAAAAAAATCCCATCATCATGAACTCCCAGGCCAGACTGCTGGGGTGGGTGTAACAGGAAGTGGAGGATAAGAGGATCAAAATACCGCTCGCAGACTGACGTATCATTAGCTGTCTGCAGCAAATGTATTTGTGACTCACCCATACGGAGCACTGTGGCACTGTTTTGCATGTTTTTGTATAGCTGCAGCCTCTCAAGCACGTCCACTGATTCTAGTAGGAATCTCTGTGGTCATGAATCTTTTTATACCAGTTAAGCAAACAAGTCCAACCTGACTGTAAAATCACAATCTCTGATGCTTTTTCTTTCCAAACTACCACAAACATCTTGCCGCTGGATAGAACAATCTGAAGACGTCTTGTTTTCAAGCTCCACAGTAAGTAATTAGAGAGAAGCTCTCTGCCATGACCAATATACCAAATGCAGCAGTCCGGTGTGGGCAGCCCTTTGAAGAAGACTGTTGTCATCCCCGCAGTGAGCGCTCCACAGCATTATTGGTTTACCGCTGCGCTTTCTGCTGAAACGACAGTTTTATCAGAATATACGACTCCTGCAGTTATTAAACAGGAGGAAGATGAACCACCGGTGGCGCCCGCCATGAGCCTCCCTGAAACAAGAACACAACATAACCGGAGTACCGTACGCACCAAAAGATTATGGATAATCAGAAAATAACAAGCAATTCTAAGTGTTTCATTTTGTATTTTCAGATATTAGATGGCTTATGCCAGTTCTATACAATTTTCCTGTGAGTTGAACAGTGGAAACAAACGCTCCGCAGCACTCAACTCTTGTGCAACATCAACAACCAGAAGAAACCGTTCTGCCCCAGGGTCAGTACGAGGTGGAACAATATCAGTAATGACAGTAATGACAGTGGTGTTCTCCAAGAAATCCAACAAGATCCACACCCACTTCAGGCGGTTTTTGTGCCTTGTGGAAGTCACACGACAAATAATGTGACAGCAAAGCTCCCGTAAGCGTGAGAGTGAGTAACGAGGGTTAAGCTGTGCTTGATTGCAGCCAATAATGCGGCAACACTCAGTGCTGCACACCTGATGCCTTGTTTTGTTATTTATTTATTTGTTCTTGCCTGAGCTTGTGTTTTATATGCAATGTCGTGCCCTCGTGCCTCTGCATGCTGTGCTCCGAAACCAAAGACACCGACAAAGTAAACCCGGAAAGATGCGGAGGAGGAGAAAGCGGTGGAGGGGAAGGGAACTCAAGAGCAAGATATGAAGAAAAAGTGATGATGAGGACGAGGAAGAGGGGACTCTCAGATACTGTACAGTACATTCAAGCACTGAATGGTGAAAGGGCTCTTGTGTAACAGAGCATGATCCTGATATCTTGGGGCTACCATGATGGTGTTAGAGTCTGACAGCTCCGGGCCTGACACCATCGCTCACACACACACACACACACACACACACACACACACACACGCACACACACAGTCAGTCAGCTACTTCAATCTGAGTCATACTATAGCCCACCTCCTCCTTTGCTCCTTAGCTGCTCAAGTTACACCTGTCATATAAAATTTCACACACACTCTTAATTTGGTCCTCACAAGCATATAAGCACAAGAAATACACACAGAGTTAATTGATGTCGTGTATGAAGCAGCCTGTGCAACCCTTGTTAGTATGCTCGGCAAGCCTCCGTTCTCCTGCGGTCCGGTCTTAAGCCTGCATATACATATACTTCTATATATAGAGCTATCAGTTCTCATCCTCTTCACACCACTGGCAGGCACGTGCTCCGAGCTGCACACACACTGCGAAAAAAGGCGCAGGGAACCTCAGATGACCAGCATAGTAATGACTCAGAAACACTCCAGAAGGATGCACATGCCACACATGTACATGAGCCTGTCCTTTGTTCCTCTCTCCAACACACGCAGTGCACATACTACACATCTGAGATTTATTTGTACGCTCATTCATGTATGCCTACTACAGCACTGGCGTCCCAAAGCACTGCCATCATATCCTCAGGGTGACTGCGCCATTTAATGGTTGCCAGCATGTGCGATTATATGTTAAGAATGGATGAGGAAGAAGAACGAAGGCATAATTATTAATAAGGTTTGTATTTTAAAAAGGAAATTATCGGCATGTGTCGCTCCTATTCTACATAGATACCCCAATGCATCATGAAGACACATTATAGGGTAGACATTTGAGACTGTGCACACACTCGTCAGAAAGAGGCTTGTTGTTGACAGTTCATAGTAAAACACAGGACCCCTGTGCGTGCAAATCACAGATTGATTGATGGGTTAAAATGAAAATACTGACGCTTCCTTTCAAATGCTGCGGCAGTTACCCAGCTGTCTTTAGACCACAGCTGGCCTCAGGGAAAGCAGGTGTATGAGCGTGAACTGGGCGCCGACTGCTCCAATTCCCACAAATATCTTTTGCTTTGCATTCACACAAAACAGACCAGCATTTTTAAGTTAAAAGTATCCCGACCACACCAGCATTTTTAAGTTAAAAGTATCCCGACCACACAAAAAGAAATCAGTGTAGTCGTGTAAAGACAAGTAAAACTAAGGAGTAAAAGTGCCTCACAGAAGTAATTAAGTCGAGTACTTAAACGTCAAACGCTAACACCTCTAAAATAAACCACGTTTACGACCACAGCAGCCATAAAACTCATTTCATCTCCCCTCATTTTCACTCTGCTGCAAACAGAACTTCATCAAGAGATTCTTGACATGAATAACATCAAGGCAGGCATCAGAACAGCAGCTCGACTCCACTGAGCCTGGAGAAACAGATACACCAGGAGCTCAGATAGGGAGATACAGGCTCCTTCGCAGCCCTTCAAGCACACATTGCAGAGCCAGTGTCAGCACACTCTCACACTGTCACAACCTCATGTCGGACCACATTTGGAAGGAAAAAGGGCAATCTCTTCTCTTTCTGCTCTCATTTGTACTGACTTATGAATATCAAGCACTCGACATTGACATTCATTATTCTTGCATGTGTTTTACGCTGAACATCAACAGAATTTGCATGGGCCGTTATAAGCCTGTAAACAACAGTATAAGCAGGAGGGCTAAACAGATTATATAATCCGTGTTTTAAAGTGTATATTCAAATGTTTTGCAGTTTAATGCAGTCAAAGGGAATATTACATGACGCACAGATTCTTCACCCTCTTTCTTATCCTACCCGAGCCTCTCCCTCTCCCAGCAGAGAGAATTATTCCAGTGAAAGAGGAGCATGTGCCAGGGGGTAGAGGAGCTGATCCTGAAATAATTTGTTTCTTTAAATAACTGAGGCAATAGATGCCTAGAGCTAAACATATATTAACATAAACAGCTCTGTGTCACATGGCGTAACAGGACCCCGACCACAATGATGTTTCAGGTGGGCTGAAGTTTAACAGGCCTTCCATCATTCATCCAGGTACGTGGGAAGTTGAGTTGGTTGTCACCATCTGGGTGCTTTTAGAGAAAAAAAAAAAAGGTCAAAAATATGGTTTATGTAACAGCCGAATATTCTGAAAGCAAGCACTGCAATCACAACAGAACAATAAAAGCACTTAGCCATGGGCGTTTCACTCACATGCCCCTCACATCACAGAGACACACTCACCGAAATCAAACCCGGTGAGGGATAGATACTGTTTTTGTGGAACATGATTTGGAGTTTTCGGTTTTCTTGCTCTGTGGTTGTATGGAGCAGAAAAGCCTGCCTCATTGTGGAAGTCTGCTAGTTTTTTTTTTTTTTTTTCCCCTCATGCCGCTCATTTTAATCAGACATGAAAAAACCTGTCATCGAATCCTAAATGTGCATTACGGCTTGGGTTCCTAACAGGGTGGAAATTCATTTACTTAAGGGGATTAGAAATTCCATCATTTGTTCGTCATGCTGATAGGTCTGCAGATTGATGATTTGTGCGTCTGTCAACCTCTGCACATGAAATAGGAGGCCTAAACCACACTCCCGGTGTACAAAATAACAGAAACTCCTTCCAGTATAATGCAATCCAGTCTGATGAGGCCTCAAAATGGATACAAATAAGAGTTGAATCAACAGCTCTCTGACGCCATCTAAGACTAAAGGCTTCACAAAGGTTGTGCTTTTGCAGGATTGGATTTAACAAGTGCTCCTTCTACCTAAAAAAAAAACACACATTTGTGATGCCACATTCAAAGCTGCTCGTCTTATAGTGTGTTTGAGGATTGCTGCTTTGATGGCAGAGCAGAAAAAGACAGGGAGGCCTGTCTGCTGACTAACACCTTACAACACACACATTTATCATGTATAGTCCTCAGGGAAGGATGATGTAGTGGATGACAAATGCTGAGGAGTGGTACCTTTTCTGCACTGTCCACACACAGCGGGACAGACTGACATAAGCTCAGCTAAAATTATCAGCTCGCCCGATCTGAGCCAAGCTGGCCAGGAATGTGTCACAGGAACTGCCTGTATCAACATATTAACACACGGCTCACAGTCCAGCACGCAAACACACATGAACACAGAGGGACACACAGGTGCACACAACTGGTTGCCACAGACGCATGTCAGTGGGAAGGAAAAATGAACAAGACAAGACAAGAAATCAGGATTTCCTCACGCGCAGACACTGACAGAGTTCAGTTGGAGATATCAGATATCGAATCTGCTGCTTTTCTCTTTTGCCTTGCCGCACTTACAGCATGGTGACAAGGTTTATTTTTATTTACAGGGGTTTGATTAAAGCTGATTACAAGTGGAGTTACAGTTTTAATTTGATCCCAGAGGAGCGTTCAGACACTAAGTGCTCCAACACATCACAGTTAATTCACAGTAAATGTAACCTTCTTTGCCCTGTGGATTTCTAAATACATTGCTTGTTGTGCTGCAGCCTTAAACACACCACATTTCGTCTGCTGGGAATAACGTATTCACCAATAAAACACAGACTGTACATATAAACCTTTGACATAAAATGTTCAGCCAAATTTTGGTTATATATCGGAAACTCTAAAAAGTTGACCAACTACCATTGCCAAGCTTGTTTTACAACCACACCACTGCCTCGATTCTCTCACCTCCAGCTTTAGGAAAGCGTGCGATAGAGGAGAGCTCAGTTTTATTGTATCTTTCATACTAACACAAACATTCAGTGCAAATGCTACCTGACACACGTAGAATCCTTATATGAGAGAGTGTGTGTCCTTGAAGAAGTAATGAACCAACACATGACTGGTTCAAGGATTACTATCAAGACAGTGAACACAGGGACATCAACAGTGCAGTGTTGTAACAGGTCAATGAGTGTAACTAATCTATCCCTCAGTTGTATTTAGAACAATAACCATATCGCTCCTTTGTAACACAGGAAAATGCCAGCGCTGATATAATGCCAATTGGTATGCTGAACGCTTTCTTCGGGCCTTCAGATCATAACTCACCATGAGTAGAAGCATCAATACACAAATTTCTGTATGACCATAAAGGTCAGAATTGCAAGCCTGGATAGAAAACAAGCGGCTGCCCCCGTATGCAGTGTCAAAATGACTGGAAATGCTAATTTCTTGCAAATCTCTCGTAAATATGTAACAGGAATGTGAAAAATAAAAGGAGAAGAGCACAGATGGTGAAACTAAGAAGGAAATCGTGACAAATAACTGAGAATAACCTGAGGCCATGAGTTTGCACATAAATTGATGTAGTATATTATAAGACATGTGCATTTAGTCTTTTTTAATGCCCTGTGTTTAGATTTATAGTTTTTGTGATTGCAACAGTGCAAAGCAATTAATAAAATGCATAACTGCATCTAGAAATGGACCGAATTGGGCTTAACCAAGACTGTTTTATTGCTGATGTTGTATGAGATGTTCAAGAAATGGCACAATATGGCCAGTGCTATTACTGAGCCCCCCTGAGGGATCCATCTAAATATATCCAACATGACATGACTGCATCTCTGAGCTCAGTCTCTAAGCTTTCACCACATGCCCCCCCCCCCCCCCCACCCCCCCACAATACAAAGTAAATATGGTTGAATATGCTTGGAAAAACATCAATTCCCACAGCCAAAGCACAAACATACACTCACTCATTTTACTCCACACAGACATACTATGCATGTGTGCACATTTAAGCATAAGCAGACACTTATTTTGTAACCAAACATAGGACAAGACAAGTGACGGTGAAGTCAGACAACAACTGTGCCTGCAGAATCTATTGTGATCAGACAACAAATGAAGTTCAAACCGTCAGCTTAGATACAATCCACACAGAAACTGAGACGATAACATAGAACAAATAAGCCAGTAATCACTACAGTATCTTCCAAATGACTGTTCAGACAGTTAAACACAATGATTTTATTATTAGTCTGCATTTGGCATCTTTAGACAAACAACTGAATAATGTGAATGTAGCATGGTGTCAGAGAAGTGGGAATTTGGCGTTTGGAAGAAATCAATGACAACTAAAATAAGATAAAAAAATCATTAAAGCTATATCAGCCATCACAGCTTTTACAGCAGAGGGTAATAACAATTAAGCTGACCAGGCTCTCACAGAATTCCCAGCTGAAGCTGTTACGTCCCTCAGAGGAACTCCTCTAGCTTTTAGACTTAACTCAGGCTTTCTCCTCTTCATACTTCACAAAGTTAAAACTTAATGAGTTTCAGCTGCAGTTGTTTGATACTGTGCCAAAGTACAAGTTTGTCATGAAGACTCCCCCCGTCCCCGCCAACCCACACCTCTGATGGGTTCATATCAAAGCAGCATTAAAAAAAAAAACAACATTTATATAAACTAGGACTTGCACAAGTATTTGCTTGACCATGCAGAGCGGAGGAGAAATCCTGCTGCTGTTACCCATGGCAACACAATCACCTTAGAGCTGATCAGGCCTGCAGGAGGACGAAGAGCGCGGCACACCTTTACACACACACTCACACACACGCAGATTACAACTGTCACAACTAACAGGGCTATTTCTGCTGGTGTCATGTAATTTGTCGTGGTGCAAAATGCCAGAATTTCCTCTAATTCATTTGCAGAAAGATGTAATATACAGTATGTATACAGCACACGTGTGTGTGTGTGTGTGTGTGTGTGTGTGTGTGTGTGTGTGCGTGTGCGTGTGCGTGGGGCAAGAAAAGCCATTTGGATGCAACATCTTAAATTGCACAAAGGCATTCACAGAACACGCAATTTTCAATGTGCATCAGGTGAGCTAATAATGCAAGATGTCTGACAATGACAACATCAGCGCCTTAACAGAACCAAGCCAGAAAGGTGACAGTATTTGACAGCTATGACAGAAATGGGGCAGAACATCCAGTAGTTACAGTATCGGCGACTGCTCGGTTAATCATTCAGTGTGTGGTTAAGTTTACGTCCCTCCTCGCCTGACTCCCACCCCTCCCATGCAGTGCCGGTGACATTCCTCCCATGCCAGCTGGACATTCCAGTCCCCACTTCCCCCAACAGAGACCACAGAGGTGCCTCTGGATCACTATTTGAACCTTTTTTTTTTTGATGTTCTTGTTCAACATCGCAGCCTTTCTGCACATACATGTGTTGCAGTCATCTCCAGTGTCCTGTTCAAGTTCTATACTTGAGGACAAAGTGAGGCTCTGCTCACCTCATCTACTGTATGTAGGTAGATGATAGCATGAGACCAGAGTGTGGGATTGGTGAAAGATAGGTTTAAACCCTCTGGGGCCAATTTTACTGATTGAGTGAAGGGAGTCAGTCATGCTTTAAGCTTGATGTCAGTGCATTACTGATACCATCCAAGGAATTCTGACAGGTTTCACTGGGACTGTCAGGTTGTAAAAATTGCTCAGTAAAAATCACCAAACCTGTGGACCAAAGGAGGTTTTCACCTCCTGTGATTGTGTGGAATAGCATTTTTTGCATACAAAGTGGAGTATAACATATCAAATTGCACAAAAAACTGTGCTCTCTGAAAGAAACATTGACATTTCTTTTACATTTCTTCAATAAAACAAGCTCCAATCCCAGAAAAAAAGAAAAACATGCTGCATCAAACTACAAATCATTATTTCAAGTGTCCCCCAACCTCCCCATCACCACACCACCCATCCAGCACAGATGGCTGCAGCCTATCTCTCCACTCATCTATGATCACAGTCAGGTCAGCCTCACAGAGGGTGTCTATCACACACATGCACAAAAAACATTTTCAGGTTATGCTGCACAGTGCAAACCCATCACAGGCCAGTAAATGGCCTGCGGCATTAGTTTGCATACAGACAACATAGGGTGTATGTGTCCACCAGCTGTAGGGGAGGGGAGCCAGGAGAGAGGGATGGAGTGGAGAGTGGGAGAGGTGAGAGGAGGAAAGGCTTGCACCGTCCGTCAAGGGGAGAAGGGTGCGAGATGGAAATAGCGGAGGATAGAGGAATGAAAGCTGGCACACAGCGGGGATGGCATGAAAGAGCAAGGATGGGAGGAAGTCTCGGAGTGAAAGATTTACTTACAGCAGGTTCCTGACAGATGAGAGAGCGGTACAAGGAAGTTTCAGCACGCTCTCCTCCACAGGGAGCGATATCCATCCAGAAAACCTGACATCGCCAAAGGAAAGAGCACCTCACACAGAGAGTCTAGGGAGGGAGGCAGGAACAGGGCGTGTGTGCGTGTGTGTGTGTGTATGTGTGTGAGAGAGAGAGAGAGCGATCTGGATCTGGCTTTAACGCATGAATGTGTGTGCTAGAGGGAGGAAAAGCGACTGAGAGAGAGAGAGAGAGAGAGAGAGAGAGAGAGAGAGAGAGAGAGAGAGATACAGAGATTGTACAAGCTGACTGGCTGATGTAAAAATGGGAGGGGGTTGGATTGACCAATAGTGCAAGAGATGAGCAGAGTGACGGGGAGATGGCAACAAAGAGACAGAGATTTTTTAAATTCCTGCCCTCACTCTCCTGTCTCCTCTCTGTTTTTTTTTAATCAAATGTGTAAAGAGAACGAGAAAAGCTCAAACTGTCAAATTGTTGATGCTTCTTATGAGAGAGCCAGTGTGATAAACTGAAAAGGGAACCTGGTCCATCACTCTCCTCCGCACACACGCGGAGTGTAGGTGCAGGGTAAGTGACAGGAGGAACAATAGAGGTAAATGACCAAAGCCTGCTGAGAACTCTAAGAATTTATGGCTGGAGGGAGTGACAGATATGGAGCTCAGCTTAAAAGGAGAGGTGCGATGGCTGATGGAGCGGTGTGAAAAAAGGGAGACTTAATTAATTGAGAAAGTAAATGGGTGTTCAAGGTTCAAGTTCCTCTAAAGGATGAATAACAATGCTGATACTGCGTTTTTTAATGTGTGTGTCTATCATTTAGAGCCGGGGAGGTAAAGAGGTAACACTGTTCGGACAGGAGAATCGTGATGCATGTATGGACAACAGAGGCATGAGCACCGTCCTCCTTACAAGTGTGTGCTGTGTGCCTGTGTGCATGCGCATGGGGGTGGAGACCGAACCATCTTCCCAGGATTTTGCTGCGGGAGCACCATGTTGCCATGGAGACTGCATCCAGTGCAGCAGAACACGCAGATGGCTGCTCTCGCTCTCTCTCACTCTCTCCCTCTGAAACAGTCCGGTTTGCTTCTCATCCCTGACCAGCAAATCATAAAAGCTGGTCTTTGTGCGGGTTTAGAAAACCCTCCAGGTACAGACAAGCTTTTGACTCAGCATGCAGGCAGCTATTTTCTGACTGAGAAAAGGCTTATTCATCTCTTGTGTGTTCAAGAAACTGCAAGATTATTCACCAAATCAGGATCATCTAATATATTTAAACATACTGTATTTATATAACACGCCAGTTGTGTCATTACATATGCATTCAGTGAAAAGCTCAACTTCATATGAGGCACATTTGACTATTGATGTACAGACCAATCATCATGTGCTTCTTCATTGCAGCCTATATAAAGAGCACAAGGTCTGCATTTAAAGGCAGACTGCGTGGAAAATATTATTATGTGACAGCCGCAGCATGAAGGTGACGTAAACACACTGTGGTTTAATCAATATCTCTACACTGGTGGTCCTGTTGACCATTTCTCAGCATACTGTTCTCAGATGAACTGTCTTCCAGGTAGACTTTAACTCATGCAGGATATTTAGAAAATCAATATGCAGAGAGTCAAAGTGAATCCAGGTTCATTTTGGTTAAGTTCTGTTTGACTTCTATATATTTAAGTTTGTGTTTATTTAGCGCCTTTAAAGCTGTCCTTAACCTTAATCTTTTCTTTCCAGCACAAACTCAGCAGGAAGTCAGACTTCCAAGCAAGCAAGCTGCCTGAAACCCCAAAATGGAACAGCAATGAAAAAACATACATTTATTTGGCAATATTCACTTAGAATGTTATTATGAAACAGTTTACAGTTGTTGGTTATAGTCGTTTTTATCCCGTTTATATTGAAAGTCTAAGTCTGCCATTAGAAATCACTGAAAATAAATGTCTGTCTTCATGTTCAGAAACCTTAGCTAACTTCTGCTCTAATGTAAAAGGCTTTAACATCATGCCACCAGCGGCAAGAACAGTATGCTCTCTGTCCCAAAATCTCCTCTCAGAAAGCTTTCATTAGCTGTACCGCTTATGAGAGCGGACTAACTGGAAGATCATGTCTTAGATGGATTTCGGGCTTAACCCTCATGAATGTGGTCAGATGGGTTTTAGTTGTGGGAGAGAGTAGGTGAGGTGTGTGGGGGAGGCAGTATAAACTGGTGTTAGTAGACTTCTTATGTATTATTTAAGCCAGGATCGTGCCAAAAAAAGAGGATGGATATTAGATATTAGAGGATAGTTTCATATTCCACTGGATTTACCGGGGTCACGTTTTTTAGCTATTAGCTTTTGGGGGGGGGGGGGTGTTCACGCCACTGAAAAGGAGGTGTAACAGCGCAGGCTTATATGTATTTAAAAACAGAATATTAGAACCAAAATGAAGCAATTAGACTATGATTATGGGACAAAACGTCATATCGCTGTAACAGAAAATGAATAATGGATGGGGAAGTGTGTTTTGTGTTCACTGAACTTGAATTTGATGTGTCTCTGAACAACACCTATGTGTCTCGGGGGTTCAGTGCCAGGCTCAGTCCAGCAGCTGACTGTGCAACGAGCTGCTGTCTTACTAAATCAGACACTGATCGCAGCCGCAAACTCAATGAAAACCACAGTGCACTTTTGCCCAACCCCAATTTCCTCACTAAGTCAGGCCCTGGGGCTTTCTTTTGTTGTCCGTGACAAAATGCACACTGACAGTTACACGCATCTTCCTGCTTACTGTCGAGCTCCTACCTTAAGCTTGAAGCTCAACCAAACCAACCACAGATGATAACATTCACATATTATAGTCTGACCCCTGTAAACCCAATGAGGTGACTGAAGGGAGCTGAGAAAGACATGCAAAGCACAGACTGAGCCTCCCATCTTACTACCTGCTTTATAGTGTGATTGACAGAAAGGGAACCTGGCTTTGGTGTCATAAAAGCAGCGAAATAATAAAATTGGATGGATACATATTGACAGGATCAACATCCATTCACCTCGCTGGCATCGACGTGACATTTAGCCAGCTAATCAATGCGCCTTGCGCTGCTGCGACTCCCTGACGTTAAAGCCCAGCTCATCAGTGTAGACAGAAAACAGCATGCATCCTAATCAGAGCGACTACAGCTGGAGCAGGAGGGACATTAATATCAGCCCTGAGCAGCGCTATTTTAAGAAGACTGGTGAAAATAAGGAGTTTTATGTTACCTTGATGACAGTAAACCATGTAATTTTGAGAGAACTGTAACAGTTATGAAAGGCATTTTGCATCAGTGGCTCCAAGCCTTTTTCCTGAAGGGACCCCTTCTCTGTCATTGAGTAAACACACCTGACTAAGTGACATATTTGATGCCTATTTCATATCATATTCAATGCATAACACTAACAGTACAGAAGAACTGATCAACTGTACAATTAAGCAAAATAGTGAGGCCACAAGTGCAGGAGGTTTGTGTCAAATGAGCGAATTGGATTCATTTTGAGAAGATTATTTTAAGTTTAAATCTAAAATAATGTTCTGAACTTTAACAATAACAATTGGACGACCCCCGGTGAGGGTGGGGACCCTTTAGGTTGGGAACTAGTACTTTTACACGATCGGGGTCAAACAACAGACACAAAAATACAGATTTGGACAACTTTACTGTGCACTTACCCTTCCATTTTACTATGACAGGTTGCTGATGAAGCTGAGCAGATAAGTGTCCTAGATTCTCCAGATGCTCCTCGTCTTTCCTGCGCAGGACACAGCTGGGATTAACAGACAGATCTGCACACCTGAAAGCATCTGAAACACAAAGAAAATCAGCACACATTTAGAACAGCGCAATGAATACAGAGGGATTAAACTGCATTTCCGCTTTACAACAGATTCATTTGCATCTAGTTCTTCTTGGATTGTGCAGAGGGACCATGAGCAACAACTATGTCAAATGCATTCTTCTACATTGCATTACTTCAGCTCAAACTGAGTAACTTATTACTTCACTAACAAATAGGCTACTTACACGTTGTAGAGGGCCAGTTATTATTTATCATGGCTCCGAGCTGAATGGAAAAGCAAGAAGTTCGGAAAATGCTAATCAGAAACCAACCAATCTCTGTTGAATTGCGCCATCTAGTGACTGACTGGGGACAAAGTCACCCACAGCATCCTAACGTTTTACTGGATGGAGCTGCGGGGACACGTACCCTGTAATGCCTTGCAGCTTAGATGTAGCGCTGTGATCTCACCTTTTGCTCGTCATTGATGTGAAAATGAAGAGACGCGCATCCTCAGTGAAGCCAAATGTGAAAGCGGAAACGAGAAAAACACTTTGGACCCGAGGATAACCAAGAAATGAAACGTTCATAATGTCTTTACAGTATCCGAGAAGCACACTGAGGAGCGTCTCGTGTTGTATGTGTTGACAAGGACAGGTGTTGTGTGCGTAAACGCTTACGATGGCGAGGGCAAACATGGTATGCAAATATAAAAGTGGAGACAATATGCCGCGAGGAGCCATCATCCACCGTCATCGATACATGAGCAAGGGACCTCGTGGCGCAACGGTAGCGCGTCTGACTCCAGATCAGAAGGTTGCGTGTTCAAATCACGTCGGGGTCATTTCTTTGGCTTCATGCGTTTATAGCTTACAGAGCTGTCATACTGTCAGGAAACCAAGAAAGAAAGAAAAAAAGTAATGGTCCTCAAACAACAACGTTGACTGCTTCATCATACAGTGACACACATCATGCATGAGTGGAAATGTGGCATCTGCAATTCTTAATTTTATAGGTGTAGTTATGATGTACAAAGACAAAATGTTAGATTTTTACTGGAATTCCACACCGCTCATCAACCTCCTTCTATTACAGGTGTCTCATTTTTTCCATGCTCAGTCAAAATGCATCAGTGTTGAGTTCAAATGAAGAGCCGGCACTTTCAGCCACAGCGCAGTCACAGGTTCAGCATTCACGTTCTCAGAAGTGACAGAAGTGCATCACAGAGAGCGCACACTTGAATGGAGTTTAAAAAAAAGTCAGCTGAAAAATCAAAACGTGATTTCGAAAGCGACTTTGGAAACACACCTCGGTGCATCACGAGTGGACCCTTTTCACCGTTTTCCCTTCCGAGCTCAAATCTGATTACAACACTTGTAAACAGTCGAATGCCCACAGCTGCCATGATGGATTAAGTTTACAGCGCGAGCAACCAGCACAGTGCCACACAGTGTGATCATCTGTCATGATACCAAAGAGCAGGGAAGTGAATTCCAGCAGGCCTCCTTTTCTCACAAAGACAACTACAATGCTCAATGCTTTTAGGCTCATAAGTACATGTAATAAAAACATGAAAATACATTACTTGCAGCAAGTTTAATTCACCTGACAATATATTTCACAGCTGATCTGTTATTATGCACACTTGAAACAATATGAATGTACCTTTTTGGTCCAGGTGCCAGTTCCCACATTAAGAAATATCCAGGACTGTCACTGTACAGGCTTTTCCTTTCCTCTGTAAGGCCTACCGACATTAGTTCTTGCTCCTTTCCCTTCTGTGTTGTCTTTAAGATACTGGCTTCCTCACTCCTCTCACATGCTCCCCTCTGCTCTCTGCTTAAATGCTTCCTCACAATACAACTTGCAAGTCTCCCTCCCTCTCTCTGGGTCTGACTCGGTCCAAGTCCCCCCCACCTCACCTCCTTTCTCTTCTCTCTTTATGCCTGTTTCTCATCTTTCACTTGGACATACACACACACACTGGACGCACAGTTGATCAGCACAGCCCCGATGAGAGACAGCAGGTCACCTCAAGTCCTCAGGAGTTGACTCACATGAGATGGTCCTCCTCCTCTATCACAATGGCCTGATTGTACTCTGGAGCTCTCATTTTACATCAAGCAGGTCAGTCGCTGCTGACGTAGCGCTCTGCTGCAAGTATCAGACTTATCTCAAGGCCACACTTGCACACGAGCTTCAACGCTTATAGCTTAGGGAAAAGACCAAATTTTCATTGCCATGAAGTAGTCCAATTCCATTAAAAAACTGCCCATATTTTCCCCAAATTCCCTCTTTTATATCATTCTCTGTGCATGTTGATTAAAAATGCCAGGCAACTAAAAATGTCGCCATTGAGCGCTCACCAGTGGGAGGGTTGGATGTGGGAGGACAACAGAACAGTCAGAAAGGAGCCTGAATTGAGCAGTTTGTTCAAGAGAGTATTATTACACTGTGAGAGCTCAAATGAAACGGCTGTAAACAAACCCTGTTGCCAGAGTAACACAGCTGAATGTCTCTTTCTTCCCTTTCTGTCCAAAATCTCTGCTGCTGCTGAGCAGAGACGTCAGGGTGGCACAGCGGTGGGAGGACGGATCGCCTGGAAGCCAAAGTAGGGCTGGCAAAACTCGGCGTGGGTTCACCAACAGTAGTGTGTCCTATTTATGTAGTCTTGTCACTTGTGATCAGCTAGGAGTTTGGAATTTAAATGAAAATACTGCATTTACCAATCTGGTTGCATTTGTCTTTGTGGCTGTCTAATTGGACATACTGTATCTTAAAAGTCTTGAAAGCCTTACAGTTGAAAGGCGAACCTGAACAACAGCGTTCCAGCTGCACTGACAGAGAAGAAATAATAGATGAAGTGAAAGGCAAGTACTGGATACTGAGCAGGCATCACTAAGGAGACATTCGCGCCAGACATACTTTCAAGGACGTCATGAAAAGGATGGAAAAGGAGACGTTTCGACCTGAAGAGCAATAAATAAATGTTGCTGAGTGCATGATCCATGTACAAGCAAAATTAAAAAGGTAGGATGTCACCCTTTATTGCACACAAAAAGACAAAAGAGAAAGAAAGGTGTTAGGATTTTTGAACGTGGTTAGGCGTCCACAACGTCAAAACCTTCACAGTTCAAAGCAAGTCCTCATTTGCCTTGGTTCCACCTTAACAGTACAAAAAAAAAGACAAACACATTCTATCAATCTAAAACACAAAAAATGACAAAGCTTGGTTTCTGTCTCTAAATAACATTTTTAATCAAGTATTCGATCCTTTGAAGTTTGGTTCTTCCACATTACCAGGCTTACTCCTGCCTCCAATGCGTCTGAAGAAGGATATGAACCCGGAGGTGCTCACTTGCCCATCTACATTATTCTCCACCTTTCTGCCGAGTACTGAGCGGACTCCTGCTCCTTTTTCTCTCATATGTTCTATCCTTGATCCAGAGGAGTACGAACTTTGAGATATGCTTCTCTGGAACAAGTCTCCCAGCCGGAAGCCCGGAGACTGCCTGGTTTCATCCATGGAAACCGACCTGAGGACTGGACCCTGCGACACAGCTCTCTGACTGGGGCACTCAGGAAGAGACGCAGAACCCCCAGACGGTGATGTTAGACTGTCCTGGTTGGAGGAATTGGGGAGCTGATTGCCTTCTTCACTCTCCCAGACTGCGTCATCCAGGTCATCTCCGCTGGATCTTAATAATAGTCTACATGGGTGTGCTTGTCTGTTTCGCTGAAGGGGGGTTCTCTGTGGGCGAGTAAAAGGGCTTACAATAGTCCACGGCGAGCCCACATCCCCATTGTTGGCAAAGAAGAAGTCTCTGGTTCTGGGCCGAGGGGTGCTCGGGGTAGCTGGTGTGTCTTGTGCTCTGTCCGACCTCAGAGGAGTGCCTGAAACTCTGTCTCCATCGAGGCTGCTTCTGCTGTTTTGGTAGCAAAGCACCTTCCGAGTTACCTCACGCATCTTCTCGGCTTCCTCTTTGTTTTCCAGTAGCTCGTCCTTTTCCTGCAGTTTGGGTTGCTTCTTCTCAGGCCTCTCTTGTCTAGTACAAGGTTTTGTCTCAGTTTCCTCTTCTGATGGAACAGTCTGCGAACTGCGCTCAGAGGGGGATCCTTTGATCGGGGGCAGCATGTTCTTCCTGCATCTGGCTAATCCCTCTGGAACAGCGGTGAGAAAACTGTGTAAAATCGACTCCAAGCTGGAGCAGTCCTGATCAGGTTCAGGTCCTCGGCAAGACACTGTGGAGCGGCGTTTGGATGCAATGCGCACACTCTCTTTCCGCTTGCGCCTCTGCTCTGCTGCTTCTCGCTCTTGGTTCTCCTACAGCCGTGTATAGGGATAATATATTCAAATAAGATGCGACTAAGTACGAATTATTGACAGAGTACCCCTTAAATACAAAACAACATTATTGTCCTTTCTATTCTTACCTGTACAGCTGTGTCAAACCGCTTGCAAAATGAATTAAAGATGGAGCAGCACTCCTCCAGTTTGAAGGTGGCTGGGTCTTCACAGAAGTACTCAGCCACAGCGTCACTCAGGGCATTGAGCTCCTGGAGTGAGGACTCCACGTCATCCAGCTTGGCCTCAGCCCTCTGAGAAACAGGATAAAAGAGTATGAAGAAGAGGGATCCAAACTGCACAAAGCTTTTAGAAGTTTATCTTGGTGCTTTAGAACATTTCAGGTGAAACAACAAGCGGCAAACTTTACCATGAGAAATGTCTCCATTTGTTGTAAGAGGCCAGGCTGTCTGCTGCTGTACAGTTTCACTTCCTTGATCTTCTTGACTTCTTTCTCAAAGTCTGTGATTACCTCGTCTTTGCAAATTCTGTTCGTGAGCAACATTTATGCATTGACATGACATTTTCCAGGCAACAAAAAAAACTGTGCATCTCACCAACCAGATTCAGTGTCACATTGAAACAGATGTGACAACATTTGAAGCTACAGTTAGTGAACAAACCAAACCACGTTAAGTTAAATAACCAACTAGACTGTCAGTGTACTAATGACAGTCACCTTGATGCCATTCCAATGTGTTCAAGCTGGCTGGGAAAAGTCAGCAACTGCGCATCGATGTCCTCTGCTTGCTGTGGATAAAGATAAAGGAGGGACAGCAAAAGTTAGTTATCATTAGTGAGTAAAGAGATGGGTCAGTTTAGGGGCATAGCATGATGGCAGGGGGTTTCATGGTTTCACAAATATCTTCTTCAGTGAGCATCTGTCCACCCCAGCGCTCCCCCTCACCTTGGCAACATAGTGCATGAGGTTCATGCCAGGCTTGTTGGCCTTGGTGTCCGCCAGCTTGAGCAGAGAGGCCATCCGGAAGCCAATAGCATTGGCACTGTAACCGCCCTGAATATTAAATGATTTGAATGGTATATGGCATGATAAATGCTGAGTAAGCACAAAGGGCAGCTCAAATACATCAGATATGATACATTAATGTAGGTAATAAAAACAAAATTCTTAAAGAATACCAACAGCATTCATGTAATTCCCAGCTTTTAATACCAGCCGAATGACTGAGTGGAGGTCATCGCAGTCCAACAGCTCTGAGGGGACAGAAGAAAAAGAGATGGCATCAAATAACCTTAATATAAAGGTCAAATGAGAAAAGACTGGGTGGTGTAAAAGAGATCGAAGGTGGGACTGTGTGTAAAACGTTACCATTAGCTCCTTTGGTCAAGACAGCAATAGAGTTCTTCACCTCCTCCATAAGAGGAAAGAATTCCTCCCTCAGCACCATCATTTTCAGGCGCTCCTCATAGCTGAAGGCAGGACGCAACAATCAACTGTTAATTACTGCATCAGCTTAGTCCACAGATATCCGGGTACGGTCAAATCTTCAAAGTGAACGACAAATCACCAAAAATAATCTTGCAAATTTCCTCAACAAATATATGTTTTGATTTGTTGTATGAGGTGGTACAATGCAAGATAATACATGCACACAAAAAATCTTAAAATTTCAGCAAATAATGGTTTCTCACAATCCCTTCTAATTAAAGTCCATTAAAATTAATACAAGTCACAGCACTCCTCTCCAGCACACCACGCTTTATTCACGGTTTTGGCCACCATGCCTCCATCAGGCTGGTTCACAGCATGGTGTGCTGGAGAAGGGTGGTGTTTCAATTTTAAAGAAATAGTTGAGTTACCAAATAAAAACACTCCAGACTCACCCTGGCACTTTGACCAGCTGCACCATGAACTGGTCAGCCTCAGGTAACACAGAGAGGTTCCCACTGAATGACAGCAAGTGCTTCACCTGTGCAATGACATGTTTATCATCATTCCCTCTTACAGATATCACACGATTTAACTGGAGAGAAAAGGGAAGTGGAGTTCTTGAGCATCAGGTAATGTCAGGGAAGTAGCATGATTGACCAGCAAGAAGCATTTTCCATAAAGAGAACATAGCACATTCTTCCAAAATGGTAAATTTAACAGGTCGTTACCTCACTGTCCTCTGGCAGCAGTTTACAAAGCTCTTTCAGTTTGCCTGTTCCAAATCTGAGCCAGTTCCCTTGACAAATGTCCTGCACCATTTCTGTCACTGGCCTGCAGAGGGAGACAAAAGACAGCAGTCACTAAAAAAAATAAAATAAACTCAACACTGCCTGAAATCCTGCCATGATCAGCATGACTTATCAAACATGATTAGTTCTGCTAAGTCATACGGTTGTTTCTTACTTATTCATTTTGAAAACAGTCTGAAAAACAAATTACAGCAGCTTCAAAGTTGCTTGAGGCATTTTATCCATTCCAAGCCTCATTCCAAAGAAGTTGAGACGCTGTGTAAAACTTGCACTACAATGCCATTTGTGAACAAGCAACGTTTACCAGAGCCAGTTTACAAAGTGTTCCCAAGCCCATCGAGAAATAACCTTTATACAATCATGTGTTCACAAAGTGGTGAACCTCGCTCCATCCTTGCTTGTGAGCGATTGAGCCTTTCCAGGATGCCCCTTTCATAGCCAATCATAATACTATCACCTGTTACCAATGAACCTGTTTACATGTGGAACGTTCCAAACAGATATTTTTGGAGCATTCCACAATGTTCCCAGTCTTTAGTTGCTCATCTCCCAACTTGTTTGAAACATGTTAGATTTTGATTTATTTGTCCTTTTGCAAGTAAAATTGTTTCCACCTTTCATACAGCCTCAAGAATACACAAATACATCAAACTCAACAGATACATATTCATCTTTACATGCACAAATAAACAAACTCAGGCACATTACAGTCTGGATGTTCTATTCAGTTCTGTGATGGCAGACGGGACAAAACTCCTGCTGAACTTCACTTTCTTCCATGCCAGCGACCTGTAACGGCGACCAGATGGGAGGAGTGCAGAGCGTGGGTTGAGGGGGTGACTGGGGTCAAGTACTGTGGTGTGTGCTCTGTGTGCAGTGGCTGCGATGTTGAGGTCTGGGAGGCTGGGGGTTGGGAGGCCAGTGATCTTGGCAGCCTTGTGTGTCATTTGTGTAAGTCTTCTTGGAGGGGGTTGACAGCATATTAACTTGATGCCAGCAACATGCTGGCATCAAACGATGAGTTTTCACATTTTCTTTCATTTATGTTTTACACAGTGTCCTAACTTTTTTGGAATCGGGGTTGTATTTTATGTTGCTGTTGCACGGCATTGCTTATTTGAGAGAGCCCCCAAGGTGTTGTCCCCTTTAGCAGACTTAAGATTAGAGAGGTAGCAGCCAAACGGCATGGCAGTCGCAAAGTGAAAACCAGCAGACATGCAGCAAGGTGCTCCAAAATGTAACGTGGTCATCGACTGCATGGAAGTGAGGGGGGTGGTTGGTGTAAGTATGAGGTTGCTATATCATTCTGTTGTGTTACGCCACTGATGACAGCGCCATCACCTCTCTCTCTCTACAGCGTGAGACATTCAGACAAACTTAAACGCCTCATGAGACATTCAGGCGGGATGTCACACTTTACATGAAACAACATTCAACAGAGACCAAAATGGCTTCAAATAGCACCGTCGTCACCAGCACACAGAGGCTGACGCAGTTTGAATTTGACTAAGAGGCTAAATGGGGCATCATTACAGCACCTAGCTGTTGACCCACATTGAGAGTGCATTTGATATTCAAAGAGAGCTGAGTGAACCTTGGACTGAAAGTGACATAATCTTGATAAGGTTCAGACACTCCAGTGCAGAGTACCGTAGAAACTGTCTGCTAAACATGGAACTAGATGGAAAAATAAAAAAAAACATATATATAAAAATGTTTAGGCAATTTAATGTAACTATACTTTGTGGTATTACAGTTTGGATATCCAAAACACCCCCTAACTGTTCAAAATCATTCTTATTTTTACAGTTTACTCATTAAAATCTCTCCAAACAGGAGCCCTGTTATTGTCCAGCTGCCAAAACCCTGATGAGAGAGAAATTGTGGACGCACTCACAGCAGTTTAGCTTTAGGAGCTGCAACGAGTGATTTGTGGACTTTTTTTTTGCCCGAGGTTTTGGCCTCAGGCTGCATATAGTCCACCCCACCTTATCTACCAAGAGTGTTGGAGCTGTATGCAGCCTGAGAGGAAGACTGCATACATTTATCCACAATTACTCTTCTCCTAAAATGAAGCTATATTTGAGCACAATGTTGTTTTTTTTTGAGGTAAAAATGGAAATGCATTATTTGTTATTTATCAAGTATTAAGTATTAAGTCTCTAAATAGGATTAGGGCATTCCAATTTATACAGCCCAGGCCTACACCCTTGAATACAATGCAAACTGCAAGTCATGATCAAGCTTAAAATCACCTGTTACTGTTAAATGACGGCAATTCCTAGCATCTCTCTGTGTTTTCCACACCCAAAATCATTTGCACCAACTAATGTGTGTACAGTAACTGGGCATAATGTAATAATATTCAGAGTATATTGACCATTTGTATTGATTGGGACAGGTACCATTGCCTGTACAAAACAAGAACAAACTGGACAGGGTTGTTAAACTAGGTGGCAAGATAACTGAGGAACCAGTGTGCAGTATTACTTAGATTACAGACCATGACACTACGTATTTAGCTCACAAGATCATAAGAGATCCACTACACCCTGAACTGAATGTGCACTTTAATCTTCAGGGTGACACAAAGGACAAAAAGAGGCGTCATGTACTTTGTCCCACACAGCATTCAATCTGGCACTTTTTTGAACTTGCACTTGATGTCCTCTATCGATTTCCAAAAAAATGCGTGTTTTTATGTTATATTATGCGCTGTCATGTATGGTTGTTGATTTTATTTTTTAAGTATTATTTCAGCCTCTCTGCGCAAAGTAAAATGATGTTGAAACAGGCATTTCCATTTATTTGAATATGGTCCGCTGAGATAAAGAGCCTGCTGGTTGGCTAATGGTTGGTCAAGAGAGTCAAGATCTGCATTTCTGACTCTATGACATGAATGAAAGGTCCTTCTGTTCTTCTCACTGGATTTCCATCTGTAACTCTGATGTGTTCTTTCACTGAATCACACATAATTGTCTTTTTTAGACACTCAACGTCATCAGTGTCGCTCTTTTGATTTCTGATTGAACTCTTACCTCTTGAAATGCCTCAGGAAGATCCCAATATTCATGCTCTTTTTAGAGTCAAGGATTGTGACCTGACAAGAAAGTGAACAAAAATGAATACTAATCAGAAAAAAAGTTTCACTTCTGCACAGCCACATTCAGATGACACACGTCTATATCCAACATTATCATTCACATTATCTCTGAGGAAGCAAAAACACACCCAAACACAGTTTTACTACAGCAAGTTCCTCACTGGTGGCATAATTTATGTTGAACTTTTAAAAAGCAGTTCCTATTCGTGTGTTCATTACTTCCTTAAATTGTGCATTCCGTGTGATTTCATGGCCTAAAATCGTAGGATGGTCTGCATCAGTTACAGGAAATCAACCTTTGTTAGAGCAAACAAAGTTTCGCATGAGGCCTGAGTGCCTCTAGCTATGTACCTGAGGCTCCTGTGGAAAGAGGTCCAGGCCATCACAATTCTTCAGACCCATGACCCTTGAATGGCGTAACGAGGCCCGTTTGTCGACGTGACTGAACAACTCCTCCATGCTCCGGATGTCGAGCACGAGGTCCCTCTGGGGCCGCTTAGACGTCCAGACATTCAGTTTGCCCAGGACACGCTGGCTGGGGATCGTGTCCCAGTTCAGCTTTTTCATGGATCTTCGCTGGTTATTACGGGAGCCAAAAGGTGGGGGAGGAAGAAGAGGTGGAGGGGGAGGAGGAGGTGGTGGTGGTGGTGGAGGTGGTGGTGCAGTAGTAACACACATGACGGGAGGCACAGGAGAAGATGACTGGAGATCTGAATCTTCCTGAGCATCCGTGGAACAAGGAGAAGAGTTTTGAGAGGAACAGTTGGGAGGAGAAGCAGATTTTAAAATCAGCACTCCCTCCATCTGTAATCTCTCAAATCCAGAAGATGATTGGAGGAAGTATCCCGCTGAAACAGAAAAAAACAGAAAAATAAACCCCAAAGCCTGTGACACTTTAGCAAAATGTCTTGATTTCTTGGTCAAAAATCCAATAACTTCAATATTTATCCAAAGAACTGCCTTAATCAATTTCTTGTTTTTTCTTCAGTTATTTTGAGTGACCTGTAAAATTGCACACATAAAGGCAGACACTGCAGTTAGTCAGCATTGTACCATTACCGCACAGAGAGACAATTTCATTATTGTTTGAACTTCTGCTTCTCTTCCTTGGACTATACAAACTACAAACATAATGTCCTTCCCCTTAATTACGGTTCACAACACGAAACATCATTAAGAAAATCTTGCTTTTTAATGCTTCCTTCTTCACAGCAAAGGTTAATGCCTCATACAACTTGAATTGTACCTTTTACTACTTATTAGAGCCCTCTGGTGTATTCGGCATAGCTGCCATCCATCAAGCAAATACTGACACGTGAACTTTACTTTTAAATTTGGTTCTACACAGCATTTGCTGCAGACATCCGCTGCTCATTTTCGAGGGTGAGAACTGCGGAAAATAAGAAGCGTACTAAGTGGATTTTAATGTGAACACATTTTAATATATCCTATTTGGTGGGATATTCGTATGCCGAATACAAACGTTGACATAACAGACTCCAAAGGTGTTGTTAAAATATGTCTGTGCACTTTCAAAATCAATACGACAGATAAGGCATCCTTAATTTGCTGTTTTTTTTAACCGAGTTTCGCTTCAAGCTCTTGTTTAAATGTCCCTAATTTAACTTATCATCTGACCATTACAACAAAAATTTCGGCGGCGTTTTAATAGACTTTGAACTGTCACCGAAGCATCGCTATAAATGAATTTTACTCACCGTGTTTTAAAACGTAGCTGTCAAATAAAATCCCACTCGGACGTGGCCTCGTGCTCCTGCAGACTGTTCCTGTCTGTCTCTCAAACAGCGGTCACAGGTGCAGGGCGCGCCTCCACCAATCAAATCAAAGTCAGCTTCCAGGTACGGGAACGCCCTTTTGGGAGGAGGCGAGGAAAAAGATGGGTGAGCTCTTCCGTTTGGTGATCAGGAATTAAACCGCTTCGAATATGAAATGATGTATGATTAATATATAAATGTAAGATTTGTATTATGTAATATATCCTCTGTCGGATTTACACATTTACTGTGATTGCCTGATTCTGGTTCAAAACTGATAAAGCTGAGTAAAGTATTATATGAGTATATGATAACGCAAACACTACCATGTAATTTATTTCTGTAGAAAAAGTTGTCATATATTTCTAAGTGCACAATTTTTTACAACGCAGCTGCGCTCTGACTTAAATAAATAAAACTAAATAAATTTTAATTGGTGTGTGAAAACGTGTGAACGGATGGTCCTTAGACATCAGAGGTGATTCAGAAATGTTGGGCCGCAGCTGTCTCAATAACAATAAGTAGAAAAGAATTTTATAACATAACAGAAATTTGAGAAGTGATGGCTGATGAAGAGTCTTCCATACCTGCGTATGTTTGTAATGGCGAGGTTAAAGTTTTACATGAGTGAATCCAGATGGTTGCCTCTCTGTCTACATGCAAAAGGGATGAAAGAGCAAACAGAAAACACAGCTGGGGCATTTGAAAATGTGTACTTTTAATCTTGTTCCCTCGGGGTGGGGTGGGACTTTTCAGGTCTGAGTGAGGAATGAAGGCAGAGAATCACATCGATCCATGACACGACTTCCTTTATCATCTTTAAATAGCATTATGTGCAATCGTTCATACAGTACAACGCAGCTCAGCCTAGAAAACATTGATTGTACACAAATAAAATATCTCGTTTTATAAATCTTGGTTCTCTCTCGGCAACAATGCAAAGACTGCTAGTAAGAGTGACTCTTAACTGCTTGTTACACTTTTCTTTAAATTTACTGGAGGTTTCACAACTACAAAACAACAACAAAAAAAAATCCTATTGCCATTCATCTTGGTGTTGGAGTTGGGAGTTTCAGAGGGGCAGGGTTTGGAAAGAGGAGTCACATTTAGTTAATATTGCTGTGTGGTGGTCAAACAGACCAGCAGCTGGCCAGTGAAACTGCACCCATTTGACACACTGACACCTGATTCAGAAAACACGAGCCAAACAAATCATGGGATCCATGTTTGCTGTATTCTTTCATCAAATCCACCTGTCCTTCATAGTGCAGCATTGAAAGTTCACCCAAATCTTGGACTCCGCTTCAGCCAGTTTCAAAATGGAAATCATAAGCATGGCCAGTCCATGCGAGCTGGCACACAGAAGGCCAAGAGTGGAGCGTCAGAGCATCCACACATATCTGCACGCTTGCTTTGGATCGCTGCCTGCCATGCAAATACAGAGGAGACAAGAAGCTGGAGGACCTTTATCTGAGAGAGCTCTCCTTCGCTTACTAGACGCTCTCAGGAGTTAAATTCAGCATGGTGAAACATTCATGATACTGGATTATCTTCAGGACTGACACCAGGAAAGTAAAACGCTGTGTGTCAGTAAGTTTTTTGATTTGGTTATCCTGACGCATGTTTTTAGGTTAGTGTGTCTTCTGCAATATGCTGTAAATGTCACACTCTGAAATCGGTAGTTTGGAGAAACCAGGAGTTTCAGTGTACAGTATGTTGATTCCAACAGATTAACACACACAATGAGCATAATAAATACAGTGATGAATAACAATTCATTGTTACACAGGCAGTACCATGCCGGTATTTTGCGGTATCACCTTAATTGTCAAGAATGGATGATTGTTTACTACCATCATACCGAGAGGACATTTCAGATAAAACAAATGATCAATCATTAGTGTTATCCCGTTCCCCAAATGACTAATTTACAAGATCTTATGCCAAAATATTAGGATTAGTAATATTAGACAGCTACAGGAATCTTCAGTGTGAAGAAAGGTAACCATGGACAAATCTATTGTGTTTTAGGAGGGCTGAAAGGTACGAGCCTAGATGACGATGATATGTCCTGGTTGACTTTAAACAGACTTAAGAAAAAAACCCCCCACACATTTCAATGTGTCAAAACAAAATGTCATTAAATCCTTTTGAATACAGTCCGTTAAAGAAATAACTGAGTAAGTGCATTCAAGTTCTGCGTTCAACAGTCCACAGCAGGACCGAACGGACCGATGCTGCTTCAACAACCCACGACAGCGTAGCGAGGGTCATCATCCTATAAACATCTCTCTCTGTTCTCTTTGGGCAAACACAATACGATTAGCAAAGACCCGAGCCAGTATAACTTTGGGAAGTGGCAGTGTGCCTTAAAATGATCATTGCATATACGAGTTGAAGAAGTTTTAGGGTTTTTTTTTTTGATAATCCCAGACGAAGCACTGCCGTACCTGCGGTCTAAAACACCTGCACACGTTGCCCAAACAGTATACTGTCCTTCACATACAGCTGACTACAACTGAAATAACTACAAAATAAAAGACATGACAGTCAAATTAAGCAAAAACTAAACACAACATTGTGTTTTTTTTAGAACCTACATATTTATACATATTTAGAACCATAATATTTCAAAAGTGAAACAGTACTGAATTTGAAATGTACATTGATTTGAAATGCCTGGACTTTGTTTTCCAGTGTACCATACAAATCTCCTTCATGTGCACTTTGAAATCCGTTTCTGAACTTTCTTCCCTCGAGGCCACGTGTTCATTTAGTACATTATCTCATATATAAAGAGGCACACTAGGAGAGCGATAAGGTCTGGAAGAGTTTTGATGTAGTGTTTGGTCACATTTGAGTGTGTTTTAACGTTTTTTTTTTTTTTTTTTTTTACCATTCTTCCTTTGCTCATCTGTCTGTGTTAATTAAGGTGTGTGTGTAGGGGTTGAAGTTTAACTCTGGGAGCACTTGAGGAGTACAGTAATGGCCATGAACATGACGAGTACAAGCTCACACAGCGAAGTAGTGTTGAGATAGAAGGGGGCTGAGTCAAACGGGGGAGAGGGAAGGGAGAGATGGACAGTTTCTCTGGGAACAAAGCACAAAGAGAAGGTTAGAGTGGAAAAAAAGGAAGTTGGGAAGAGGCACTAAAAGCCCCCAGACTGTTCATGAAACTGGCCACTTGGTTTCCTGCTGCGTTTCGCCCATTCATCAATAATACCCTGCAATCCATCTGTCCAGTCCAGCCACACGCTCGTCTCATCTCTTCATCCACCCATTTATCTGTACGTGTCGCCCTCTGTAGTGGTCCTCTGTAAGTAGGGGGTTTAAACAGGTAACAGGTGGAGGTGGTCGAGAAGGAGGCTGCAGGAGACCCTCTCACTGCTCCTCTAACCAGGAGGGCTTGTCGGCCCCTGGGGGCCTCAACTTTATGTTGAACTGCTTCAGCGTCTGCTCCAGCTGCTGCTGGTTGCCAGCAAAGTACGCCGAGATGGCATTATGGAAGAGGAGGAGCTGCTTATGCATCACCTTCACCTGAGAGAGGGAGATAAACAAGGGAGCTTAGAAACCGCTTTGAGTGAAACCTGGATGTTGTCACTCTGAAGGCTGATACTGATGATGATGATGATGATGATGATGATGATGCAGGCCCACCCTGCCCACTGACCTTATTCTCCTCCAGGAACTTGAGTTTAATGGTGACGTCTGAGCGGAGGCGTTCGTACTTGTCCTTCTGGACTTGGTACTGTTGCTGAGCAGCATCTATGCGGGCCATGGCTACAGCGTCCCTCGGGCCCATACTCAGTTCCTCCAGGTCTGACCGGTAGGCATCAAACTCCAGTCTGCACATAAGAGGAGGAGAGAAAATACAGTTTTAAAAAGCCCTGAAGATCTCCATCTTTTCTACAATCTGTGGGATCCAACATGAGCGGAACGTTTTCTGCCAAAAATGTCACCGTTTTGGCTATTTCACATGATGAATTAGTGTATTTGTATTGCTTTGTTTCTGTTTATCATTTCAGTCAATGGCGATATTAATTTTACTCAGTCAGTATGCATTATGATGATATCAGTGTTTCTGTGTTTGCAGTTAGTCTAGATCCCTCCTGTAAAAAGGGTTTCCATCCAGGCTCTTTGATGACAAGAGCACTGAATGTCCTGCACGTTCTTACCTGGCATTTTCATACATCTTGATTGTCATCAGGGTGTCCTCCATGGTCTTGTTGACCAGTGTGTTGATGCTGGACACAAAGAAGTTAATGGCACCAAGTAGAGTCTCCCCATTCTTACACAGCAACTTCTGAGTCTCTGCATTGTAGCCAAACTCATCCTGTAAAGGCAAATACAACAACAGAACATGAGCGTTATCATTCACCTTTAAAGCTGTAGATCAATATCTAAGAGTTAAAGAGGCTAAATAAAAGCTACATGAACAGATTTTGAGGTCTCACCCGTAGCTCTGGAGATTTCTGACTGAGGTCAGCAAAGGTGTCCCCCAGCGCGTGCTGCGTCTGCACCATGTTGTAGAAGTGGTTGGTGAGCGCTCTGGCCAATCGCAGCACATTCTCATATTTCCTTTTAGTGTCTCTCAGCACCTCGATCTGGGCCTCCAGCTCCAGGTCCACAGTCCGCGAACCCCGACCGAAACGCTCTGAGATCATTTGTTTTGTACACTAAAGCAATGAAGGAAGACACACAGAGACATTAGCAACACAATGCAACTCTCTTCTGTCTGGGAAGCAGGGAAGCAGACAGAATCTCAGATACCTTATAAGTGTTGAGACCCCACTTCTTCATTGTTTCTAGTTTTTCCACAGCCACACCGCGGGTTGTTTCCTCTGCCGTCATTGATGAGCTGCTGCTGCTGTGGTGCATGTTGGATCCTGAGAGATAAGAGCCAAATATAGAAACACGAGAACAAATAAACACGAGGAAACGAGCACTTCGAGGCAGACAACAAGATTAACCCCAGCAAAGATTAGACCGAACAGTTAACCCTCAGCGACTGAAAGTGCATTTTAACTGCGCTGCATTCAAGACAGACGGTCATGTCCATCAACATTAGCCATTGAACCAGTGTAGAACATGCAAAGGAGTGAGTCGGAGTTAATGAGTGAGTAAAGAGCAGGAGAATGATAGATAATCAAACTGGGAGGAAATGCTGAGGAAAAACATGTCCGCAGGGATCACTTAAAAAATGGCATATCTGAGTAATCAATGTCATCTTCACTCTCTTTCCCTCCCCAGTACCTTGGTGCTCATTTGATTGGCTTGCTGTGTGGCAGAAGAAAGAAGCGCTTGAGGAAACGTTACTTCGCCTGGCCTTCATACGCAGGTCTGTGACAGCGGCCGGGTACGGATGAAGGAATGGTTCGGGGCGAGTGCGTATCAGGGCAGGGAGTGGGATTGAAATGAGGGATTTTTCAAATTTAAAAAAGTTTTTTTCAGGATTCAAAATGATAATTGGATATTTAGGGTTTAAACGCGAAGGCAAGATTGAGGTCGGACAAGCGTGCCAAAAACAGAAGGATAACATAGGAGGGAGATTGTGGGGAGGAGCAAGCAAGGAGATGCAGATAAAAGACAGAAAAGAGAGATGACAAAAGGGAGAAGAGGAGCGTGAGGAGCACGTAGGAGGGAATGGTGAAAAGGAGGTGGAGGACAAAGACAAGATGAAAAGACAACATTTAGTGCATGACAGTGAACAATGCAGACAAATGAGTGATGATGAAGACGGGGGCAGTAATACTAAGTAGTGTCACACTAAATAATCTCAGCCTCTTAATAACTGGCAATAAATGGACATGATTTACGTGAGAGAAATGAGGGTCTCTAAGTTTAACATATAACATTCAGGATCTTTAGACAAATGCACGCTGTGATAGACCTGAAGATGGTCAGAGATCAGCTTAGTGAGTTATAGACCCCTTAATAGATAAGATTTCAATAGCAAGAATAACAGACCAGAAAATACGAACAAGACACAAAAGAAATGCTGTGATAGAAAAAAAGCCAAAATATGTCCAAGAAGAAGAGCAGCACAGAAAATCTGATGAAGACAAAGGGACAGAGAAGCTGGTTCTCCGCCACACCCAAAGCAAGAAGCATCTTTCCAAAATGAGATATCGTCACTTGAGAAAAATCCATTAAAAACTGGAGAAAATCACATTATGTGTCTAACAGAAAAAAGGGTCTGTTAATACAACAATGTCCCCCTTCCCACAAAAATAATTCTATCACATTTTGGAAATAAGCTCTCCATCATCAATAATAATGAGGTCTAAGGAGCCACCTAATCCTGTAACTGGGATCCTTTTGTTAAACTCTGCATTGTAGCGCACGGCAGGCCCTGAGAGAGAGAGCGGGACAAAGATGCAGATATATTAGTATCAAACCAGCAGTAAAGAGAGAGCTGCCATTTCTCCTTGACACTGTGCACACGGCACAGTGGACCTTCAGCATCACAACTGTTAATTCCTGACGTCTTACAGTATTACAGTATATCTGAAAACTCCATGAGTTGTGGCGTTTTAGAGAGGTATTACCCAGCGTTCAGACCAACTGTGCAGGAGCAGCACTGATGGCTCATCAGACGTCAAAACAGAAGTTTATGTTTCTTTGTGTTGTGTGCAAATTAAGTGGAGCACGATCTCATGGGAAGAAGGAATGGAGGCCCCAGTAATCAAACACCTTTCCTCTGAACAATCTCACGGAATAACTGCTGAGTCAGTGGTGCAGAGTCAACAGAGGAGCGACAGACAGCGTGGCTGAGGAGAGACTGGAAACGCCAGAAATGAGTGAGGGGAAACCGAGCGGAGTAGGAATCTACCTTTGATCGAGCTGGTGGGGATGATTCCCTCTGCTGTTCCTCCATAACCCCCAGACACGATGCTAGTCTCGTTGAGATTGGGACCCGATACCATCACCTGCTGTAGGTCCTGAAAAATGGAGATATTGAAAAAAAAAAAAAAAAAAAGAAGAACGAGAACAAAGGGAAGGATGGAGGGTTTTGGGTAGGGATACGTACAGCAGACAGGAGATTATGTCTTGAGTGTTAAATACAGACACGATGTAGGTTAAAGGCCTATTCGCTAGAGGGGGACAAACACTGCTATGTTAGGAAGGTTAGTCTGTACACACAAGGCGGTGCAACTTCAACCTCTTATCTGGAAGCCAACAGAGAAAACCATAAAGTGTGTGAAAGACAGAAAACACACCACTAAAGTGCGCGGTCAATAATCAACCTGACTGACGACTTGAACTGAACCTCCGGCCCTGATGGCAGCGAGCAAGAGGACCACGACATGACAGACCTTCAGTCTCACCCCAAGTAGACTCCAGTGATCTATGCCACAGGAAATGCTCGAGCAAACTAGGTTCTCCTTCCAAAATAATCACTGGCTTCACTGCAGCTCTGGATCTTGCGTTAGGAGCCACACGATCCATCTCGTGTGTGTTTTCCTTAATTTAACTCACCGTTTTCGTTTGTTTGTCTTCCTGCTCAAGTATCAACTAGTAACATAAAAAAAAAGAAAAGAAAAAAAAAACACACACATTTGAGAGGGATTTATGGAAAATCTGGCCCGAACAGGTTTCTCACTTGGTTGGCCTTGGTTGCTACGACAAACAGGTTTGAATTTAACTCCTGCCTGTGCCGTAAGCAAGCCTCTTATTTCACTCACTGCAAACACAGCATGGTGACTGAACCATGAGCACAGACCCATGGCGTCTATCATAGTATGTAAACCAGAGCATAACATATAAAACACTTCCTGAAACTCTGAGCTTCAACTAGAGCTGCGACTCATTATTATCGATGAGTCTGCCGGTTATTTGATGATTATTTTGTCTATAAAACCTCACGAAAAATGCTCATCACAATGTCCCAGAGCTCAAAGTGACGTTTAAATAAAAAAGAAAAGCAGCAAATCCTTGAATTTAACAACTGTTAACTGTTAACCTGCAATCGATTTATTGTTTCAGTCAAACTGATTAATCGACTAATCATTACAGCTCTCGCTTATGCTGGGATCAGACTACATGAATCTAGGCAGATTTTGAGAAGATTTCATCATGGCCGACAAATTAACAGTGTCATGGCCGATCATGAACAACGGACAGACGTCTGTACCTGTGTAGTTTAACACGCTAAACGACCTGCTGCGCAGCATCTGGGACACCCCACGACACCCTGATGAAAAGTGTGACATCTCCCGATCGTGAAATAAGACATGCCGTGATTGGTCACAGGGTCATACGTGTAGTCTTGCTAGTGGCCTGATCGGGAGACGGCAAGAGTTTACGGCACTGTGATCGTAAGATCTGACACGGTGACCATCGTGAAAGACAAAAATATCGTGCAGGCTGATCCTGGCATTAGATGTTCGCTAAGGGAACTGTGCGCTCTGAGAAGGGAGGAGGCTGTTTCCTTCCTGTAAGCAAACACAAAGAGTGCGTTTGATGCCTGCTATGATTCATTCAGCGAGGAAAAAAAAAAAATCAGCATGAAGCAAACTGTATCTATTACGAGTGTATCTAAACTCTCCTTCAGGGCCTCATCGGCCTGTAGCCATGGTCAGCTCCCTCTTGACTGCTAAAACACAGCTACGTTTCTCATTAAGACTGAGACACCAAAACAGCACACGCAGCCAATTCGCATCAATATCACAGCAGTAGTATGACATGATTATTAGCGTGACACCATGTTTGTTTTGTCAACCAACACCCGGCAAAATTAAAGAATCACACCCACACAACACCCAAGTGCACACAGAATCAAGGCCACGTGAGCTGGATGATTAGGAGTCGGATCATCAAATGGAGATGCAAGATGTGTTAGCGGTCAGATATATTGTTAACGCTACACAATTTGAGGGTTATCGCTAAAAACGTGATTGAGAGATTCCTTCTATCTAGAGTTAGTAGGACAAGTTAACAAGCAGCACAAGTCAAGCTGCGCAGTGGTTTGCCATAAAAATGAAATATCTGACAGTTTGTGCGATAAACCGGCGTAGCGATGCGAGACGATTTAATGCCGCACGAAGGCAAACCACTGAGCAATAACACACACCAACAGAAACACACACACACACATACACACAAATGCACAAATGGCCTGCTCACCCTGGTGCCTCTGGAGCTCCCTACCTTCTCATCTAAGCTCCACTGCAGTTTTGCAGCCTGCACAGAGATGGAGGAGGGGGAGATCGACGAACACAAGAACAACAACAACAAAAGAAAAAAAAAAAAAAAGAAACAAATAGGAAAAGGAAAGGAGACAGAAAGAAAAATCCATGACTGAAATCAGGAAACAAGATAGAACGATGTAAAAGAAATCCCAGAAAATCACTGTAATGTCCACAGACAGCAGGGATGTAGGATGGAGAGCAGTGATGACTGATATCACAGCGGGTCAGGATTCATCATTTCGCTGGTTTATGTTAAAGTTTCAAGTGGATCATTTGGTCCACTGGGTGAGCGTGTTTTTGCTCCGTGTGCTAATGTGTTGCCACATCTTTGCCCTGATATTATTCCATCACTGTCTGGACAAAGAAAATACAGATTCTAGCAGACCACCGCAAACATGAACATAATCATTTACAAGACATTTACAGACATTAAAAGTGACACTAACATTGGGGGAAATAAGCCAGGAGGAAGGAGCTGTGGACAAACACAAACACCCACACAAACACCCAATCTGACAACTCTCTATTTTAGCTATTCATTTAACCTGCAACGACACTTTAACATTTAACCATTTGGATATTTCAACCACACAGACACTGAAGCAACCACAAAAAAAAAAAAACATTTTAAAATGAAGAACAAAGCCTGTTTAACTACATTCCCTCCTTCAATCTCACTCACTCTGTGTGTAAGCTAGCCCTTCCTTCAGAGATCTGCCTCATGTTGCGGCATCTGTTCAATGTGGGAGAAAACTGACGCAGACGCTGATGCCTCCCTGGACGCTTTGTTGACACGGCGCCTGTTCCCTGAGATGAAACTACGGCACCTTTAAGTCATCATAAAGCAGAACACTATGACTTGATAAATATAGGCTGGATAGCAGACGCTCTGCTTTAAAAACGCCCTGAGCCGTCCTGTTCAAAACAACTGAGCAGCTTTGCAGATCTAACAGCACAACTGGGACATGTGTAAATGAATAGTGGGAGTAATCACCTCTGAGAACTTGTCTGTAACAGTATAAACATCTTCAAAATGCTGCTGATCGTGTGAGTAGACCGCAGTGAGCCACTGTGATGCATCTGATGCTTCGTCACGCGGCTGGCAGTCAGTCCTATCTGACACTGTCAAGCTGCCAGTCACATCCCGGCTCCAACACAACCACCATGCCTCCTGCTCTCTTTGACCTGCCAGTCTTCACCTCTATCTGCACCAGCAATCCGGAGCGCTGCAGCTTTAACAAACGGCGCTGCACAGTAGATATCAATCTGATTTCAGAGGGCTTTCACCCAAGGACAAAGCACAGCCAGTTTCAGATTAATTGCAGAGTTGCTATGACAACTGGTTGATATCCAGGACTTAACAGTGCAGCTAAACACTCCTTATACACGAACACGAGGTTGCTTCGCCGTGCAAGCTCGATGAGAAGCTCTCTTTTACTACTTAAGTGGAGCCACACACAGTTTGGTGAGCAAATACCACAACTAACTGCCACGGCTGACTCCAGGATCTTCAGTCTGTTTGTCCAACAAGGTGCGCCGTGAGACGCAGGAAAACGAACAACCTGTTCCGCTACAACTCCATTGTTATTTCAGTCTGGCTCTGACTAAGGCAATCCCAAAGTTGGTGCTCAACTCTGCTCGGCAGCAAGGCGTCTCTTGCCTTCTACCAGCCCCCCGCCTGGAGAGCAACAACTACATCTGAGTGTCGTATTTCAGTTAAGCATGTAGCGTTAAGGTTAACTAAATACACCAGAGATTTGTCTTGTAAACCTGAGGATGAGGTCACAGGAGCTGTTAATGGGAACTACTGGAGACAGCTGATCTCCAACACCTGATTTTCCATTAGGGTCTCTTTCCATAGTCATAGCTAGGCAGACCCAAGGACTTCTGGTGGTGAGAATAATACTGAAGAGACCACAATACATTCTGCTCTGAGCAGTTCAATACAGACACATTCAAGCGAGAGAATAACAGTGTCTGGCCACGTTCATACAGACAGTGTTCAGGACTGACGTCTGTATTTAAACCAACCCCGAATCCAAGAAGGTTGGGCCACTGTGTAAAACATTAACGAAAACAGAATGCAATCATTTGCAAACAAACTGTGTTTACAGACAACTGTTCCTGAGCCCACGTAGTAATACTTTATACAATCATGTGTTCACAAAGTGGTGAATCTCGCTTGTGAACGACTGACCATTTCCAGGATGCCCCTTTCTGACCCAATCATGATACTCTCACCTGTTACCAATGAACCTGATTACCTGTGAAATGTTCCAAACAGGTGTTTTTTAGTCTTTAGTTGCTCTTGTCCCAACTTGTCTGAAACATGCTCCTGGCATCAAATTCAGAATAGGCAAATATAAAAATCCATGAAGTTTATGAGGTGAAACATTAAATATATTGTCTTTGTGCTGTTTTCAATTGAGTACATATTAAAAAAGGATTAGCAAGTTCACATCACATCCTGTTTTCTTTATGTTTTACACAGCCTCCTAACTCTTCTGGAATCAGGGTTGTCCTAAATCGTGTTGTACATATTCTGCAGAGTGGTACTCTGGCGTGAAGGGTATTAAAACCGCCAGCTCACTCAGCTAATCTCGTGATTCCTGAGAACAATACCATCAAACCACAATGTCAACTTCAACTACTAAAGGCGTGCACGCATCTGTCCAGTAACACCACGTACAGTAATGACATCAGCTGGCTTAAGTATGTCGGTTTGATTTTCTTCATGTGCTCTCGTGTGAATAAAGCAATCTGCATGGATAGTACTGCATCACTGACTACTTCAAGTTCAGGCTTGTTCCAAAACTAAGGCAAGAAAACACCTGGGTACCTGCTGAAAACTAAAAATCACTGCGATCTCTTAATAGAGCAAAACCTGACAACAAAAATAAAAGTGCACACCTCTAACAGTAAAACAATAAATACTCGAAATGCTACTTTAAGACACTTTTATGCAACAGCCTCCAAGACATGAAAAAGCTGTAAAGGGCCAACGATGGTAAAGCAGTGTCAGATTTTTTCTTTTATACAGTAAAAAATAAGATGAATTATGGACAAGTACATGAATAACTGCACTCTCTTCTCTTCGCTGCAGTTTGCTATTGAGCATGTAATCATGAGTAGGTAATAGCTAACAGTTTGCACATTTGTTTTCATGTGTGATAGCTTTAAATGGGTAAATAAGAGCTCCACAGGGTGGTCTCAAAATGCTCCACCCATACAGCAGCGGTGACCCACCTGTTCAAGGCTGTCGTCCTCTGGTAGCGTCCCTGTGTCACCGTTACTGTTGATCGGAATCTCCATTGTGGCAGCTTTACTCATAATGCTGTCTGTCATAATGCACTATACCTGTGAACACAAAGGAGAGAGAGAGAGAGACAGTGTGGCTACAAGAGACTACTGCATGTAAATAAAGTGAAAACGGCAGAGATGGAAAAACAGCGGGGCCTAAATGCTGCTTTGAAGAGGAGAGACCAAAGAGCGTCGTCAGAACAGCCAAATCATTAGGCAGATGGGAATATAATTGCCACAAACAAGCAAGAGGGTGGATTTCAAAGAGCAAGGCTACCACTCGGCATAAAAACAACACACCTATGAAAGCCCTGCGCACAGGAGCCGCTGTTATAATGAGCTGTCTTGCTGAAGTGGCCACTTTACTCGACAGCTCAATTACAGGACCGTGTTTTAGCGGTGCCCACTCCCTAAAAACCCAGCGAGAGGAGAGGGACGCGGCAAAATGTTTACATCAACATTGTCCAGGCCCTCCGATAGATCGACCCGACTTGGCCTGCTGCAAGCAGTAATATAGGCGGGAATAATGAATTCACTCCCACAAACACTAACAATGGGTCAGTGTGTATTGTATGTGTGTGTGTGTGAGAGACAAGGCCACACACGACGGCACAAAATTAAGGCCAATTTGAAGACCTGAGACGCGGCTTATCGTGGTTTTAACATTGCAGAGCAGGGCGTCGGTTAAACAGGTAAACATCACACCTTGATAAGGCCCAGTATGTACAGAAGTGCTGCAAACAGAGACGCACAAAAGTTAATAATACTGTAGGTGATTCATTATGCACTTGTGGGTGTTCTGTGTCTTTTTGTTCTTAAGGGCAAAATAAAAAGGCAAACTGGAAACTGCAGCTGTGAGTAATGTATGTTGATTTTATTCAGATGGAGGAGAACTAACAAAGCGAGGCTAAAATGTAATATGCTCGCACACTTCTGAGTCACTGCTAAAAAGATGGATCAAAGAACAACTGGCAACTGGTTTTTGAATGTTTAGAATATTAATATTTAGAGTTCACTTCTCAACAAATGCCTCGCAATGTCATTTTCTGTTTTTCACTGATGCTGAAATGCCTCACATGCCTGTGAATTAGAGCTGCAATGATCACTCAATTAGTCAAGCAAAAGAAGATTAATGGCCAACTATTTTGATAATTAATTAATCGTTTCAGTCACTTTTCGTCAAATATTTGCTTGTTCCAGCTTCATAAATGCACAGTTCCGCTGCTTTTCTTTGTCATTTATGATAGTAAATGAAGAGTTGGGGGTCTGAAGATGCCACTTTGGGCTCTGGGAAGTTGCAATGAGAATTTTTCACCATTTTTTGACATTTTATAGAAGAAAAGATTAACTGTGAAAATAATGGGCAGATTATTCAGCAATAAAAATGAGCGACAGTTGCAACCCTACTATGAATGACACTGTAACACCAGTGAAAAGCAGCAAACCTGACAGGACACAAATCATATGCAGCATATGACTAATTAAGTGTGTGGCAAATGTGTATTATGTAATCAAAACTGAGGCAAATATTGAATTAGTTAAAAATAATTTTAAAAAAAAGATTGATGTCCTTGTGAGATTTGCAGCCACGTGGCTGACTGAAGCGACGTTACTGCAGTTAGATCACATGCTGGCCCCTGGTTTGAAGGGAGGTATGAGTGCTGCTCGTTTACATTTGCTCTGACCTCGCTGGGCTTTTCCATTAAAAATACACACCTGGCCATGCCCAGTCCATTTCCTGAGGAATGACACATCTCTGTTGACTTTAGACACTGGAAGTTGTGTTTGTCTTGCTGAACACTCAACACAGAAACAATCCTTTAAGACAGCTTCCTGCACCTGTGTCAGAGCTCACACATCTCCTTCTTAACTGATCACGTTGTGTTATCTGCTGGAAAATCTGCTTATTGAACTGAGATTCTACACTTAGAGCACAAGACACTCAGCTACTTTGCATCAGAGGCTATAAAGCCTCATAGTCTGAGAAACCAAGTTAGCTGCTTTGCATAACATCAGGCCCAGCTTAGCTACAGGAGTTAGTCTTCAATAGGTGCCTCAACTTACTACGTTTTGTCTCAGTCAAGTCACTGAGGCCAGGCTGAATCAATGGAATCAAATCTTAATTATTGGCAGTCTATAATTAAGAATGAGCAGCTTCCAAAATAGCTTGAAATATCCTCTAAATGTGCTACAACGCGGATAATGGATTTCATTGTTCATCATCACTTCTAAAGGAAAATAGCGGGAGCAATAGTTTAGTTTTCCAGTGAGAAACTGGAACGTTTCATTTGTAATCGGCTGCACCCTGAGAGCCAGAACAGGTGCACGAGCACAGGTGTACAGACTCCCGCAGGTAAAGGAGCTGGAGGCCCCCGGTGGGCTCAATCTGCCCAGCACCGTGTGGGTTTACCCAGGCCGGAAAATTTAACTCAGCATGATCGCAATGTGTTGAAAATGTGCAGTATACTGAAGCAGGCTGGAACTGAATTTGCTTTCTGGAAAAGGCCTGTTTCGAGTTCACACATGCCGCTGGATAAAAATGGTAAACAACCCAGTGAGTTCACCGGGCAAAGCTGGCTGCTAAACGACGGCAAACATGTAAAATCCCAAAGCCAGACAAAATGAAGTGTTTTCAAACGCTTTTGACTTACGGTGTGCTTGGTCCCGTCGTACAAACAGAGCTGTTCTGGAAGCTAGCGAGCGAGCTAATAACAAGCTAACGGCAGTGCATCCCACTTCATGCGCGGCTTAGAGGAGACTGATGTGGCTATTGTCAGTCCGAGGGAAAAAACCGTCCGTGGGAAACAAAGCAGCGCTCTGTTGAAGAATATTGTAATGGCACAATGAAGTAAAGGCTTGTTCTAACTGTGTTTGTCCTCTGACTCTTCGTAAATAATCCTGTATCGTCTTTTAATGAAGCCAGGAGGATCGCTTTACGGAACTGACGACACGGTGGAATTCATTTTGCAGACGCGCTCCGATTCAAAGCTGGTCTATTGACGAAAGATGGATCACTCCTTATGAACACAAAACTACCACGGCGCGACCTGCTGCTAGCCCTCACTGTAAGGAGCTTGTAACATTAAGTTATTTCTATATATTTAGAAATGTATTTATATTACATATTTTTTAATAACATAATTATAATAATTGATAAGGCACAGCTATTAATGTTTTAACTGAAAGTCCAAAATATTATCATTGATCTAGTACTAAAAAAAATCTTAACACCGTAACAATCAATTTCCGCACATCTTTAATGTGAAGAAGTATGTGTTCATGCCACTTTTAGTTGTTTCAAAATGTGCAATGTCTTTATGTCAATGACAAAATAAATCGACATCAGGCTTTGAGCGCATTTCCTCATCGCACGTCTGAATTGTACCTGAAAATTGGAACGGAGTGAGAGCTCTTACTTTTTCCTCCACCCGGCTACAGCCCGTCATTCAGGTGACGTGTGAAGGTTTCGGCCAGCGGCTGATGGCTGATCATTAACTCAGGTAAGTGCGAGTTGTGCGCGTTTTCCTAATTATGCTCCAAGAAACGCAAGAAACGGGGCAAATGCGCACCGTGAATCCAAAGGTTGAATCCAAACTCCAGCAGTCCGAGAAACTCTGCCCCCTGTGGGTGCAAGCGTAAATTTACTTTGATCATATAGTTGTGACACAATAAACGGATGTGCCTTTTAGTAATTAAGCTTATTTATTTACACATTAGTGAGGCTTCATTGATACAGGGGGTAACTCCCATAAGTATATAAAATTAGATTTTTTCCTTGCTCCTTGATTGTACATGTCTCCAGTGAGTTTTACTTGTTTACTACTTGTGAGTTGCTTACTTGTCACCTCCATCACTTCACTGTGGGACTCTAGCTCATCCTGCTTGTAACTTCCAAACCTCAGGCTGTGGCCAAAGCACAACATAGCCACAGTACTGCCATCTGTGGGTAAGTTCTGTGATCTCCTGAGGAGGAAAAATGTGCCGGGCCACCACTGTCCTGTGTGATCTTACTGTTCTCATATTGTCCTGTTGTCTCTGCACAGTCTGCCAGTCAAGTCTGCTGACATCCAGATATCAGTTCACATCTGAGATCGAGAACACGTCTGGTAAATAATTTGAGTCCTTGTAGTCACACAGAATTGAAGATAAGTTGTCATTGTTCAATGAAAAGGTTGGTAACAGCCAGTACATTAAAGAACTGCACACGTACCTCTGACTCCGTCACAATATGGGTCTCATGCCAGCGATCAATTCATTAAAAATTGTCGAGGGATAAATCACAGATAGAAGTGCTGCAGCTATGCATGCCCATTCAGTTGTTTCAATCACACAAATCATGCCTGAAAAAGTCCCTTGCATGTACCTGGGCATCATCACAGTTTGATTTGGCCTCCAGGTGACGGATGAAAGAAACAGAATGAATGTGTGTGCATAAAGCGCGTCTTGCACTCAAGTATATAAGCTATGAATGAACCACTATGGGCACTGTTAACGGTGCTGGACGAGGTCCTACAAACACCGATGGGCTGAGGGGATTCAAACAGCTTCTGCAGTCAGTCAGAGTCTGAGGAAGGAGGTGGGAAGTGAAAGCAAGGCAAAGAGTGAGCGTTTTATTAATGAATAGATTGGACGCTGAAAGAAGTGTGGAGCCAAAAGAAACTCTCCTGGTATTTTTTGGAGGGGGCGTGAAATGCCATCTGGGAATGCTTTGCTAATGGAAGTGTACTTGACTGCAGTATGATTTTTCCAGCTGTCGGTGTGCGTTTTGGTGCCAGTCTGCGTCACTACCTGTTCCAGTGAACATGCTGTGGCGTTTCGTGAAAGTTCTTCTCTATTCTGAATAAGTGAAAAATAACAAAAATGTTTTGCAGCTTGCAAACATGTTAAAAACCTTAATTTCATGCGACATAATGAGCCACAGCTGCTGCTACTGCACATGTGCGTCCAGTGCTGTCCACCCAGATTATACAGCAGTCACACTTCCACTCCTGGCTGGCCAGTTACCATCAATTTCTTCTAATTATGGTTGTGATTCATTTTTATTATGTCGTGAATCTTGATTTATTGGACTGAGTGGATTTATTGACTCCTCTGCTAGACATGCTACAATTACATTAGTTCCATGTGTTTTATGCATGAGAAGGGAGATGACAGTAGTTGAGAGGGTAACAAGTCGTAATAATCATATTCATGCATATCTTGATAAAAGCTGGTCAAATAAAAGGCCTCTGGGCTCCGAGCAACACCCAATGAAAGTAAAATAAATAACTGTATTTATTGCAAGTTTGAAAATATCGCAGATTTACCCCAATAAACAGAGAATGCTCAGTTGCAGGCCGGCGCTTTAAGTAAGTTAACTTGAAGTTCAACCCTCCAAAAGGATGGAAGGATGAAAAAACAGACATGCTATGAAAGGCTGTGCTGCAGGGGTGATTGTTTCCACAGAGACTTCTGTTTGAAATGATTCTTTTTACCAACAACTCTACCACATTAACTTCAAATCAAGGGCCATAATTCAAAGCCGCTTTTTACTGCCTGTGCTGTGCCCTGTGCCCGAGTTTGCTTTTATGTTCATGTGGAGGAATTTCATTGCATGTTCATGCAGAATAAAAACATCAATGAAGTTCTCACTTGCTGTGAAATCACCATTTGTGACGAGTGTTATGCAAATGAGCACTTGAGGGAAAACATTAAGGACAGCATGAACGGAGAGCATTGGTAAGGAAGCACACTCACGCACCTAGTTGTGTGTGACCACTCATTGGCACTGCGGAAAATGCAGACTCAGCGGTGTGAAGCACAGAGGAGGTTTGTGCATATTTTTTGGATGTAGAAAATGGCGGAGGACGTTTTTGATCTCGGAGTTAGTCATTGACCAGAGGAAGCATGAGTTTGGCTGCAGATCGACTAGTTACTGGAACCAGTGGATGTTATTCCTTACTCAGTCATTAGTGTGCAGACTCACCTGTTGAATCATGTCAAGACTCACGCAAATTTAGCGAAAGTCTCGTGCAGACACTTTCTCCACTCACCCTGCACGTAATCATCAGAAATCATGACATTTTCACTTCTTCAACACAATCAGCAAACACTGGATAAAAAGCTTTTGTCCACTCTATACCTGACATGCCCTCATGATGGCACCAAATCCCAAACATAGACACAGCCAAAGAAGAATCACATCTGCACTATATAAATACACAAAAAGCAGACTTCATATAAGCCACTGCAGACTAACATGATGCTTGAGCTCTCATCATCAAAGAGACAACGCAGTTCAAAAGCTGATGAAGCAAAGCAACTTGGATATCGTCTCTGTAAGGAAAAATACTGCTGCCACATGACGATGACTACAGCAGCTTTAATAATCATCTTCACAAACTACTGGATGACTAACAGCCGTTCAGAGCCACTTGGAATCGTCTGCTGACTTCACATGTGTGCTCCTCAGCTTATTGTAAACAGGACACCTAATGAACACGCCAATCACTCGCAGCCCCGGAGCCGGTGACATTGATGTATACCCTCCAAGAGACCGCACCAGCCTTGACTGCCTTTGTTCATCAGCTAATCAGAAATGCTGCTAATAGACTGTCCTCGTTTGAAGTGTTTACACTGTGGAGAGACACCCCTCCCTCTTTTCAAACAAAGAGTGTTTGACCTCACAGTGGTCGTTAAACACTGAGGCTGCGCGTACTCCTCCGTGATGCTGTCTTCTTGCAGACAGATCTCTGTCAAGCAGCCACACGTGCACACGAAAGCACTTTTCTCATTTGTATTTTAAGGTCATATCCCTGTTTAAATGTTTTGACTGACCACGAAGCTACTGAATGCAGGGTGTTCCAATCTTCAACAGCAACCACAAAATGTCCAAAAAGTCCTTCTCATCTGTTCTGCATCAGGAGCAACGAAAACATCGGCCTCTGCCCTGAGGTTTGCGGGGCCCTCTGTAGCTGTGAGTGAGCCATTCAGGAGTCACCCTGGGTAAATATTACAGGTCATTGCCGTCTAAGGTTTTTCTTTTTCCTTGCAGGATGTCGTGCTGCTGTTTTTGTAAAGCGTGTGTGTTGTTGGGCTATAATATTTGCACAGGAGCTTTCAAGGCTGAGTGGTGTAAATCCTTTCCTTCCGTTTCCATTGATAAGTGAAGTTTCATTCAAACAGTAACTGTCAGGAACACATTTCCAACAGATTCATTTTGCCACATATTTGCACATTTCTGTATTTTTATTTCTGGTTATGTTCAATTAAATGTCGTTTAACCATGTTAAGGCCCACGAATAGCAATTTTTCTTAAGTGTTATCACAGTGTATTGAAACAAAGGTTGAGGAAGAACAGTGGGGAACAACTGATACAGCAGCAACTGAGCTGTCTCCATCACAACCTGAGCACACTCCATCCTCTGAGGAACATCATGAAATGCAGCTGAAAGCTCTGGTAAAGTGGCCTAGTGTTAAAGGACCATTTATAGGATTTAGTGGCACCTAGCTGTGAGGTTGCAGTTGCAACTTCGCCTCACCTCTCCTCTACTTATTAAAATGCCAAATATTAGGGATTAGCTTTAACTAGTAGATAATTCACTCCAGTACTCAATATATTGTCCTGAATTCTAAAGCCTTAACCAAAAGTTGTGCTTTACTTTAAAGCCTCAGCTGACAGTCTGATAATAATGTTTCTTACTGACATGGATGAATTAAACACATAACTATTATTATTGATGCATTTTGGAAATGATGTAACCGTAGTTGGTCTCTCCCACTGAAGATTTAATTATTCATATGGAGGCTTTTGCAGTTTTGGAAGCATTCAGTGAGTTCTCATGTGTGCCAGAGATGTTATTAATGCTTCCTGAGTTTATTTTGTTTTTAAAATCAGCTACCTGTACTTGGCAGCACACACCGTAGCTTGTTAAAGACCCACACACGAACAATGTACATTCACATAATGGGGTACATACACGCACACGCACACACACACACACACGGGTAAATGAGCAAGCTGTGATCAGAAGTGTTTGCGTTAGTTGCCAAGATTGGTGTTTTACAGCTGTATTTGTTCCTGAATGTGCTGGTTTATGGTGCACTCCAGGTCACGCACTACGTCTAAACACTGCCAGAGTAAAAAGGGGTTTGCATGTACCCCTTCACCTCAACCCTGCCACACACACACTGGAATAAGAGGCCTGCCCACACACACTCAGCAGGGACACAACCCACATCAAAGCAAACACACTAATCCCAGCAGGAAACAGGGGATCCATAGGCCCAATCATGAAAGGAGAGAGAAAATGCATATGAAATAAAAATAAATAAGAGCTATCATCTTAACATTTGTACCAGCTGTAGTAAATCAGTACTTAATGAGAGTCGAGGTTCTTCTCCGAAACTTTGTTTTTCCTGATGTGACATACGAAGAGACTGTTGAGGTGATGTGTCTTCAAAAAGAATTGTCTTAGTCATACTTCTGGGATCAGTGAGCTCATTTCTAACGAGAGTAAAAAGAAAAACAGGGCTTATTTTGGATTCAAACAGTCCTACATGTCATGATAATCAAAGACAAAATTGATCATCCAGGACTCTAAAAACAGGAATATCCAACACACAAAACAGTGCACACACATATATTTTTATATAGATGTTTACATGGAATTTATAGTCTGTGCAGAGAAAAATGACATGATCAACAAATGCATTGAGAAAAACCTGAATCTGGTAGCTCCTGTCAAACCAATATTTCAACGCAATGTTTAGAAGCCCAGTGGACCTCCAGCATATTGTGTATTCTGAGGAATCATTTTTCAAATCTCAGATCCTAAAGGCTCCCCTTTGATCTTTTTCTGTCACGCTGTTCTTTGAGACTAACAAACCCATAATTTTTGCAGTGAGCCCGAAAGCCCCTAAACTAACCTCATCAGCGCCTTCGGGATGTTTGAGCGCTGCAGGACCACGGTGGGTTGGGTTCACAGAGGGGAGCCGGGCAGCCACCTGGTGGGGCTGTGGGAGAGGGGAAATGGACTGTAATCAAACAAGCCGCCACAGAAACACCAAGCGTTCACTGGGTTTATGAGGCAGTCACATCCAGTCAACCACTAACAATGAAAGAGGAAACACCTTTTTTTTTGCACAGACATTCCATGCTGTTATGAAACTACTGTGAAATAGAGAATATCATTAACGTCCCATTAAAAATTCCAGGGAATTAATGAGTTGAACTGTCGTGGAGGAGGTATTAAACGTAACACTGCTACATGCTACTACAGCACCAACCAGCTCTGCTTTAGTATAATAATTTCAAACACACAGCATCAGACAGTGACTCCGTGGTCTCTGTCTGAGCTCAGTCTTATAAGACCCATTAGGCTGCCTGCACTGTGCATCGAGTCCAGTCTGGTTTGATGTGGAGCTTTCCATTACGCTGGTCAGCTGGAACTGTTGGGAAAAGCTTACGCGTCAAAAAAAGAGAAGAGCTGGAAGACAGTAATCGGAGAAATGAACAACGGTAAAAACAGGGAATTCAGTGCCTGAGGTGTGAGAGCTTAAAGTTCCGTGTGTACCTTCTGAGTGTTTTTCTGTCTTGGAAGCATCCCAACACCAAAGAAAACACATGATCTCAACAACAGTAGGAGTAGCTCTGATGCTATACCACAAAGATGAATAATTAAAACCGCAAGATACTATTTGGCAAGGACGCAGAGTGGCAGCTAAACTTAAAGTCAACATTTACTCCTGTACAAGCAATCAAAAGATATACTCCTTTCTTTAGCTACATTTAATGTCAAATCCAAAGTTGCATTAAGTAATGTGCCCAAGATGCCAAGAATGTGTCTGTTTACCGGGCAACAGAGCAGTGCGAGCCTCGCTGGAGCATTTGTCTTAAAGGATGATGTCCAAATTTATGTCAAACAGACCACTGACAGGCCCAGTGTGATTACAGGCACTGCAACTATTAACAAGCAAGGATACAACTGCATAGACATACATAAATAATGAAAAAAAAATCCTACTTTTCTTCGGACACAGAAATGAAACACATTATACGCTTGCTTAATCTTCACATATTTATTTAATCTCGAGAAAATCTGCACAGAAAAAAAGCAAGAAACCACAGAACAGCTGCATCGCTCTGTATCGTGTAAGGCCTCATCTCTTGCCCCAAGAATACACCACTATTACCCTCCCCTCACCTCCACCACCCCTGCTGTACCCCCCGCCGTAACAGCAGTGCAGCAGGCCAGATGTGTGGGACATGGAGGTGCAGAAAGATCCTGTCCAGCCCCCCCAGAGATTCCCAGATCCACTTGGTCCTCATGTTACAGGCCGGCCTGTCAACCTCAGTGCCAAGCACCACGTGATGGAGGCTGTCACTGGTCACGCTCAGTGGCGGCTAGCATAAATGATTTAGAGGGTGATTTGTGTGCATATGAATGTGTGTGTGTGTGTGTGTGTGTGTGTGTGTGTGTGTGTGTGTGTGTGTGTGGATGCATGCAAAGTCTCCTGACATCTATTTTTATTATCTTTTTCTATCTACAGTGTCTTTTGCCTATTCTTTCTTTCGCTATGCAGCATTTCTTTCTCACACACGCTCTCACAACACTTGCACATCGACATTCCTTTGGAGAATATGTTGCTCCAGAGACATATTGGTCTTTTCCAGCAATAAAATTATCCCATAAATATGAAGTTTATATCCAGATGCATACATGCACATACACACAAAATCACGAGAGATGGATGTAAAGTATCAGACGATGCAATTAATAGTCTGCTTACATGCAATTTTGTTCTGCGGTGAAACGAGAATATACTGTTTATCTGCACATATGTCCAAGGACAGACAGTGTTTTGTTAAATTCTACAGTAACACACACTCCTGAACTTCTGATGAGTGCATTCAGATGTAAACTGGTTTCATGGGATTCTACTAATATGGAGTATATCCTCTCTTGATGTCAGCATAATGGAAATTCCATTGTGATATTTACTTTAATAATGGTATTTTTCCATGTGTGCTGGGGCATATCTGTTGGAGCTTGTGCAATCAGTCACAGGGCAGAATTGGTCCATTCCTCTTGGGCTTTCTCCCCTGAAATGTGCGGAGAGAAAGATAGATGCTTCCAGTCCTTTTAAGCCATTAAGAGGGTGAGCAAACATCCCTTCGAAACCCTTTAAAATGACAAGACCATCTCCGCCGCGTGCAAAAAAAGCAAATAACCTCTCCAGCTCTTCCTTACTTTTCCTCATCTTTCGTCCTCTGCTGTTCCTCCTCCGAATTTCAGGCACAGCATCTTGGAGATAATGCATAAAGTAAAAGCCAGTTGTTGACCTCTGCCTTCTAGCTGCTGTTGAAGTGACTGCACAGAGAGACCCTGACGGCACTGACATCCATCTGCAGACACAGGATGCTGTGTTAATGGTTTTGAAACAGTCAACAAACCTAAAAGAGGAAAAATCAATCACTTTACTGGCCAAAAACTACAAATGTACAGGAATTTGGCTGCACTGGTGCGACGACATATAGAAACTGACGAGTTCATTCAGTCACCTGTGACAGCAGGATCTCTAATATGAGCTTGCCTGGAAGTGAATTCCACAGGAGGGTTAATTTATGGAGAGCTTATGAGGATTTAAGTATGCAGGGGGCCACTAGCCACCCGAATAGCCACTATAAGCCTGTCTACTGTGGATAAGACCACTCATCAAAATGAACTTACTTGTCAAATCTATTAAAATAGGAGGCCAACAACAGGGCAGACTAATTCAAGATATCCTCTACCACCAAAATGTAGACCTTCGTACGTATGCCACTGTGTCTGCCGCTGTCTGTCTGTCCCCCCTGTATGAATTTCATTCGTGACCCTCCCCGCCCTCAGCATGAGGAGACAGCGAGTCAGATTTGGCACAGTGGGCTGCTGTTATCCTGAAGTGAGTTTTACAGGTCAGACGCGAACACTCAGCCCACCTGCGTCCGCTCCTGCTCGCAGATTTTACACTTTCTCGATTTTCCCCTCCTTTCATTCTTGTATTCCCTCCAAACCCATTTCATGTTTTATCCCCGGTCTCCTTTAAAAAAAAAAACAGCGTGAGCGGAGGATCCAGAAAAGCTTCTTGTGGGTTAGAAATCGATGCATTCTTGGAACATTACTCAATGATTCTGACATGTTTGGGATCGAGAGCATCGCATGCAACATTGTAAAACAGAGAAACTGAGAAATTGTATCACACTGAGAGAGTTTTTATTGATCCCTTTTTGGGCACTCCGGCAGAGACTGAGGATTATGGACTGAGGAATGTTTTATTTGGGAGTGTGACACAATATTTCAAATAGGATGTCAAGAAAAACAAAAAATAAAGGTGAGATTTTATTGTACATGGGAAAACAATTTGCATATGGAGCAAATTTGAGAAAACAGCCTGCTCCATGAATACCTTTATGCTACATACTGTATATACACAACCTCACTAACTGGCTCTCTTTATCGTAAGGACACTTGTACAGATGCTTACTGACATATTGCATTCCCTAGCCCCAACCCCAGCCTGGACCATCACAATAACAATCACTTGACCTTAAGCTTTACTTAACCTGAGCTGAAACATAATCCTATTCTAACCTTAACCCTCAAGCCCTGTCTTAGTCCTAAAACTACCTTTAGAATAAATAAATATGGCCTCATGTTCCAAAAATATCCTCACTCACAAGGTCTAAAACTCAAATTTGTGCCTACAAAGTACAAGATCACACATGCATCCACACACACGCACACACACAGCTGCATTTGAGATTGCAGATCAGGAGACATTATGTCCTTATATGGTCATGGTGTAATTTCTCTCTCAGAGCTGCTGGCTGGACTAAATCTCAGAGTGTTCAGAGAGTTTATGAAAACCTGTGAACTTGGGTTAGCAGAGGACTTAGAGGAGAAAAAGACACCAGAGCAGCTCTTCCAAGTGGATTTTTGTAGCCACTGTGATGATTGCACAACTGCTGCATGTCATTCGAGTGCAGGATTACAGTCATTCACAGCAGATCAAAACCTGTGTTGAATTCTTATCGAACTCGTGGTGAGTCAGACAGTTGGTGACGCTACTCAACAAACACACTCAGTCAGCTTGTATCATTGAATTTGGAGTTTGTAAGCACAGATACGCATAATTAGCAAACCTCACATGTGATTTTGTCACTTTGGGCTGTTGGGGACCACCAGTCTGAGTCAGGGCTCCGGCAGTGTGTACATCAATCCAACCATCCTTTTCCACCTGCCACAAAGGTCTCACTGTACTCTGAATTATGGCATTGGTTTTGCCTTTCTTCTCTCCAATTTTCTACAAGCTCAGAATTTCCCCTCTTCCTCTGAAAACTCCACAAAGATGTACGTTCACTGGATCAGCTGTAGAGATTAAACCAATCAAAACTAGCCATAAAACCAGAGTGATCCCCACATTCTCTTACAAATCCTCCTCCCGCTAAAGAAAAAAAAAAAAGTTCAAGAAAGCAGCCTCAACTTTATTCTGGGCAAGTGCTGCTTATAACACTGCTCATCACGGCGTCTCAGAGCCTTTCATTGTGGCTTACTGGGAAAGCTGCTCATCTTTGCGTTGGAATTGCTGCAGATGTTTCTGAGACATCTGTCCTTCACAGTTAAGAAACATATTCAGCTCAGTGTTTATTGTGTTTCTCCACTCACATCCACCTCATATATATGTACAGTTTATCTAGGGTAAAGCAGGAAAGGGTCTTACCATTGTATATCCATCTGTGGAAGCTTAAGAGCCAGTTTAATACCTTTGACTGCTTGAAACTCAGCTGGGTTTAAACTGCCAGCGTTGAGCTACAGCAAAGAGGGGTTTTTTTTTATATCCTGAATGATAACCAGGATGTACCAAGTAAACTTCAATGGCCTCTTTTCAAGCCCCCTCTATGGACTCTTTCTGATTCTTACTGTCATTTCCACAGATAGGTTAAATGGCCAAAAGGGAAAAATCTGAATATACATCATCATCTGCTGTAGAAAACCTTCATCAGCTGACACATTTGTTGACTGTGAATGTTCCTTCATAAATGAAAGGATGCATGTTCTTGAGGCATTCTTGGGGAATACAAGCACACACACACACACACACACACACACACACACACACACACACACACACACACACATACAAAGTGATGCAAGTGTTTCTTTTCCACCTTAGCTGAACGTCATAAACATGAAACCAGGTTGCGTTGTGTTGAGTCTTTTGAGTCACACTTGTCGAAAACATTTGAACTCAAAATAGATATTGACTGATGAGGCAGCTTCCTGCTATAAATGCACGTTAGGATGTGCGGATTTGTACTCACACAGACACACACCCATACCACACAGCAGAAGCATACTCCACATTTTACTGTACCACTGATTTACTACCTTCTGTCTACGTGATTGTATATCGCAGTCTCGTCTCTTCCTGCCAAGCTCATATTTTCTTTTGCTTGTGCAAAAAATCCTTTCTTAATGAAATTGTGTCTTGTTCCAGTATTTGATCTGCTGGATGACAAAAGGCCAGCACATGTTAGGATGAATAAAACCACATAGCAAGAAAGTGTAATATGACACAAAAAGCTGATGAAATCAATACGAATCTGATTTTTTTCTCTATTAAGTTCTTAGCTAATGTGTTTATGTCACATCCTCTCATGCGAGGTGAAGAGGCTGCAGATGGTGACAAACCATTTATTTTTTTTGTATGTGGAAGATGCTCAGTGCAGGATCTCAAGTCACATCTTTAAGCAATCTCTCATTCCATCTTTCTAAACACATGACTTTTTATTAGATGTTAGTGACTGCTGTTGTTTTTATGATGTCTATCTAAGATATTTATTCATTATTATTTCAGCACTTTCACCCCAACCAATTATTATCACAACCTCACTTATTTGTTTTTATCTCATTTATTCTAACTCATGGCAGAGGAAGTGTGTGTATGAACTGTCTCTGCTGTGTCATTTTGTGTTATTTCTTTTTTATTATACCATGTGCTTTGGAGCCAAAGGCGAATTCCCACGTGAATGGACAATAAAGATGTCTCTTCGATTGTAATGCAAACGTGCATCTGTTTTTTGTTTGACAAATGACAAATGGCTTCAAGGCAACACTAATCTAACAATCTCTCCGCAGCCACTGATCTCGATACTCTCAGTTTTTTTGCAGAGATTATGCTCCGGAGTGAAAGTAGCGTATCTGATAGGAAAAGTCAGGTGTTAAAGGCCTTTTCTGGTATGTTACACAACAAAAGAAAAGAAAAAAGGAGCCTAATGAGGCGGAAATCTTCCTTTCAGTCATGCTGCATTCTGAACTTTAAGGTTTTTAATGCTTTTTCTGACTTTCTGCACATTTAATACATAAATTAGCTCAAAGAGGGCTCAGGTTACCATTCTAGTTTGTTTTCTTTTCTCTCATAGTCAATCATCCCTGAAGCCTCTCTCACCCCTCTTAAGCACTTTGTATTTTGACCTTTCACCTCTTTGCTAACATCATGCAGACCTCGTTCCCTGGGGAGAGGCCAAGACGCGGACTGAAATATAAAACACAGAACAACAAACTGAGTGAAGCTCAGGAAAGCAGTGCAACAAAAAGTGACAAGATATGAAACGCTCTCCTTTTTCTTCTTTTGTAATTATTGATTCTCGCTCTTCAATTGTCATTTCATTCTAGGTGTCTCTGTGTTTTTTCCAAGGGGATTCATTTGATCTGATTCAGCAGATCTGGGGCTCACCGTAGCCGACCGAGAACCCCACAGAAGAAGCCTCCTCCTTCATGTGATGCTAACACACAGACAAGTAAATCAATACATGCATAAATTGCTCTCTTCACCACAAGAGGACCCAGAGGAGAAATAGAGGCGAGGGAAGGAGAAGGGCAAGTGTGCATCTCTTAAAAGAAAACTGGTCCCGAGCTTAAGATGCGCAGGCTAGTTTTGCTTTAATGAAACCATGCCCTCGTTTTGAATTTAATTTGCCATCCATTTAGAGAAATGGATGGCAATCAGAAAGAGGAGCATCACCTCAGACAAAAAGATTACATCATGACTTATTCATGCACCCTGTGTGGCTGGTTAGAGTCCCAAGGGAAGAATTAGATGGGAGGCCGTAAACTCTGCCTGTCGATGTCTCCAGCACCATGAGGTCACATGTGACCCAGCTAGTGGGCAGAAGTTGTCTGAGTGCAGCTCTGCCCTCCCCTGACCCGCAATATCCAGCCAGAGACAGCCAGTTAGACTGCACATCAGTAAACAGAATTACCTCCACATAAATATACAGTAAATGTCTCTTTGGGATATGCGGTCAGCCACAAATTCATCATCATCTCTTTGTTCAGCAGATGCGTCTCCAGATCCGTGTGGACTTCAGGAGTGTTTCATTCATTTTATGAATTATTTGTATGGATGGAGAAGTCTTTGTTCGGTGCCCAAGCCCTCCCTTTGGTGTCTGTTATTTGAAACTCAAACAAACCTAACATCAAAAATGGACAGTGTTTGTTTAGACAAACAAAAACATGGCCTCCGTTGGCTACGGGCTGCAGCGCATGCCTGGGAGTTAGCCCCGTGATTGCCTTGGCTGCAGAGTGTGACAATCCAAACCGTACCATGCAGGGAGAGGCAGGGGAAGGCTGGAATGACATTAGCAGATGGATATAACTCACAGTGTAGGAGCTCCCTTGGTTGACGCTGAACACACAGACACTTAAACGTGGGTCCACTTCCAGCCGCATTGGAGCTGCAGCGTTTTATTTTATTTTTTATCCCTGTGAGGATTTAATGGGACTCAAAATTGTGGTGTTGACTCAGTCAGATTGTCTTGGTTCAGTGTGGTAACTATTCATTATGGTAGAGCCCTGCGAGCGCAGACTGCACTCAACAATTCTGTTTGTCGAATTGATTGGAATATTTAATGCTGCTGTGCTACTCTGTGGTTGCTCGCGCTGCTGGGAAGCGCACGAAGTTGAAAACAAATATGTCTTTGATGGATGTTGTCTAGGCCTCAGAGACAAGCATTTATATGATGCAACCTCAGAAAACTGAAGAGAATCATACTTAATCAAATTATGATCTTCAAGGCTCGTAAATGAAGGGATGGTAAATCATGCCTTTGTGCCAGAAAACATGCATTCTTTGTTCCCTGTGATTCAAGCATAATAAACAAAGGGAAAAAAAGTATCCAGATGTTTGTTTGGCATCTGTCTTTAGGGTATCCCTTTATTGCTCCCCCCTCTCTTCCCATATCACATTTATCAATGATTGTTTATATAGGAAGAGAGAGCAAGTGGCCACTAGTGTACTACTGATGTCAAACACATACGTAAATACTGACTGTATAAACACTTACAATAATAGCAAAAATAATAAGCAATGAGTAACATTGCCAGCCACTAATTACTTAATGAGAAGGATGCCCCTTCTTTCTCACAGATGAAAATGGCAGCAAGATGAAAGGATTAAAAAAAACAGAGATGTTGAAAAGGGGAAAGATGCTGGTCATCAGATATGCGTCATTAACTGCAAGAAGGCAGAGACGGTGTTTTAGATGAGAGGAAAGTAAAGATGATTTCAGTACACATCAATAAAAAAACCCAAGTGTTGCATATAAGAGGGATCAGATCTGGCCTTTACTGGGGACATTTTAACTCATAACACCACGAGACAGTTTTATTTGCAACCAGAGAGAGAGAGAGAGACAGAGGGAGAGGGAAGAATAAATACAGTATAGCCTGCTCACATTCGAGTCGACTCTCCGAAGCTTTCACAAAGTAACAATAAAGAGAGTCTGTGCTCGAGAGAGGAGATACTGAGAAAAGACTCGGACGAGAGGGAAGGATGGATAGAAAGAGAAGGGCAATAAAAGTGTTCAGGAGGGATCTTTATTTAGTTTAGGACTCAGACTCTAAAGTGAAAGCAGATGGGACTCTAGTCTGGAATAGTTTCCACTTGAAGTCTTGGACTTGTGTTTGCTCTGCTCGCCATTTCTGAGCCCTTTCCAGTTTTCTTCAACCTGTGTTTCTGGGCCTTCAACACGAGGTTTTGAACCGCAGATAGGAACATACACACAAATCCCGCCTGCGCTTACAAGAATGTAGAGGTGCGCACTTGTGCACATTTTGAGCGATTTTCTTGCGATGTGGACAAAGATGTGCAGCGAGCCCGACGCTTCACAACAAAGCCAGAGTTCGCTGTGTGAGGTCAGCTGAGTGGTATTGGAAAGACCCTCCACAGTGACAGGGTGAGCGTGAGAGAAACCCCAAAAGCAAAAACAATAAGACGTCTGGCTCAACACTGCAGCTAAACAATGCTGAGCGAAGTTCATGAGAGGTCAGTTGACAGCGTTGCTGGACTGGCAACACAATAACTGACAGTAACAGCTTACAATGTCCAGGCAGTTTATTTTTTTCCCCCCTTTTAGATGACAAGAATGATGTTTGCAACATGTACATCTGTAATGTGACCCTGAGAGGTAAAGTCAAGGAAATAACTAACCCTTGTATTCATCTTCGTGTAAATGCACAATGCACTTTGGCATCAAGCTGAACAAAGTGTGCGAGCCAACTACGTGATCTCAGCTCACTGAGTTCCCGAAAACAAGTATCTATGATGCGTCTGCTGTCTGCATCCTCCATATGACTGGCAAGCCATACTCCCATTCATTTAACAAGCCTGAGAGTGAAGAGTGTGTGGGTGTCTCAGAGGCCGGTTTGGAGTTGACTGTAAAAAGATCCATATATGTATTTATAGCTGGCCCTAAATAAAGTGCAATCAGCGCCTGTTGGGTTCTCCAAACACACATGGGCTGGGCCATGAGTGATAGCTTTGCTCTGCACTTTGGATCTTTGAAAAACATTTACTGTATGTGCATTGTACAGCCAGATGCACACGCAGGCAGACACACACAGGGAATGATTAAGCTGTTTTCAACATCTCTCCCTGTGCTCTCCAGAGAGCCACTGTTTTGGTCACCTTCTCCATCACTTAGAGCTGTGCTTGTGTAAGTCTTATTTTTAGCCGGTGATTAATGGCACAAGCTATTCTTTTGTGAGCAGCCTCCCATATGCCCATTATTCAGTGGAAAACAAGAGCAAAAGACTAAAGTAATTCTGCTGCTGTGCGTCCGAATTTCATACAGAACAAGTCTTTTCGCACGCTATGCTATTCACGAGGTCGGTCAACTTGGATCTAGTTCAAGCACCAACCTCATGGTATGCATTTTTCACAAATCCCAGAGACTGCTGCCCCGAGGATTACATTGTCCTCCACCCTCAATCTTTTTTTCCATGTCAAGGGCCAGAGTTTATGCGATGCCAACCTTGGTTTTGGCTGCTTCTTTGCACTTTTACCATTTACAGTTGTTTAAATTTAAGCTTGTGCTTATGCTTAAATATCTGCTTAGAATATTACCTAAGCTACCAAAACAGTACAAGATTTGGCCTTTTTTAAAATGTGTACTCAATTTATATCCACTTTGCACATTTTACAGTTGATGTGGGCATACAATATGCACCAAAAACCACATTGCAGGTATTCTGGTATAATGGTTAAAAATATACATGTACAAAATTTAGACATACTTTATATGCTTTCAGAAGTGAAATATGACACTTAATTTTCACTTGGCAAACCACGATCCTGTCCAGAAAATACACTACAAATCATTAAGAGGAGTAGCAGTGAAAGCTAACTAATGATTGATTTCTTTCCGTATCTTATGAAAAAACTAAATGTGTCAACTTTCACCCAGAAAGGTAGCTCTGCAATGTAGTTACTCTCCCTGTAGAAGTTGTCCATGGCCAAATCATTTTGTCTGATTTACCTTTGTGTATTTGTGCTTGTATCTGTGATGACTAATTCCCATCTTCTGCCATGCTTGACCGCTGACACAAATGTCTGAACATACTCCTACAAGGTAAGAGGTAAGTGCCTCTTTAATGTTCCAAGGTAATTAAATCACAAAGTTAGCTGTCTTTAAAGCAATACTTTGAAAATCATGGAAATACATTATTCACTTGGATTACAGCCCCCAGTGTACAGCATAGCTCTTCCCAATTCACAGTGTCATATTTTGTACTACCTGCACATACATGGAGGTGCAAGGGAACGGGTAGGTGCAAGTACAGGTACATGCGGCAGGAAAGCAAACAACCATGGTGACAGAGACACAACAATAATCTGATGACTGATTGGAGAAAGGTGGCTGCTATATGTGCTGCAGGGCTGATGAAGAAATGAGATGCAGGTAGGGATTTGGGAAAGAGGTGATGGTGGCAAATGAGAGTGGCAGCATCTGGAATTAAAGGAAAGTCTGGAGGCATCTGGTGGACAGGGACAATAACAATGAACAGAAGGACAGATAAACAGACTGTGACAATAATAGGCAAACACATAATTCTTTTTTTTTTTTTTTTTGGGGGGGGGGGGGGGGGTTGCTAAATTAATACAGGATATATCTAAGAGCGAATTTCTCAAAAAGTCAAACCACTGCTTTAAGTTGCAGTCATCTCAAATATCAGACAGTGGACACCTTCAGGAACAGTCCATCTCAGTGGCAGTTGATTAAAATGCTGCCATTGCCTGATGTTGAAGCTGCACATTTAGATATTCACTACCTGCAGATGTGGGGGGAAATATCCTGGTAAGCAGAAAATTCTTGATGTCAAAAGAGTAGAAAAAAACACTAAAGTGTTTCGCTCTGACCGGTTTCTGCAATGAAATGGACTTCTCACCTCATCCATCTTATTCCAACACAGAATCTCTTGGGCAACTTTCTTTCCCCCTCTCTCTCTCTCCCTCCTTCATTCACGGTTTGCTGGCCTTGACATCTTACTGTTCCTCCGGGTGACATGCCACGCAGTCAGGAATTCAGTTCATCTGAGCAATGTACAACCACAAACCGTATCCTTCACAACCTGGCCGACTCGCACAGCGGGGGGCCAAGAGAGGCGAGAGAAAGTGGCGGACTGAGGTCCAGCTCTAAGAGGGGGGCGAAAGGGCCAGAGCAAAACTCGGCTCTCAAATGTGAGGGAAAATGGTGTCCTGTGTTTACTTTAACTTAGTCTACAAATAGCAACCGCATGTGCTGCGTGTGTGACCGCTGAGGAGAGAGAGCTGGAAAGAATGTCACAAGGCTGACAGAGAAACTTGAATGTTGCCCTAAAGATGGGGAAGCTCCACGAAAGACAAATGGTGCCCCGACTTGACCGTGACATTGGATTTTCAAGATCATGCTGGGTTTATGTGCGAAGGTCACCATAGAGGGTCAGTAACTGTTATCCTGGTGTTCGCAAGAGTTTCAGATTCAAGTCTTTGACTTCTCAACTCTCAACCCCCCCAAAAAAAACTTTGTCTGGACAGATCTATACATGAATTAAGTTTTACCTGCTGTACTTAGCAAAAATTGAAGTTTTTTTGTTGTTGCCTTTTTCAACCAAATGTTAATGGACTAAGTGGGAGATGGAAACACCTTTGCCAAATAAGTTCTGACGTAGCGAACATAACTCACATGACTGATCAGCTGTTTCCACTACAAAATCCAAAGAAGAAGAAGAAGCTGTTTCCGCTGTCGTCATCTTCCCATAATGTGTAAAATATGGCTGATAGCACCAACAACAGGATGAAACATGGCCAATACTAGCTAACATGACAGAATGAACTTGCCCAAACTTCCTGCAGACCGTCTATCTGTCAGGTGGCTGAGACGACTTGTGTTGTTTCCAGTTTTCGACATTCTTCTTCCTCTATTCAGTATATTCCAGCCATGGATAATGTAGCTTACAGCTATTGTAACCATTTGAAAAGTCCTACTTTTCAACTGTCTTAACCCAACCACTGTGAGCATAAATCAATATTCTTAATAAACCTCTACATAAATTGGTGAGGTTCTCAGAAAAAAAAAAGAGATTGATGATGTGAAAGAGTGATTTGGTTTGTCAGCTGAGAAAAATCATATTCCTCCAACCTTCTCCATGTCAGTGTGACCTACAAAATGGTTTAATCAAGTATAAAATAGATACATGGACCTCTGTGCACTGTGCGCCCACTCCCCTGGCACTGAATCATGTTTATGCTTTATTGTTAACGATTTAGCCGACGAAGCAGGCATCCAAATCTCCTCTGTCTTTGCAGGGGAAAGAGTTACTATGCAGCCATCTTTCACACTGACACTGCTGGAAAACAAACCTTGAAGCACTGACCGGTACCATGCTTCATTGTGTAACGGTGCAAAGATAAAATACGGATGAGAAGAAACCAACCAGTGTGGAGCGTCTGCAGCGACTCACAAGGAGATAAGAATGGATCAAAACATTGCCAGCAGCACACTCGTAAAAATACCTCAATTTCTCTAGCTAACTTTTTGCCTTCCTTCCCGGCCACCAGACTCAGCCAGCATTTGTTTTTCCTCAATCAGCAAGGGTTTCAGCCTGCGTTTTTCCACGCTAGATATAATTCAAAATGACAGCGTACTGTAAGTATGATAGAAAGGAGCTTTGGAAAGGTGCAATACCCTGATGCATCTATCTAAATCTCTATGGCTATCAGAGTTTGGGGAGAGGGGCGGTGAGGGGAGTTAGCAGCAGAGGACACAGTAAGGGAGGTGGCAGTGATGAGAGTGAACTCTCCCGCCGAGGTTACAGAGGGAGTCTACTTTCTAGACATGACAGGAAATGTGGGAGCCATGGGGGACACCTCGAAAACATCCACAGGGCCCCCGTAAATCTTCATCGTTCACAGCTCTCTTTGGCTGATATCTCTATTATGTGGTCTGAGGCAGTCATCGGTAAAGAGGCCAAACCAATTCTTCCACAGTTCCACCGTTCATTATGAGGTTAAAAAACAACCTTGCTCCAATGTGACTCATTTTATCTGCAGCTACGCCACACACTGCGATGATCCATCCAGATCTTTTGACCTTTCCTGCACGTAAATGGCGTTGGAATAAGCCTCATGCAAGGCTTAACACCGTTATGAATCAGTGAAAGTAATCCAGGTTTTTATCAGCCAGAGAACTTCTTGGGAAGTCACAAACCCTAGTTTAAAAGTCCGTCTCTCACTCTTTCCGTGCAAAGGAAGAAATGTGGTTTCATTACTCACGCAGCCAAAACAGATTGTCCCATTTTTTTCGTCGTTTTATTCACAGAATCGGCCTGTGAGAGACACCCTGGGAGACATGTGGAGCCCTGAGACACTGGTTATAATCAAACACAGGAGCCACAGCATCCTGACTCAGCTACTACTACTACTGACGGCTGCAGTGACTCAAGCCTTTCAAAGAAACACCGAGCTGCCATTTACAGTAATGATTTCTTGTATAATGAGCAGCCAGGACCACTAACTTTCCCTGCTGATTTTCTTAAAGGTGGAGCCACATTTCAGTGTATCATCAGCCTTAACCTGAATCAGTACAATGACAGTAAAGCAACAGTATGTTCACCAGACTTAGCCTGGCTTCAGTGTCTGTGAATCATGACCACACCTACTTCCAATCGGCTCCCAAATGTTGCTGCCAACCAGAAACTGACAAGCAGGGAATTAAATTGCAGAATTTTTCTGCATTTACTGACAGAAAGTCAAATCCTGCACTGTCAGTTATATAGAAACGTGAAAGCAGCAAGTGAATTTTAAACATTTTGTTTATAATTGAGACATAAAAGTAGATAGAAACAGTGCCAGCGTGACCAGATCGCCAGTCAGCCTTTATTTTCCTGACAGATTGGGCGGCAGACAGAATTAGGTAGTGAAAGCCAGGCTCATAGGGAACCAATCTAAATGCTGATGGTGTCATCATTCTTAAGCCATTACATCGTGCAATCAACATTTACTTCATAATGATACGTTAAAGCAAAAAAAAAAACTTCATTTAATGATAAGCATGTGTACAAACTTCACACTTCCAGTGTTTTTGAGACTTCTGCCTTATTGTAACTGGCTGACCAATGCACCAACAATCCACTGGGACAAGCAATGATTGTGCTAAATGCTAAATGAGACTCCAAGGGCATAAAATCTTTTCCTTTTTTTCCATTTCCTTCCTTTTCATTTTTGATTGTGTGGTTTGCTCTAAGTGTGCTGAATATAGGGAGATATGCCATTACTGTTTTAATATATATAACCCACATGAATACTTACTTAATACAATATTTGAAACACACGGAGGAAAACAATACTTTGCAGAGTACTTCAATATTAAAATGCAATGCTCATATCTTGTTATTGCAGCCATCAGTCCCGTCTCCCCAGCTTTCACTCAGCAAAGGAGCGTGATGCCGCTGCTTGTAAGTGTGTCTGTCAGAAAAAATTATTAAAAAAAAAGACTTGGAACCAATCTATTTAAGTGCAAATAATGTGGATACAAGCCATGCCGCTTAGCAATACTTTTTCACTCCAACTTAATCTAAACAAAGTGTTGAGCAAATTTTTCATGCCTCGAGCACTTAAGCAGTCCAATGCTTTAAGCTGAAATGACAAGCAGTTGGCTTGTCTCAATGATAAGCCTGATCCACGTCTCATCTTGGCCAAAAACCTCCATAGAACTGATCTCCCTCTTACTGTAAATACTCCCTAATTCCCTGCTTCACTTCTCCACTTCGGGCAGACTCATCTGAAGCTATAAGACTCGTCCGTATCGAGGACAGAAAGATGGAGCAGTTGTTCCCTGATCAGCCCCAGGAGGTTTGTGAGATTTGTTTTGTCGAGCAGAGTGAGTGAGAAAAAGTTTGGAAACACATTCTGATCTGTGAAGTGTGTCAAAATAGCAATTATTCATTTTACAGTATGGGAAACATATTGAATTTCTATATTATATGTAATATAAATGTTTTTGTCATTGATACAGAAGGGAAAGCACTGTAGCCTGCTATTGAAAATAAATCAATACCTCTATTAATCAACTTTAAATGTCAGTGTTTCATTTCCATAATTATATTTTGATGACTTGATGACTCTTGTTTGGGTTAAAGACAAAACGATTCACCAAAATCACAAAGAAATCTAGATGGTATCTGAGCTATGGCAACTGAAACCACCCTGACTTTGTTCCTGACTCACTGTGCAGCTGTCTCACTCTTGCCCTCAGCTGTGTGAACATCACAGTACTTCCTGCACTGGCAATGAGCGCCGCCATCGAATGTAAATCACTGCTGCAGAATAGCTGCATACAGATGTAATTCACACGAGACATGGTTCGGTGGAAGACGGGAGAAGGAGGGAGAAGCCATGAATAAAGTGTAAAGAAATGAAGCGAGGCAGAAAGAAGCATGTGCTCCATCAGACACATTAAGAATTTAGCTGTAAAAATAAGTTTCAACGTTCATGTGCTTTGATGTGAAGCAGCATCTCTGTGGCTCACACTGACTGGCCTGATTTTGAAGGATTGGAAATTCAAAGTAAATAATAAACTAAAGAACAATTGAGGGGTTCCACTGCTTTCCATTATTGTCCGTTATCTAGGAATATTTATTACACTTATGAATTATGATAATCACAGAGTGAACTACTCTGGCAATCTCTTGCTAATCTAACCTTTGACTGCTTCTGTATCTGAGCGCATGCACATTAATCCAAGTTATAAAACATCTGTACTTCTCACCGTCTCACGGAGAGACTCTTGCACCAGGCTTACGGGCACGTGTCGGCAAATTTACATGAACAGAAAGACAGAAGTTGTTTACAAATGCCAGCGAATAAATCAAATCATTAGAGAAGAATCACAATAGAACCGCGCGAACGGAAGTTGCCGCAGAACAACACTGTAAGCTGGTTCACTACTGGAAACTAATTATGCATGGCTCGAGTTTCTCTGAATAAATTCTTGTCAGATAACAGTCAGGGGAGATTAGGATGAAATGGGAAATTAATTAAAAATGAGCTTGCAGAGAACACTGTGACTTTGGAGAGAAACTACTTTCTGCTATTGTTTTCACTGCGTATGGCCAAAATGCAAAACAATAAGTGAGCGCTCTGAGATTGGCTGTCTCCACTGATTTGCTCCATTCTTATTGAATCTGTTATGAAAGTTAACATGCGTGAGATTTTGTGAGTACCAGACAAATAATCTAGATGGAATGCCGGTTGTAACCCCACAAGAAAAGCTTGCCGTTTATTGTTTTTATTTGAAAAATCTGCAGAGGATAACGCCTGACGTTTCCTTGACAGTTAGAGGTCAGAGACCTACACCTCCTTACAGAGCTTTGGGATATACTGCACACACAGTGGAAAAACATCAGGTGTACACGTGATACGCTTAGCCGCGGGGAAATAAATGGGCAACCGCGGTGTTTTAAAATGCTCTAAATGCTCACTGCAGAATATAGAATTTTTCCATCTAAAAAAAACTTGACTCGCAGTCTATCGATCTATCAATCATAAATCAGCATAATGGCTTGTAATGTGAAACACATTTTGCCTCCACCACAATCAATTTTTCCCTTTTAAAGGCTCGGTGTAGCCCCAGTTTTGTTTGCAGTGCTGGAAAGAAGTGGTTTTGTTGTCCTGTCGCTTTTCCTCACTGCCTATGGTGTTGGTTTAACCTCCCTGATTGAGGGCCAAGAGTGTTTTCTTAAGTTCGGTATCTCCATCAGACCTTTGGCTCACATCTTGGACGCAAATTAAGAGGGCAAAGAAGAACTGCGGCTGGGAGAGAACAAGGGAAGGGGATGGCATTGTGACAGTGAGATGGCGAGAGGAGAAGTAGATAGAAAAATATTGAGGTTTCCATAACTGACACATGCACCGAGAAGGATAAATGAAATGACGACAAGTCAGGACTCCAAGCCTCGCTGTGAACTCAGAGTAAGCTGCTGCTGACATTCTGACAATCCTTGCTGACTAAAAGGCTGACAGGCAGTCGGACCGAGACCAGATCTCCCACTGCAGTCGCCCACTGCAGAAACACAGATCGAGAGAGAGAAAACAGAGGAGAGTGAACAGAGGGGATGAGGAAGAAAGAGGTATGGAGTCTATTAGAGCCTCTGCAGAGCAGGGAAGACTGAATAATCCTGGCTCACTCAGCCTCCCTCTCTTTCCGATGTACCTTCCAACTGGGTGCCATCCACACTACCTTTGAACTCTGCCTTAGTAACCATGGCCCGTAGTTCATGCAAATAAAGAATTACTAACAAGAAAAGGCACCCCACCCTATAGTGTGTTGGCTGGCGACACCACAACCTGCACAGGGCTGAATGGCCCATTCAGGCTCAGAGCATGAGATCATGCATAAATGGGTTGCTGCTCTTCATTCTCCACAATCAGTAAAGGCAGTGGATGGCTGCAACACAGGACTGTGGTGTCAAAAGTTGAATCTGTTTGGGGCTCTGCACTGTGGTGATGTATCTGTTGTTGCTGACCTTTTTCCATTCAATTTACACAACGCATGAGGTGTGAAACCAAGAAGTAAACTGTGTTCAGGAAGCAGCAGGATTACTAGATTATTCAAAACGCTACCAATCAAGAAAAGTAATAAAAGTCTGATTATCAGCAGACCATGGAAGCTGAGAGTGGCCGTGACAGCTCGTAATTTATTTAGGTTCATTATTTCAAGATCACCAAGTAATTATCTTGTCATCCTGAATAAGAAACTGTGCTCAAATGCAGTTTAATAAGCACACAGCCTCACTTGGCTGCTTTAACCATTAGTCAGTGATAGCGAATGTTGACAAACAGGAAATAGATATTACTGTGTAAATTACATCATTGAGTCAGTCCACTGATTTCTCTGCTTGTGCCGTTAAGACTGGAAAGAATAATGGGTGAAGTGAATTCAGTGTCTGTAGCTGCCACTTGTGTCATCAGTGCCACTGTTCAGTCGAAGTTATATCATCTCAAGTTACTTTAATGGGGTATGTATCTAGTAATTTTGGGCCAACTATATTTCAGGAGTAACTTCCTCAACACTGACAGCCTGGTTGTGCAGCATTTCCCAACTTGAGGGTGAACTGGCCAAAATGTCAGCAGGTAGGTCATTGATATTTACAATCCAACACTCCATAGCTGCAACATTTGTACCTTTGTCAAGAGTTCTTGGAACAATTTGTATGTACTTCATATTTCATGTCTTTCTTGCCTGAGGTACTTTCAGCCTTCCAAAAGGCAACAGATTGATTGACTGAACGTAAACTGAAATGTTTGGGCTCTCACCAGAGTATTTGACACCTGCTCACTCTCACACGGAAACATTCAGGAGCTGTGGGGAAATCTGCATTTTTGTAGAAGCACGTTGTATTTTTCATACATTCATAGTTTGTTTAGCTGACTGATTGCTTTGCGCTGCAATCCAGAGAACAGTTTATTCTTTTTTGAGATTAAAAAACTTGATTAATGGTGCTATTTTTAAACTATCTGCAAACAATGTGCATTAAACATTCCGTCAAAATGGCAATTAGAAAGGCTAAAACGATAAAACCAAACTCTCAGTGGAATTATCCCCTTCAATTCTTGTAATTTCTCCCTAATTAACGATGTAGCAGAGTTCAGCACTGGCCTGTTGTTTTGGCTCTGTGCGCAGAGTCTGATTGCATTTCTCCATCCAAACAAGTACTGTGCTAAACTGCTCTCTTTTCCTTGCCTGCTCTAATATTCTCCCCTCCACCTCACTCTGCTCCATCCTGCAGTGTGAAGCGTGAGTGACACTAGTGAGGGAGTCCTGTAACGCAAGGTCAGCACAAATGAGAACCAGGCTCACACTGACTCAGCTGGCTCCTTTCTCCTGTCATTTTTTTCTCCGCTTGACACCACAGAAAAAAAGTGAAACCTTGCTAAAAATAGAAATTCAGAGACCTTGAGCCAAATAGCCCCAGTGACTGCTTTTCCTCCGTGAAACCTGATGGTCACGCACCTTTTGACTGTGATTTGGGAGAAATCTGCAACTCTTTGGGTTGACGAAACTCTTTTGAAGAGAAGTTGGATTGTAGTCATCAACTGTAAATAAAGGCTGCTTACCACATGATGTGCCACAAACAAGAGGGCAGACAACATGCACCCTCTCAACACACAGCACATATCTCTCTCACAGTATAGCAATGGAAAACTTTTCTTTTGCCAGCAGTGATAACAACTGACAAACAGCATGAAACTGGATCTTGGCACCAGAGGTGCTGCTGAGAGCCTTTGAACATCGATGTGTAGGGATGTGTTCATGGTAACTTTCCTGGGGTGGGGGATACCAAAGAGGGGGAACATATTCACTGGGGCCCGCCTGACCTTGGAGTAGAAGTCGCCTTCGCCAACTTCCACAGGTCCTGTTTGTAGTTCTGGGAATATCTTCAAAGAGATTTCTGGGTGAATAGGACACTATGAATTTATCTGTGAGCTGAGATACTTTTCTAACCTTTCATGTAAATCTAACATTGTTGGCTCAAATAAAGTGAAATGCAAAATGATGGGCAATTTCCTGACTGTGAATGCGGCCGAGTTATAAAGCTGATACTCCTGAATTCATGAAATGTCTTTTAGATTTTTTGTTGATGTTATTGTTGTTGTTGGAAGGACTTTTAAAGGGGTACTCTGTTGATTTAATATTGCACTTCCATGAAGTCTGTGGACTTATAAGAGACGAACTGAATTGTCAAAATCTGACTTTCATTTCTATAGTGACCCTTCCTGCTTCTGAAATGCTCACTTCTTTCTGGCCTCACGCCACCATTTCTTCTTAAAATTCAGACTTTCTGTTGAAAATGTTCCCAACCCTAATGACATCATCAAGGTTATGTTTTCCAGATTTTGAGAAAAGCTCCCTCCAGAGACATTATCTAGAATTCATGTTTCATCACTCTTTGATCAGAATGAATTAAGTTCCAGTATTAAGAGGCGGATCCTGCCAGCAAAACTACTCACATGATGCATCCAGTCCTTTTCATATGTAACATAACACACACAATATTGCTACATGTGTTCAACAGACATCACATTTGGGTCTTATTTTAGCAACAGTTTTTCATTAATATGTCGTGGTGGAAACTTTACTCTTTCTCCGACAAATAGCAATTCAAAAAAAAAAAAAAAAAAAAAAATCCCTGCAGGACCTCAAGCTCAGTTAAAAGTTACAACAAAGGTTTTTACTTTCAGAGCTGTTCTTATTCCTTTTCTCTCTCTTTCTCTCTCTCCCCCTCTGTGTGTGTGTGTGTGTGTGTGTGTGTGTGTGTGTGTGTGCGCACTGACCTACTTTCATAGTACTGTATCTGGTGCATCAATATTTGTCTCTAATATACAGTGCACAATACTTCATACCTAACAGCTGCGTGCATATTTTGTGTTTTAGTAGCTGTGCATTAATGTGCATGTACTTACTCATCATTTAATAAAGCTGAACTGAATAAAGTCAGAAAGGAAGAGCACCTGGACACTAAGTGCAGTGTGAGCCAAGTCTAATACGATGTTTACAGGCTTGATTCCCAGAGAGTGCAGCTGCAGATTACCCAGACCCACTGGAAAGAAAACACGGTCCTCAGCAGAGTCTGCTTTTTTGGAATGGCTGTTCAAGACTGACATTTGTGGAGAACAAGATTTATCAAAGTGCATAATTGTGTTTCTCCGGAGCCTTCACTTCTGCTCCAAACTCGTAGGATGACTTTTCTGGCAATTACAATCAAACAAGTTCCAATCGCTGTCAGTGAAAGTGATGCTTGAAGCAAGTGCAAACAGTGATAAATCAAAAGGGATCCACTCTCTTGTTTTTCACTTGAAGCTGGGAAATTGTTTTTATCAACCCTTTAGAACATCTGTGATACAGTCCTGTTGTGACATGATCTTTGCAGGAAAGCCTGATATGATGCCTGATTTGTAACTGAGTGTTTTATTGTCTTTTGTTGTGTTGCCTTTCGTTTCTTTTTTTTTTTTGTTATCTTTCTTTATTCTCATGTATTTTGTGAAGCACTTTATAACCTTGTTTAGATAAGTGCTGTACAACTAAGGTTCTTCTTCTTCTTCCTATCATCATCATCATCATTATTATTATCATTATCATATTCTCAGATGTCTCAGCAGACTCAGAAGGAACATGTTGAGCGTATTAAAGCCCCTGCAAACTTGGTTTCAGATCTTTAGCATTTATCTATATCATATTCTATATTCATGACTAGGTACGAAACTATCAATGTTTAAGTTTGAAAAAGAAAAATCTCAATCGGAAACTTCCTTCGTTGTTATTTATTAACAGTTTGACACGTACAAACTCAGCTCAAATGTTGCTGAACTCTGATTGGTGCACATAAGTATGCGACATCAAATTTTTTCCATCCGCACCCACTTCATAGCAGTGGAAGAATCACAGACAAAAGCAACAAATACAGAAAACTCTCATATGAAATAAACAAATGTTCCAACTTTGGTAGAACATTGTGTTTGCATTTAGGAACCCAGAGCACAAGTGTAAGAAAATGACTGAGAAAATAGGTTTTCAGGATTCAAAGGACAAATAAGCAAATATGTTTTTTTGTCTGTATAAATTTGGCTTTTGTTGATATCACATTCATTTCAAGGGTCAAAAGGTTTCCGGTATCATTGCAATTATCAATTGAACACCCAATGAATGGGATAAATGGCACTGCATTGTGATTTAACATTACAAGACTACACAACCCACACACACACACTCTACACACCTACACACACAGTATCATAGTGTACCAATAAGTATTTCATATTTAGCTTACAACTTCTCCAGGGAATAGATTTCTGCTCCAGACAGATTTCTCCCAGATTCTGCAACTAAAGAACCTGCCAAGTATGTGCCTGTAGGAGCTGGACGCGGGCCAGTATCAGCTGGGGAGATTGTTGTGGGCCATGTGTGTCACTGTGTAGTAGCCTTTAAGTATGTGTGTGTGTGTGAGTGTGTGTGCACGCATGCACGTGTGTGCGTGGGATTATTTGGAGTTGTGTGGGGTTAGTGAAGGAGTAGGCTGTAAACACAGCTGTGTGTTGAGGTGAACGTGTAAGTGAGGGCAGCAAGCTTTTTTTTTTTCTTTTGTTCCACAGCCAAGAAGGTTTAGTTGTGTTCTTAAATTAGCCACATGAGCAACAATTGTGTGTATAATATAGGATGAATACATAGACACGTGCAATCATCCTCCAAATTGCACAATTGATCCTAAGATGACTACAAATATAATACTGGTTGCTATAAGTAAGACAATCCATATTCATTGATTGTATTTTAAATGCGCAATTCATCATCACCTCTCGTTTCGTAAGGCTTGCCTGTCTGACTGGTACCGCAGGAGCTTCAGTCTCTTTCTCTTGCACCTTGTCAAAATCCATGTCAAGCTCCGTCGGTACATAACAATAACAGAAGAACATTGAACTGCTGTGGGTGATGACCAAATGAGGCAGAAATCCCCAGCAGCTATGCAAACAAGTCTGCGCTCCACGTGAAATAAACATCTTGCAATTATTCAGCTACATCAACTTCACATGCCTTTATATGAGCTGGAGGATCTGAATGCACTGTTGACTGGATCTTGGCTAGATCTCAGGTTTCTTCGATACCACTGAAAGCTAACCTTTACTGTACCTGATGACAGAAAAATGCTTTTCCCACGGCTTTATCCAAGATGCTTGGTAGTAAATTTAGTGTAAGAACTGGAGTATAAAAGTGAAATCAAACATCATGTGTATTATATCTTGCTTTGCTGGTTTGTCTGTGGTACCAAGCTGCACAAATCTTGCTAAGTCAGGGGTTCAATGTACAGATAGTCTCATTGATTGTTGTATTTATATAGATTAACTCATTTTACTGCACTTATTTTACTACCTCGTAACGTCGTAATACGAATATGCTGTATTAACTGCATATCGGGCCAATGTTGAGTTTTACCTTCAGGTTAATATTTGCTGTTCTTGAAAGCCAGACGGTGACCATAGTGGATGTAAGTCTCTGTGTCCTGGCTCACTTCCCGTCCTAAGGTCTGTCCAAAGCCAAGTCTGCCCCTCCCTTTAGTAATAGCCTTCTCATAAATGACTGAAGTTAACTCTCGCTCTTCAAAGTTCCCATTCACAGGCCAGATAACAGAAACGCTGTTAAACATTAATTACTTCTCAGTTCTTCCCTCTTGGTTTGAATCCTGAAAAAGATGAAGTCTGACTCCAGTTTGTCAAAAGAGATCAGTAGGAATTTATTATTTGCTTTAAATACAAGTACAGCTCTTTTTTTCTGCCATCAATCCACTGATCAGTCACTGGCAGTCATCTCAAACTGAACTCCAAATGGAGCTCCTCCAACCCAGAAATGTTTTTGAAACAGCATAATTATGAGTGGAGAGCATGTTGTGCTGAAGTTAGGCTCATGGCATGTGTAGCTTTTAAGCTGCAGTGCCAGCTTTGCATCGGGCAATTTGTAGAGTTATGTTGAACAAAGAACAGAGGTAGAAACCATCTTTTGAAAACAAGAGGACATCTGATCACCGCAATTACCCCAAACAATGAAAAACATGGTAGAATAAGATAAATATACATGAGAGAATGACAATGGCAGTCTTAAAACCTTTTGCTACACAAGCAGATTGCTAATCCTGGATCTGAACAATGAGAGAAAAGAAAGAAAGTGCAGATGATGAGTTTAACACATGGAGCCTGAAAACACCTCATCATGTTGGTGACAATCATGAGTGAATCATAGAAATAAAATGCACAGAACAGAGAGCTGACATGGAAAATAAATACTGCACCGGTTGCTAAATCCTTGTACATTCATCAGGGCTCATGCATTCAGGCTTTTGCTTCCCACTCGTCTGGCTCATGTGCTACATTGCCACTTATGCCACTTTCCTGTGAGAATCCCAGCCTATTCATTGCATGCTTTTTTTGTTGTGCTAAGATGAACAACTTCACAGTAAAATGCATTTAAGTTAATGACTGATGTAACTGACGTTAGGAAGCACTTCTTTCAAAGACACAGAGGTGATCAGCAAATTGAGTTGTCCCTGAATAACAAAGGGAATGTGCTGTTGTGCATAACTGCACACCACAAAAGAGTGCTGAACTGCTGGAGATGCAGGCATGTAGATTGATCACAGGTTTTCATCCAATTTCTGTTTTGGATTTGGGATGATCTACAATTTGACAAAAAAGAAAAAAAAAAAATCTTAGGGTAACAACGCAGCATAGTGTGAGCTGTGTTTGGTTTCCTACTGTCAAAATGTGGCAGCAAGTCCTCTTTTCATATAAATAATGCTAAGAACACAAAAGTCTCCTTCTCACTCACATCTGAACTGTCACAAGAGTCTCTAAAAACCTAGGAGACACATACAGTACATAGTGTAGCCTGCATACATACAAATATACATATATGCAAATACACAAAAACAATAGCCTCTCCATGTGAAATAATGGCATTTCTGGATCTGAAATCATAATTTCATATAAAAATATATAAAAATAAAAGTAAAAATCAAAAGAAGTGTCATTTGAATTGGTGAGAAAAACAATTGTCTTCATTGCTCTTCCACTGTGTGATGTGATGGCAATTCAATGAATCAACGTCTTTGTGAATACACAGTTTTTCCGTCCATGGGATTCACACACATATCCAGAGGCCATTTTAAAAGCAGCTCCTAGATGAGTTTAATACTGGAGTGTTAAGAATGTCCACAGACACAAAGAGAGGAACAAGGTCCTTAGCTCTCTGGCCAGCCAGTGAGGTAACATGAAAACTACACATCTATCTACACACTAAGGGATCTCTGACTGCAGGGCATGGTAAGTGCACATTCCCATGAAGAGGTCAGTTTACCTCTTAACCCTGTTCAGTTCATCGAGACCTGCGTCATTTATGACATGGAGGGGTGGGCTGGTCCTGTCAGCCCAGGCACATGTTCCACTTTTGTGTATTCCCGTAACACTGGCAACCAATGGAAATACTTGAAAGAATGCAAATATTCTACTAGGAAACGGTTAAGTATGTTTTTGTGGGTGTGTTTATTGTACAAAATTCATAGGGTCGAACACTTGAAACAAATGCCACTAACAGGACATTTATGAGACCTTCATTCTTATGATGAAAACAATGAGTTCTGAGAATGACAGTACAACCGACACATCCTCTAAGGACAGCCAAAAGGATGTGCTATCATGCTTTGTTCAGGTTGTCTGTCTTTAAGTTCTTCCTGAAACTTTTTAAAATTTTTCCATCATATTCTCATCTCGTGATCAGGACTCTGGTCCAGTGAGGGCTCCCTCGTGCTGATCATGGATGCTGAGGGCCCTTGGTTGACTCCGAAGGGAGAAACAGCTGGAGATCGAGCTGCCAGAGGGGACAGAGAGGGGGAGAAGCTTGGGGACATTGCTGCTGATGAAATGGATCCCTCATGACTGATAGGGGACCTGCGGAGGGAAGCCAAGTGGGGGAATGTCCGTCCAATCACAGGGACCTTCGGGGGAACTGACATGGCCCCTGGGTGGGCCACTGACGTGATGAGCGGTGGAGGGTCAATTCTAGGTTTGGGATCAATTTTGTGCTTGGGCTGGAAGGGTTGGCGAGGGTTCTGGTTCTGCTGCGCAGTTTCATCCTTCAGCCTGGCAATCTCTGTGAAGACATTAGCCAGAGGCTGGAATTGAGGGCACCAGTTGAGCAGGTAATCCCAGTTATAGCTTCCACGGAGCTCCTCATCACTGGCAACAATAGCTGTGAGGGAGCCATCCACTGAAGGTTTACCATCTTCAGGGAAGGCGTAATCCTTGGGGAGGGAAATGTTGAGGCCACGGCCTACTCCTAGGTACCCACCTCCCTCGTCCCTGTAGACTGGGAGCTGGCCAGACAGTAAGGTTCCACTGAGACTGCCTCCCAGTTTCTTTCCTTTGAACCAAGTGCTGCCCTCCAGAGCTGCAGGCTCACAGGAGATATCAGAGAGCTGGTCAGCATCCTGCTGAATTCCAGAGTCTGGTCCTCTGGCTGAGATGTGCTCCTGCATGGACGAGGTGATGGAAGCGACTCGGGGGTACTCATTTATCATCCTGATCTCATCATCCTCCGCTGCCTCAGCTGACCCTCTTCCACTAGAGTGAGAAGGATCCAGAGAGCCCCCTCTAGTGTAGGGACCACCACCGGCCCCACCCTGATCTCCAGCATAGCCTGGCAAGGCCTGGTGGTAGATCCTCTCTCCTCCTGGCCCTGAATTGCATTCATCCATTTTCTGCAGAGCAGTTCCAGAGGCGACAGTTCTGTTTCCTGCATCCTGGCCTTTCTTCCTCCTGCGTGACTTGACAAGGAACACCACCACAGCCATGACCACAAGCAATACGATAAAACCCAGGGACACTGCAATGATGCTAATCAGCAGGATGTTGACATCAGGGGCCAGGCCAAAGTTGGTGTTTGTGACATCGATGGAGACCTGGGCTGTAGTGGTGCGAGATGCATCTAGAGGACTGTGAGCTTTCACATCCAAGGTCATCAGCCTGGTTTCCCGTTTGGTCCGGCCTGAACCGCTGCTGCTACTGCTGCCTGAAGCGTCCAACTTCAGGAAAATCACACCAGTGGTTTTGTTTACGTCAAAGAATGGAGAACTGGTGGGAAGAGAATATAGAACAATACCATCTACCCCTCCATCTTCATCATTTGCCTGGATCTGGCCGATGCTCTGGCCTTTCTTAGCTCCTTCTGGGACTTCAAAGGAGAAATCAGAGGATGTGAAGAGTGGGTCATACTCATCCTCACCTGTGATAAACACCTGTACAGTTATAGTGGCTGAGTGGTTCCCTGAATCTACTGCTACTGCTACAAAGTTAAAGGAGTTGATCTTCTCAAAGTCAAAGGAAATTCTGCTTCTGATTTCTCCTGAGCTTTGGTCCACAGTGAAGCTGTCTTTTCCAGCACCAGACCGCTCCACCATATAGTATTTAAGTTGGCCAAAAACCCCTGTGTCATGGTCTATGGCATGTAGAACAGTCACAGCTGAGTTTGCTGGTTGGTTTTCTCTGATACTGGCTGTCAGGACTTCCACAGGGAAGAACGGATGATTGTCATTTACATCTTTGACATCAACAATGACTGGAGCTAGTGCAAAGTGACCCTGTCCATCTGTGGCCTGGATGATGACAATATGGGTGGATTTGTGCTCACGGTCGAGTGCTCGCTGAAGCCGCAAGGCTCCAGTCCACTGGTCAATGGTGAACAAGTTCACCTCATCACCAGAGCTGATCATATACTGGACCTCAGCATTGGGAGTTGAGTCTGGGTCTGGAAAGATGACAACAACAGAGTACAATGAACTATCTGAAAGACAGAGTAAGAAAGCAATATTGAAAAAGGGAACAGACTGGACAATAAGATAAGACTTTAGCCCACCTGTAGCAGTCAGTCGAATGATCTCAGTCCCAGTAGCGGCTCCCTCACTCAGTGACACAGTATATTCTGCTCTGCTGAACACTGGAGGGTTATCGTTCACATCACCAATGGTTATCATGGCAGCAACACTAGAGCTCCTCTGGGGCACACCACGGTCTGACACCACAACAGTGAGGTTGTAAAGTGGCTTGGTTTCAAAGTCAAGCCCCTCAGCCAACAGCAGAGTCCCAACTGTCTGAAACCCCCGCCCCTCCAGGAACCTCACACTGCTTTCAATCTGGAATGCATTTCCTTCATTCCCACTGGCAATAGCAAAGTCAAAGCCAGAGTTTTCTCGAGAGAGGTCGCTGTCAAAGGCCTCAAAAGTCATAACTGTTGACCCTGGGATGGTATCTTCAGAGACTGTAGCCCTGCAGACAGAACAACATTACATATGTAAGGACAGCAGTTGAGGTTACCATAACACATCCAGAATCTCATGAAGGTAGACTGACCTGTATTCTGATTGGTGAAACACAGGAGCGTTGTCATTAATGTCAGAGATCTGGACATGGACAGTGGTGAGAGAGGAGAGTGAAGGTGAGCCTCCATCACGAGCTTCAATAACAATACTGACTGATGGACGTTCAGGGTCAAACTCAGCTCTGTGACTGATGAACAGGGTTCCTGGATACAGAAGAATGAGAGGGAATCAGATGTTGTCATGAGAAAGTTCATTTCAAAACATGAAAAATTACATATTGCTTTCTTTTCAAACTGGAAGTAAACTATAGCGGGAAAGAAGCCATGGTGGTTTACCATTGTTGGGGTCAATGTAGAAACCCTCCTGGGTTGATGACATCACTTTGTAGGTGATCTTTCCATTCTCTCCAGAGTCCCTGTCAGTTGCTGTTACTGTGACAACTGCACTTCCTGGTGGTGTGTGCTCAGGCAGAGTTACCTGGGGCACAGAGATGTTAATAACATTTGACCAGAAGGGCAAAAGAAACCAATAAGCCAAAAACAAACTATAAATAAATAAATAAATACTGTAATAAAATTCCCAAATTTATGGTGAGGAGGGGCCAGAACGAATGTCAAGCAACTCTCTTTGAAGATGCATGTTTCATTTTGTGAGAAACAGATTTTCAGGAGAAACATTTAATGTGGCATCATGACCTTAATCAATGTACAGTGAAAACAAACAGAATATCAGCTTGATTTATAAGCCATCTTACCTGATAGAGATCATGGGTGAATGCAGGTGCATTGTCATTTATATCTTCAACCAGTATTGTAATGTTAGCCTCAGTCTGGTGCTGGGTGTCTGTGGCTCTGACAGTCAGGGTGTACCACGTCTTCTCCTCAAAGTCCAGAGGGGCGGTGAGTGATACGCCTCCACTGTAGCGGTGAATCCCAAACTTGCCTAAGGCTGTTGGGTCCAGCTGCAAGGAGTAGGAGAGGGCAGGACTGGAGTCGACATCGTTACCCGTCACAAGAGTGATCTCTGTGCCAATCAGCATATCTGATAGGAGGAGAAAGAGGTTGAAGAACTGTTACGCAACTGTTGTACAACTCCACATCCTGGTGATAAAATATGTTTAGTAAATGTAATGCATTTGCTGTTATTGGTCTAGATAAGACACGTGGCCAGAAAGTACAAAATTCCTAAAAATTAAAGCACTCACTCTCTGGGATGCGGACTTCCTGTGGCAAGGGAATAGTGGGACTGTTGTCATTCTGGTCAACAATGATCACTGTCAATGTGGCCGAACCAGCCAATCGCGGACTCCCTCTGTCAGTTGCTGTGACCACTAGCCTGTGGATGGAAAGAAAAAAGAGGTTGTCCAAAAGTCTCTTATTACATGAGTACTTTTAGTTTAATTTGAATGGTGGTAATAGAGAAACATGTAAAAGGAACACAAAATAATGCACATCTACTTAATTTCACATTTTTTACCTTTAGCTATGCATTCTCATATTGTTAAGAAAGCAACACACAAAAAGCTATAACAATGTCACAGTGAACAGGAGTTTACACAGTTGTAGCTTTGATAAATCTGGCATGCAGACGTTAGTTTGCACTGGTGCTTATATCTTCAGCAGACTATGTAAACCTCCTAACCAGCTATCTAAATACAAGCTAGCTGAGTGAATATGATTCATGTTGTGCTACGTTCCCTTCTATACATGTTTACCTGCCTGTGTATACATACTGGACTTTTTTTGAACAGCACCATGCAACAGCTCCGACATTTATAATATGTGAAGTATATATTGATCCTCAAAATGTGCACAGAATGGTTGTTGATGTGGTTCAGCCACAGATCTGTTCTCACTTGGTCTGGGTAAAGATCTCACGGTCCATGATGGCTGCTGTGGTGATGCTTCCTGTCATCGGGTCGATCTTGAACAGGCCGCTCATGCCTGATGACTGGATGGAGTAGGTCACCTGACCATTTTGGCCCTGATCCACATCCTCAGCCACCACCTGGAACAAGGTGGAGGAGGAGGATTAAAAAGGTAGAATGATGAGAATTTATCTTTACCCTGAGCAAAACTCCAGTAGATCAAATACCAGTATCACTTTGTATTATTTATTGTGCAATTCACCTGTATGATTGGCATTTCATATCCCTGTGCTTCTCTCATGTAAGCCACATAATTCTGCAGCTGGAAGCGAGGAAGGTTGTCATTGACATCCTGTAGGATCAAGTTGATAGCCATGAATGATGTGGAGGACACAGTTTCAGCCTTCACAACTAGACGGAGTCTGGGGGTGTCCTCAAAGTCAAGTCCCTTGGAGCTCTGCACCCTTATTTCACCTGAAAGACACACAGATTTGAGAAGAAAATTAGCATCAGGAGATGGGAGACAGACTAAACTGATATGTTTTTTTTTTTTTATCCACATCTCTTTAACAATTGGTAAATCAAACCTAAATTCTCATCCTATAAGACATAACATAAAAAAAGTGTTGTACTGAGGTTCACCTGTTGAGGAGCTGATGGTGAAGACCTGTTTTCTGTTCCCACTGAAGAGGCTGTAGCTGATTCCACTTCGCGTGCCATCTGGGTGTTGAGCCTGAGCCTGAGCCACAGCTGTGCCTGAATTTTGGAAGTAGAGCAGAGAAAATATTGCTTAACTGTGACAGCAGAGAGATCATCAAAGTGTACAGAGAGACAAATTGACTGAGATGATTATTCCAATCCCCAAAAATACTGTATCAATTTCAGACCTTTTGCAGCATTCTCCTGTATGCTGACATCTCTGGCATTTCTAGAGAAGCGGATGCCGCTGTACTCCACCTCCTTCACGTAAATCACCACAACTCCCTGCGCAGACTGAGCTGGACTGCCCTGGTCCATAGCCTCCACTATCAGGGTCCTCTGAGCCTGGGTCAGACTCCCCAATGGCTCGGTGGCCTGGATCTCCCCAGTCAGGGAGTTGATGCTGAAACCCTTCACTGGCATGGCAAAACGGTAAAACACAGAGCCATTGGCTCCAAAGTCCTTGTCCTCAGCCTTCATGGTGGCCAGAACCCGCTGGGTACGCCTGCTGGATACTTCGATGACCAGTGGATCCTGGATGAAGAAGGGAGTGTTGTCGTTGACGTCTAGGATGGTGACTGTCACCTAGAAGAAAGAGGTCAAATATGGGTTAAGTACAAAACTGTAAAAAGTAATCTTCTCCTTAAGAATCAATCAACATATTCAAAATCTAACCCTTCATTTACCTGAGCAGAGGTGTTCCTGGGTGCAGCAGGTGAAAGGTCTACAGCAAACACCTGGAAACTGTATGATGCCCATTTTTCCCGGTCCAGAGGGGCTGATGTGGTGATAACACCAGTGTTCTCATCCACAGTGAACGCTCCATGCGCCTCTCGGCTAAGGAAATACAGAACCTTCCCATTCAGGTCATCATCAGCATCTATGGCTGAGACCTGAAAATAGGTAAACATATTTTTATGACTGACATATGAGCACTTTTGTTAGTGACATATACAGTGTGACAGTGACAGCGTTGGAGCTGTATTCTGATTCTCTGATCATCTGCGCAAATTCTTACTTACCTCCACAACTTGAGACCCCTCTGCAGCATCCTCTGACACTTCAACAGAATAGCTACTTTTGCCGAAGACAGGGCTGTTGTCATTAACATCCAGCACTTTGACTTCCACTGTGACAGTAGCGCTGAGAGCAGGGCTGCCTCGGTCCGTCGCCACCACCTCCAGAGTGTATTCAGCCCTGGTCTCCCTGTCTAGCCCACGTGAGGTGGAAAGAGCTCCGGTGCTGCTGTGGAGGTGGAAATCTCCATCAGGGTCCCCAGCTGGTCGGGCAGTTCATATGGCAGAAGAAAAGAAAAACCCTTTAAAAACTTCTGTGGATTGAGTGTTAAAAGAAGACAGGAAAGGGGTAGATCTGTGCCAACTCTGCACTTAAGTTAAAGTTTGAATGTTCTCCAGACATTTATGTGGAATGTATTATAATTGAAATAAGACAGAGGAATGTCAGGAGTGAGCCTGGGGTGGCTGTATGCAGATTTGATCTTTCATATAGAGCTCTGTCAAATGCACTGCACTGGTCCAAATGCTGCATATAGTATATCCCCTCCTTATGAGGTAAGAGCAAATCTACTCCTGCACACTGTCAGTACAACACATTTCACCAAAACAATGTGCCAAACTGATACTAATATAAGTGTGATTTAGCTGCAATCATACTCTGACATACGCATGAATCTGTCAACAAAGTTGTAAATTTAAACTTGACCATTTTAAGCCTGAAAAACACCAAAAAATGACAAAAATTCACTGCCTCTCCCAAGATATTGTTATTTTCACATTTTACACACCCTGCAACAGCAATTACAGCAATTGTGGCAAACTAAATCACTCCTTAAATCTAGTCTAATAAAATACTGTGACTAGATACACAACACTGTTTCTCACCAGTGATCCTGTACTCCAGCTCTCCACCAGGGCCTGAGTCAGGGTCTGTGGCCTTGAGAAAGCAAAGCTCTACAGGGGCCTGATTCTCCGGCACCTCCAGCCCGTACCATGGCTTTGCAAAGACCGGTGCATTGTCGTTCACATCCTGCACCTCCACCCGGACTACAGCTTTGGCAAAGTTAGGAGGCAGCCCTCCATCTCTGGCATACACTGACAAGAGATGGAAAAGATGACTAGATGTTAGAACCCATACAAAATTTTGTGATGATCTGTAGTAATAAATGAGTGCAGCGTATGACAGCTCAAACAGACAATGGATATGTAGTACCGGTGAGTGTGTAGTGGTCTTGTAGCTCTCTGTCCAGTTCCCTCGTGGTTGTGATGACTCCTGTAACAGGGTTGATGATGAAGCCTTCCTCTGTCACACCTCCATATGTCACTTGGCCATTAGAACCTTCAGTGAAACACAAAACAGATATAAATACAAAACAAATGGCTCACTACGAAACAAGCAATAAAGGAAATATGCTACATTTGATGTAGTATGGCAGTGATATTAATGAAACCACAGCTGCATAGAGCCACTGGCAAAACCTAATGAAAGCTCCACGCTCCAGAAATATTAGGCTCTGGACGATTGACTGTAACCACACATTTTCATTATCAGTAGCTTGTGGTTTGGTTAAAAGTGATTTGGTTTCTCAAAAGCATTTATGTGTCTCTGCTGTTTAGTTTGCTGGTCTTCCAACTGGAGGCATACTGTATGTAATGTATATCAGCTGTACCCCTTCACTCACTCTTCTAGCACTGAATTTTGGAATCCTTCTTCTTTTTCTGATTTCATATCTTGTCTTTTTCCTACATCTATCTTTCTTGACATTATCCATTGTCAGTGTTCATTCTGTTGGCATCTTATGGCAACCACACTATGTCCCCATTTCCTGCTCACTGACTAAATTTATTATGAACACTGCAATCAAACATTTAAACCAACCTTGGTCCCGGTCAGTGGCAGTAACTGTCAATACGGTTGTTCCTGGTCCTTGGTTTTCCATCACCTGGGCATCAAACTCTGCTCGCTGGAACACTGGGGCTTCATCGTTCACATCAATCACATGCACAGACAGCACCTGAGAGGTGGAAAGCTGGGGTATCCCATGATCCTCTGCTACAATGGTGAGATTGAAGACTTCCTGCTCCTCCCGGTCTAAAGCTTTAAGGATGGAGAGAGAGCCTACAAAAGGGAAAAAGATGCAGTCACTGAAAACTTTCTAAAACTATCCAGATCACTTCATTTAAAACCTCTTCTCTCATTCTAATTTTTCTTTTTCTTTTTTGTCTTGAACTGTGCGTTTAGGTGTGTTTGCTGTGTGTTTGGACTATTTTTGTGAACATGTAATCTTGTGTACCTGAGAGAGGCCTAGAGGACCAGTAAAAACAAAACCCTTACAGATTTGCTTTATGAGAGTTTCCACAGTTAGCGAAAGACCACAGTTCCTTCACACCAGCGTTTTTACTCTGGCACTCAAATGTGAATCAGTGTGCTGCAGCGCTTTAGCACAGAACATGTATGAACACAGAATCCAGACTACAACCTGGAACTACACATTCATTGATGAGTGTCCTCACAAGGATGTACAAGTGCCTGTGTGTGTGTGTGTGTGTGTGTGTGTGTGTGTGTGTGTGTGTGTGTGTGTGTGTGTGTGCAAGTGTATAGATTTGCATGTAGATGTGGACATGTATTACTCACATTGTGGGGACATAAATCTGATTACAGATTTATAGGGACAAAGCGCAAGTCTGCATAATGTAATCCAGGAATTGAAGGTAAGTCTATGCAAAGTTCCAAAAAGTGCTGGAAAAATGACTGTAAGTATGTGTGTGTGTGTGTGTGTGTGTGTGTGTGTGTGTTTAGCAGGCGTATGGTGCCTGAGAGAGTGTGTAATTTATAAATGCCACAGCATGCCAAACACATACATCGTGTGTTGACTGTTGGCGTTTGAGACTGAAGATCAGATGTTCCTGTGAGGTTTTGCAAGCCCCCATGTTTCAGCCAAACGCAAACATATGCAAAACATTTGCTGTACTATTTCATCGTCCTCTGCAGCCAATTTAGTGTTACTGATACAGTATCAGCCATATGATAAAGGTACTCTTACTCTCTCTGGATTATCTTTGCTCAAACTCAGATGTAACTTTGTTTTAGTGCTACCGAAGATCCCAAGGTTTCCAAAGACAAAAAAAAGATACTAAATTTCAGGGAAATTAGCATAATATACTGCACACGACAGAGAAACTTTTTGCTGCAGACATAAAAATGGCATCCAGGATCTGATTATATAGTGTAAGTAGGACACCGCTTTAATGAGAGAACAAGCAGATACAGAATATATCTACTGTTTGGTCTCAAACAGCATGAATACTAAGTTTTATATAATTTTGAGGACACCTGTGAAAAAATGGACATATAAGACAAACCATTAGCTGCAGTGGTTTATAAAACTAGCAGTAAAGCAGCCATAATGGGAAATAACAGAAAGCTCATGTTGGCAGTGCAGACATATAATTTAGAAGCAGTAATCATGCTAATGATACCCCCCACATTAGCCAGACAGTTTGGTAAATGTCCTCTCAATACAATGGTAATCTGCTATTACAGCTATTATTAACCATAAGCTTAACACCACACAGTGTGAGAAACAAACCAGAAGCAAAATCAAGCACAGCTATTACACCAGACACTTGACAGTAATGAAGTAAAGACTTTTTTCCATCTGGAAGTTGCATTAAGTGTCTGTCTTATGGCTCCTAATCCCATCTCAGCCAGATCTGAGCACGCCCACACCACCCAGCTCCGATGATGAAGCTATTACGTATACACATATATAAGATATCAAAGCCTGTCCACGTCCCTCACCCAAATCGTTTCCCATGAACAAAACCGTCAAGAAAAGAACACCACAGCATTATTCAAGTGAAATATTGCTCTAAGGCATTGAAAGACCATCTAGTAAAGAGGGTTATGAGGGTTATGAGTGTTTTAGCAGTTGAGACCCTGCACTTTGGTGGGTAATTATGCTCTTGTGGAAAGTTTTGTTCATCCGGGGGGGCTTCTATGTGTGGGATGCTGATTATCTATCAATCATGAAACCCCACAGAAAAAGGTTACATACTACTCCCGCAGTGTTAAATCATTCAAAGCAGGATTGTAAATGCATGAAATGATGTGAATTTTACCCTAATCATCTCTTGATGGGGTGCAAATTGGGTCTTTATGGGAAATCCCCACTCTCCACAGACCCTGTTACATTAAAGTAACATTACTATATTTTTAGACGCTGTGGCTCACCCTAAAAATAAGCTTACCAGTGTTGGGGTTCAGACTGAAGCGACCAGCGCTGTTGCCTGCCTGGATTCTGTATGACACTCTGCCATTTTCTCCTTCGTCTTCATCTCCAGCTATCACGTACAAAATCACAAACCTGCCGATAAACATACAAACAACAGATTATAAAAACCATAGACAACCACTTCCATGTGCTTGGAGCCATGAACAAAAATGCACTTCATTATTTTTAAATTCAGTGTTCATCCTCTGTGGCCGATGGAGGAAATCTGTCGGCGCAATGGGAGAAATGTCCATTGTGGTGCCAAAACCAGGCTTCAGCTAGACATGCCACTCACCCGACAGGCTGATCCTCCATGACGCTGACCGCAGACGGCGAGCTGAAGACCGGGTTATTATCGTTTTCATCCGTCACAAACACTCGAGCAGTGACCGAACCCCAGCGCCTCTGAGAGGGATCCTCTGCCTGGTCTGTGGCCCGCACCACAAGGTAGAGGGACGGTGTTGACTCACGATCTAACCTCTGGCCTAGGGTCAGGACTCCGCTGGAGGGGTCGAGGGTCAGGAGATCAGGGGTGTCGGGCCAGTAGTGCTCGATAGAGTAACGTAGCTCACTGTTGGGTCCACTGCCATCCTAGAAAAAAGGAAAGGGGAAGAATAACACAGTGAGTGGAAAATCTGATCTAGCAAGGAAAAGCCCTTAAAATGTCAAGCATGAAAGTGCAGTCTTGACTTACATGATAGATGTTATACAAAATTGTTATACTCTATTTGTTCTAACAATTGACGGAAAACAAAACAACCAAATTTAGCTGATTTATGGTGTTTGGTTGTAAATATATATAATTTATACAGTGACAAGTGTCAATCACTGGTTAACATTATAACTCTTCTTTAGCAGATAATATTTTGTTTCATACCTGATCCAAAGCTTGGAAGGTATATATGGAAGCCCCTGGCTCTATGTTCTCTGGGATCACGATGGTAACAGGATCTTCCATGAACTGGGGGGCATGGTCGTTGCTGTCCTGCACGTTGATATCAAGCTGCACCAGGTGGCTGCTGGGAAACGACTGGGAGAAGTCAGACACCTCGATGTTCAGCGTGTACCTTGACCCCTTCTCATAGTCCAGCTCGCGGACAAGATACACATCGCCCTTTAAACGGTCCACCATGAAAGTCCCATCTCGGTCGGTCCCCCCAACTACCAGGTAGGTCACCTGGCCTTCCAATAAAGAAGATTCCTGCTGGTCATGTGGGCGGACAGAGCCAATGATAGAGCCCGGAACAGCCCCTTCGACTGTGTTCAGGGTCATGGAGAGCACGTTGGGCTTGGGGTTGGACTTGGACGAGCTGAGAACCTGATGGAAAGGAAAGTAGTGTCATTTTAGCATTTGTTGTGACTTTCCTCATCTTGTCAGAAACATTCAGATTGTGTCATGCAAATCAACTTTTCAGTATATAGTAGTATCTTAACCAAGCATAGAAGTGTCAAGGCAAATGCTGTGCTGGGCATGGCACTGGATATGATTTCCTTTGGTATTCTGCAAACAATGAAGCTATATGGCTCTCACCACAGACCATCCCTAAACATAGCCTTGGGCTGCAGTCTGTTTCTGTTTTGTTGCGATTACTATAATAACCCTCACAGGCATTCTCGTTGTGCGTGAAGACATTATGTACAATCCTTCCAGTAAATATCTTGACACTGCAGTATTCTGGCTTCAAGATGAGAGTTGGAGTTTGTGACCTGTGACAAAATAATGAAGGGTGTAATGAGAGGGAAAACTGTAAATATTCCACTTCAAATAATGCAGAGCAATAACTGCAGCCTCCATATGCCGCAGTCCGGTCAGATGGGAAACAAGTGCGTGCCAGGGGGCTTTCGCCACTCTGAGCAACAGCCTCAGGGTTTGATATGGTTCAGGGACAGATCAAAGAGCTCTGAAGACAGCAAACAAAAGCAGATTTTAACAAGCTCTGGTTTCGTCATCAAAAAATCCATACACACACCAGCCCTTGCTCAAGATATGTTGCAATGAATTGCATCTTGTCTTTATCGAAATGTGAATAGCGAGAATAAACCTCGAAGACGAGGGACGTGATGTGAATAATGTGCATAATTTAGTCTCGTGCTGACCACAAAGACTGAAGCTATGTGCAGACATTTGCAGCTACAATGCACAGCAAACCACATGTGAAAGGGCCACCTGTTACTGACTCCCTTTTAAAAAAGCAAGAGAGCAAAACCATGTCTATTTGGTCCGTCTGTTTTTCCTTTTGCTTGATACAGCAACTGAGTGAAATCCTGTGATTTAATGCATTTAATTTAGTTAAGTGGTGTTTCAGCCCTACATGTTTGCCTGTAGGGTGACAGGAATTTCAAGTCTTGACAGTTTTAAAGTCTATTTCTCAAGTTTGAATGTGATGCTTTATACAACGCCAGCAACTGTACTGTACTATACCATTCGTACTGTTTCCCAATGGCCTTTTCCAATACAAGCTAGCTAGTGTGTGTACTGTAGTGGTGTACAGTAATATCACTGCGTCTGATTTTACCCACAGCTATGTGAAATGTTATCTCAAAATCATTATCTGGAAATGTTAGCTCATAAAAGTGTTTGAATGCGTCGTTACAGTGAGCATGTCTCTGTGTGTGTGTGTGCATATATCACCGCCTGCTACCGTACAGTGGTGTATTCCCTTTCTCTCTGTGTGATTTGATGCAGCTGGCTCTCATCAAATCTCATCTGGGAGCATTTGATTCCAAGGTGCCTGTTTCCCCTCTGCCTAATCTCAGTGTTGCACAAGGAGGGCGCAGGCGAAATCTAAGGCAAGCGCTCCCGCTGTAATTAGCATCCTTTTCCTTTCTGAAATCACATCACATAAAATCACTGCGCTCAAAACTCCACAGTCAAAGCAAACCACCACCCCTCTCTGGCCAAATGCTTCTGTGGCAGACCTTTTTTTCCTGCTGTTGAGTTCCTGATATTGTATGTTGATATGCAGGCTTGACCCTCCGATGGAAAGTTCAGAACAATAACTCAGTCCAGACCAGCTCCCTCCTGCAGCTCAGGATTTCTCACCTTGGGTTTTGGTTACCCCACTAACTTTTGGAGCAGGAAACACACACTAGATTGGATAGATGCTTTTGTTTGCACAGGCACAGGTTCAGTTTCTCTCCTTCTCATATTTACCTCCTTTTCCAATTTCTTTGACAGTTATACTGTTCACTTTGTGCACAGATTGAGGAAATTACTCGCAGCAAGGAATGCAACAGGACTGAGGTAATGTGTAGATGTGACAGTTTTAGGTTTGGTCACCAGATTGGCCTTTTACGATTGCCTTAGAAACATTTTGGAGACATAGCAAATGTGTAGGTTCTTGTGCATGCAACTGGAGCGTGGATGAGGATATGAAAATGTACATAATGTTTACCTGTATCTGTAGCTGACAGGTGGAACTGAGGCCTGGTGTGCCGTGGTCAGCAGCGGTCACAGTGAGGGTGTATTCGGCTCGCTCCACCCATCTCAGGGGGGAAGCGCTCTTCAGCTCACCACTGGTCGGGTTAAGGGAGAAACGCTCTGCTCTGGGGCCTTCAGAGGATGAGATATGGATATCAGCTCAAAGTTAAGTTTAACACTACATAAACATACATTAACAATCGGATGTTTGAGGGAAGTGCGTTATATTGAGAAATTCACTCACCTGATAAAGAGTAGTATACAGTCCCATTCTCTCCCTCGTCTGGGTCTTTAGCTGTCACTGTCCCTATGACTGTCCCAGATGGAAGCCCCTCCATCACCTACAATGGAGAGGGGTTGTAATTCAGTCTTTTTCCAACATACCATGCCTCTCTATGTACATAATCTTCCTATTGTGTTTATTCCTCATCTTGTCTTATTAAATTTTCTAGCCCTATGAACATTGAGATATAAAAGGTTGTTCATGCATCGTAGGATTAGACTTTATGGCCGTGAGTGCACACAGTATTGTTTATTTTCAAATATTTCTGGGAGAAATTATACAGAATACAGTAAGTGCAATCCTTCATTCTCACCTGAAGGAGTAGCTCCCTGTCAGGTCTAACGTGAGAGAAACTAGGGGCGTGGTCATTTTCATCTAGCACAGTGATATGAGCTGTGCCAGTGGCACTGCGAGGAGGCGTGCCCCCGTCCTGTACCACCACAACAAGCTGGTAGCTGGACTGCTGCTCCCGGTCCAGGGCGAGACGGGTGCTAATCTCACCTAAAGAAAAAGAGAAGGAGAGAGGCCATAGCTTAACAGCTTCAAGTGTACTATTGCTGTTCTTAAATTTAAATGAAATGGTGTTTATCTTCACCTGTTTGTGAGTTAATCTGAAAGTGCCTGTCAGTGTGCAGCAGCCTGTAGGTGAGCCGAGCATTGAGTCCAGCATCTCTATCAGTTGCAGACACCCTACCAAAGCCTGTCCCTGCAAGCAGGTTCTCTCTGACAGCCAGGAACACCCTCTCCTGGCTCAGTCTTGGGGAATTGTCATTCTCGTCAGTTACTGTCACCCTGACTGTGGCGCTGCCGGTTCTTCCCGCCCCATCGGGGCCTGACGTGGCCAGGACAGTCAACAGGTACATGTCTTTGACCTCTCTGTCCAGAGAGCTACGAACAAACAGCCAACCACTATCTGGCATGATGCCAAACCCGGCAGCATCACCGTCAGGCCTAAGACGGTAGGAAATAGGGGAGGAGGAAGATGAGGAGGAGCTTCCACCATTCCCAGAAGCCTCTATGTTGAGTGCTCGAACCTGGAGGAAACGTGTGTTGAGAGGTGTGTTTTCTCGTAGCTCCACACGATAGGTCAGGGTGTCAAAGCTGGGGCCTTGTGCATCTTGCGCTTGGATGTGGACTACAAGGGTGAAGGTGGAGCTAAGCTGAGGTGCTCCACCATCCTTGGCAACCACTTGAAGGTCATAGCGTGGAACGCTTTCGTATGACAGACTCCCAATCAGACGCACCTCCCCGCTTCCTCGGTCAACACCAAACGTCCTCTGGCCGCTGCTGCCTGCAGCCCCAGCAGAGACCAGGTCAAAGCTGATCTGACCATTATGACCAGAATCTTTGTCGGTGGCCTGAATGGTATAGATAACAGTGCCCATTTTGGTGATCTCAGGTAAAAGGAGGGACTCTGATGATGAGGGGAGGAAGGTAGGGGCGTTGTCATTGACGTCTGATATGGTTATTCGCACCCGGCTGGTTCCATATGCTGGAGGAGAGCCAGAGCGTGCCTGGATCTCCAGGTCAAGACTGGAGCAGGTCTCATGGTCCAGAGGAAGGGCAGTGCGAATGGTACCAGAGGCACTGTCCACTGTGAAGTAACCATCAGGGTCTCCGGAAGAGATGGAGTAGAGGATATCCTTAGAAACACCTGTATGCAGAACACAGACAGACAGTAAAAGAACAAAAGAATCACATGTGAGAAGCTGGAACCAGCAAATCTTTATGTTTATGCTTTATAAATGACTCAAAAGTAAAAAGAATTGTCTTCAACTGTTGATTATCTACTCTTCCTTTAGTTAAATGAATACATACCCACCACAAAAAAAGCATGACAGATCCATATCCACTTTTAGTAGATAGAGATATGGCACGTTTATTTCTCATCTAAGTGTTAATGAAAGGCTGGATTCACTCAAAGTAGGTGAAGAGATACAATCACTGAGAGCCTTGTACAGCTACACAGACAGAGATAAGTGCTCCTCTGTCCACTTCACCGGAGAGAACACTTCATTTTGACTCCCACTCAGAGTTACAGCCCCATCCAAATCCATTTCTCCATCATTAATACTGGGAGAAAATAAAAGTCTGGCTGCAGTGAAAATAATCCCCCGTAAAGCCCACGCTGTGTGATGGATGTGATTTCTTAATGGAGTGTATGCTCTTGCGTATTTGTGCAACTGCTGGGGTGAGAGGTAACACATCATACACTCTTCAGCCCATTACTACATTTTGTCCTGGTAGTTGTCTGATAGATGAAACCTGGTATGGCACATATAACAGGTTCCCCTTAGCAAATCATGAAAAGCAAACCAATACAAACAAGGCTGAAATGGCCAAAGGCAGAATAGAACAGCCAAGAGAAATACAGGCGTCCTCACCTGTCTTGGCAGCAGCACGGACCACTCCCACCGCTGTCCCCCTGAGAACATCCTCGGGCACGGTGAAGAAATACTGGGCCTGTTCAAACACGGGAGATGCCACAGAGCCTCCCACCACGCTCACATTTACCCTGGCATTGACCGGCGCCGTCAGACCACCGCCGTCCTCTGCTGATATCACCATGGAGATGACCGTATTGGCTTTGCCATGGAGCGAGCGAGACAGAGAAATCACACCTGTGGAGGAAGACAGTTAGGTAGAGAAGGTGAATTACACTGCTTTCTTTTTAATAAGTTCCAAAAGAGCTCATCCATATTTGTTCAGTACAGGTGGGTGTTAGCAGAAATACCTGTGTCTTTGTTGAGAGTGAAGAAAGCAGAGCCTCCTCCAGGTACCGTGCGGTAGGTCACCCTGCCGTTTGCCCCAGCATCAGGGTCATTCGCTGTTACCTTGACAACAGAGGTGCCCGGGGCACTATGGGTACTGAGACTGACTGTGTAGAGGACTGGATAGAAGGCGGGCCTGTTGTCATTGATGTCCACCACCGAGACCCGCACACGGGCAACTGAGCTCAAACCACCCTGAAAAAATTGATTCGCTGGATTAGATTCGACGCAAGTCTTTCACATTTAATATATAATTTTAGCAGAGCCCGTAAGGTCGCATCAGCGGGGCAGGCACAAATGCTGCATTAAGGACTTTAACTGACTAGGCTATTCAGACAAAGGGAGGCTACATCAGAAGAATAGCAGCCCTAGTTAAACCACATCCTCCCTTCCTTCCAGCACTGTATATCCCTGAAGACAACATTCAATTTGTTTTCTAGCCCTTGGTGAAAAGCGACAGTCCAGGACTTTCATGTTATGAATCTGTGACAATAGATTTATGTCACACTGTTAAGACGAAGCAGCTGTAAACGAGAAAGGATGAGTTCTCTGTTGAAGATCCCTGAAATATGGAGCCAATCAAGCATAGTATGCATTTGTCAGCATGGAGAAGAGTTTGCACTCATTACACTGTATCTGCGGGCTTAGTTTTACGAGCCCATTAAAAACAGGGATAGTGGAGACGGAGGGAACAGACACCAGCTGAATTGGGCTGGGAATGTGCTGGGAGTGGGAGAGAAGATGCATTGCGGGGGTTGGATGGTAAATCATAGACCTGAATTCAATCTTTACCTTGACCAGGGTGCATAAGAAGAATAAAAAGTATGATCACTACCATTACTACGACTAATAAGAATACATTTAGAACAATGGTGCAGGATACTGTTTCTTTCTGTAATCCAAGTACACACAAGAGAATGAATGCTTTATTGCACCTTATGTGGAGTTTCAATGCCTATTTAAGTGCGTCCACTGTGATTAATTGATACTTTAAACTGGGAAGATGCTTGAACAAAGAGTGTGTAAATGTGGTCATGTAAGGCATCATATTAACTTAAAAGGCATCTTACAGTAAGAGCTTGTTCAAACTGACTGTTTCAATGGACCTGTTTTTCTACTTCGTTACCTTTTTCCTCCCCACACTCCCTGGCTTTTCGCTCTGATTGCTTTGCCATGCTGCTGCGGTCCCCCTTGATTTTTTGAAGACACACAGTAAGAGACAGGATGCTGTCTTCTTCAAAACACGTCTCTTTGATCAGATTTATTCGAGTGCAGCTGTACACACCTTTAATTGGCTGTCAGCTTGAAGCTCTGATCAGAATTAGAACTACACACTCAGCAAGCAATGTGTTTGGTCGTGGAGCAACACAAAGAAATAGTGCGTCGACATCCAAAAATATTTTCCTTTAAGGATTGCTTTGTCGGCTTTTCCTTACTCCATCCGTTGCAGTGACGGTCAAGTCAAACTTGTCCAACCCCTCATCCCGGTCCAGAGCTGTGCGGGTGCAGATCTGGCCAGACTCCTTGTCTATGGTAAAGAGGGTTGGCGCTGTGTTTCCAGAGCCAGAACCCAGGCTGTAGGATATAGCACCAAAGGAACCACGATCCTCATCTGTGGCTGACACCTGTGGGAAAAGAGACATGAGGTAAGACGTGGACGGTCCACCGGTGCCAAACAGCCTGTGAGACTTAAGGATTTCAAAAAGCATCACGCGAACACACCCAGCAGGTCCAGAAATGTGCGTTAAATAAAACCTACATGTGTCACAATTATTATATATGAGCTAAGGGCCTTTCTGTTATCACAATAAAGTCCCATAATATAGTCATCTCACAGGCTCATACATCTGCACTTGTCCAAATATCACACACCATAGCACTACTTGTTATGATTTCCAGGGTGCTATAAAAACTGAGCATCTGTGAGAGCAATTCACTTTAATAGATCCCAGATATAAGGTATGTAAAAAAAATGGATGGATCTCCCCCGAGGTGTGTTTGAAAAACTGGCAGGGACAGGTGGTGCAGCATCATCATGGATACAGAATGAAGGAAGTGACAGGTAACCTTTAGGAAAAGAGAGGAGGCGAGGGGAGAGGAGAGGAAAGCTTTCACAGAGGTTGTGATTCTGGTTCAGGGGTCAACAGAGGCACTTTAAAGAATGTTGGAAGGTCAAGTGACGCATACTGGTTTTCAGCTGGCATTTAAATAAGACACAGACCGACTGACTGACTGGAGGAACCACTCTGCAATCCACATTTCTCCTCCGGAGGACTTCAAACTGTTTACACAAAAACTCTCAACAGGCAGAGGTCTTGACCCAGACCTTGACCTCATTTATCTCATCTACCTTACATCCTTCTTTCTACTGGAAACACACACACACACACACACAATAAAAAGCATACACACAAACATGCATTGTATGCTCTCGCTAAATCTATTAAAACACTCCAAAATCCCATAACACAACAAAGATTTCCTTGCAAAACACAAAAGGGAAATGTCCTCTGGGCTCCAGGGTCCTGCCTCCAACTGAAGTTTTACACTGATCCATAACATTGTTTGGTGGCGTTTATGGTGCTTGTTAAAAGTAGCATTCTCCCTCAGATCTCGAAGCCTTTAATGCGAGCCAAGATCCAGGAGGTCTCATGACATCACTCTCTCTCTGTTTCATAAGGCAACAGTAGGATGTCTCAAGTGTTTGAAACTTTTATGGTAGTTTCAAGTTTGTTTTGCGTGAATACTCTTCATATTTCTTTATGAGGAAGGAAAGATATTCTGCTCTGTTAAACTGAAATGGCCTGTGGATGTGATAATACACAATGAAATATACAAAGATCGTTTTAATTAGAAAGACAATTGACAGTGTATGTCATGTATCTGAGTATTATGGGCACTGTCAGTTATATGTTCCAAGATTTCCAGAATTCATTCTGAATAAGAAAGGAGATATTTTGGAATGAAATCTTGTAATGTTCTGACTTTTTAGCAAAATCCGACCTCATTCTTTAAATAAGATGATTATTCTACATGATTACAATGACTATAGGATGAATATTATTACATTATTTCTTAAAATAGCATTTTGTCGCGGTCTGCTTTATAGATGCACGTCCATTGCTTTGCCATGTTGCTTTCTATGCTAATCGACTTTTCAGAAATGCTAAAATAGAAAAATACGAATATAAAAGACACATTTTTTATGTCTGTGCTTCTTGTTTAATGATCTCATCATCCATCTGAATCCATCTAGCCCTGAACTCCACAGAGTGCACAACCACCGTAGCAGACATCCGGCAACGACCGTCCTTCAGTCCCACCAACACATGTCTTCACCATTACACTTACCTGCTGGCTATAGACGGACAGAAACAATACCACCTTGACTCACGCTGTTGGTCCTATAGGCTATTAAAACCTGGGAACATTAGGACAGCTCCTTCGGGGTTTTTAGTCATAGAGTTACCGTGGCTAGACAGTTGTGGTTTTTGAGGGGTCTTGGTGCACCTACATACTCCTTTGGTCAGTGTTTACAACTGGGAATTTTAGGTCATTGGTGGGATTTCCTAGAGACTACAGTGTTGAGACTAACACTATCTTTGGGATCTAAGCTCATGTCTGGCTGTTCCTCATATCTTTCTCACTGTCTGTGATGGATTAGCCACCTGTGGTGATGAGAGCTGGATGAATGTGTACACGATCACACACAGACGCTCACATACGTATATGATGACCCCATCCTTTTCAGTAAATCTAATTAAAGACGCTTCAACACCCATGACCGCCCACCTGGCCATAGGGTGACTTCATCATCACCTCTAACTTCACCCTAAAGAGGACATAGATCACAAACAGAGACAAAGGAAAGGGCGTTCTACCCTGGATAAGGCAGCAAAGGAGACATGGCTGTGTTTGTTAGGATTGTGATATACAACAGTTGGTAACAGTATACACAAATACGCTTAAAAGTAGCTTTTGAATGGAGGCTCAGGCTGGAAAGAGGAGGCTGGGAACAGGAAGAAGAGCAGGACATTGATTCTCCACACGCTCTAAAATTTAAAAACCCTCCGCACTATGGTATGGATTCTTCGTGCTGGAAAAACTATGCAAGACAAACACAAGGTTGTACTAAAAAAAAAACGCCTATGCAAGCACACTTTCATGGAAACCTTGGGAGCTATAAAATAAAAGATGTAATGATTTGAGTTATTCTGTCGCACACTGCATACAATACAGCGGTTATGTGGTTCCACACTTGAAATGCCAAAGCAGAACATAGCAAAAAATGCATAGGGACAAAGCAGACAGAGCTGGAATACATGTCAGTGCTGTCAAAGCACAACAGTTGGAAATGTGCAGCAGAAGAAAATCATATCAACCCTCCTGAAAAGACAGGAGCTTGTAAGGATCAACTCTGTCATCAGTACATTTCCCTCCTGTCAATCCATCTGACAGCACAGCACCAATGCTCAGTTTATGCTGCACAGGCCAGATGGTTGGATCAAATTGACAAGCCGATTCAAAACCAAAAACTCCCAGTTTCTGCCGTATCCTGCATTTACATGGCTATTTTTTGAAGCCTATAAGATAATACAGTAAACACAAACACGTACACTCGACACGTCTTCTTAAATCAAGAGATCTAGTGGGCCAGACAAAGGTGTTTGCCAGGGAGGAATTCCTCCCACGCCGGAGTCTATTCTCTGATGCATGACCAGCCAGCGAGCCTTGACTCTGCACACCTATTCCTCATCGTACTCCCTGGAGGTATCCCGCTGTGGTAAACACAACCGCACAGCAACACATGCACAGACAGCAGCCCATACCTTTCAACATCTAAATCTCTCTGGCTCTTAAGTATATGCTTGTGATGTGCTTGTCTCTGTGATGTTTGTGGTTACAACGCTGTATGTTTCTTCCACATCTACATAGATTTTTGGACGGAAGTGTATTTTCGATGGCGGGGTGGTCGAGTTGCTAGAAGGCCTGTTTTTGGTTTGGTTTTGTCATCATGTTTTTGCATGGTCGAGAGCGTCTTGGTATTGGACCTCTTCACAGCATCATAGCTCACTATAAGTTGTTTTGGATGATGCAGCATTTACAGATATGAACTGCAGTTGAGGGGAAAAAAAGATTCATATCCTATGGTGGTCATTATTATATTAAAGGACCATAATGGTGGTTTTGCAGGCGTGAACTGAAACTAATGGCTGCCTGGAAGGTGGTCAATGCCTGGAGTGTGGTTCACTTTGGAAAATGGGCTGCAGTAAAGCTAAGTACACACAATTTGTAGTTAATGGGGTTAAACGTGCAAAACCACCACTGTAGTTCTTTTCTGTGGGAGCTCTGATATCCCACCTGAGGGGTTCACCAAATGCAGCAGTAAACATGCACGGCAGGGAACGCATCAATGACAGCAGGCTCAGGTAACAAAAATCAAAGAGGTCAAAACGGTACATTTGCTCCAGCAGCACAATCAACTACAATAGAAAACAAGGTGATATCCATCTTAGTTTGCTGTAATAGCCTTTATACAATCACGTGTTTGTAAGTGGCGAAGCATGCAGGACGCCTCTTTCATAGCCAACCATGATACTATAACCTGTTTACCTGTGGAATGTGCCAAACAGGTGTTTTTGGAGCATTCCACAACTTCCCAGTCTTTAGCTGCTCCTGTCCCAACTTGTTTGAAACGTGTTGCTACATTAAATTAAGAATGAGCACAAATTTTGAAATATATTTGAATATATTGTCTTTGTGCTGTTTTCAATCGAGTGTATGTCAAAAAGGATCAGCAAATTATTACATTTTGTTCAATTTATACGCAGCATACCAACTTTTTGGGAACTGGGATTATAGTTAAAAAACGCAGTGAGCCAAGGGACTGTCAACCTGTTTTTCAGCTTCTTATATGACAAGAACCACGCTCATATGGCAGGAACATGGCTTAAATGGTGTCTTTCCTGCATGTAAATGGTAACTGACAGAAGAATAATTTAAACTTGATTCTAATTATGCATTATGTGACATTTCCTTTTTGACTTTTAGGATATGCACTGGCTTTTCAGAGCGTTCATCAGTGGAAAAATCATCAAATGCATTGCCTCAGTTATAAGCATCTGCCAACCATGTGAACATGTAATACATGGCACATAAATTCATCCAGCATGCTTTTTTTTTTTCATCTTAAGATTTTCATACAGTACTTTGATTTACCTCACGTGTAGCGCATTGACGGACTACTAAATATCTGTTAAAAGACACAGTCTAAGTCTCGCACAGCTGTGTCAGCCTGGTAAGGGCTATGTGAAAAACAGTCAGGAAGAGCGTGCAGAGTATCAGATTCAGCCAGGACTCAGGCCTGCAGCTTTTTTGTCCATAGAGAGCCATTCATCCCTGGCTGGGACAGTAGAGGAGTGATCACTCACTGGAGCATTAGCAAAGATCCAGACCTCATCATTCATTTGCCTCACTCTTCTTCACAATCACTCTCCTTTTCTGTCTCTCTACCTTTCCACTTAGCCTTCCTCTATCGTACGCTCCCACTGTCACTCTCATTCCGCAGATGCCGGGTGGATGGCTCTCCATGGGTCCACTTGGATCTCAAACACACACCTAACCCTTTCCTACCTGCAACTCATGGCTCAAGCACATCACCCAGAGTCATCTGTCAGTGGTATTTAATGCTGGAGAGAAGGACTGGTCTCCTGTCTGTAATGGGGTGCAGATTAACAGGCGGTGTCTAATGATACCAGAGGGCCAACATCTACCCCGAAACCTAATGAGTGACAGCATGTCATCAGCTGACTTCTTCCATGTTTTATTTACTTCTACTCTCGATTGTGGTCTTTTGTCCTTGTTCACCCCTTCCCCTGTCTGTCCTTCTCTCCTTCATTATACTTGCTTTTCCCCTTATGCTGTACTGTATCTCCTCTCTCCCTTCCTCTCCTCCATGCTCATCTTCTCCAGATGTGGGCGCTGATCCAGGTGGATCCTGCTGTTCTCTGCAGTTTGTCTCTGTAAAACATCAGTTAGTGTCAGAGGAAGTCCGCGCACGGCGTCTCGGACGCAGCTGCAGTTCTGCTGCGGCTCTGGACTTTTATAGCTTCTCATGAAAGAGAGGGGGAGAGAGATTCTATAGGCTTTGATAGTAAAACCTGTAAAATGCAGAGAGTTGTCCCAGTCTAATCTACTCTTTCTCTGATGTTTATAAAGCAATCATCATCGAGAAGAAGCCAAATATCAATGCAAATCTTGGCCCACCATATGGAGCATTAAAAGATAATTCTTATTTATTAAAACTTTATTAAAACTAGTTTTGGCCATCATTTCTCCTGGTTCTTTCATTGAACTGGCACTGGTTCTTAGTCTTGTTTACTTATTCCTGATTTAAATCATTAGACTGTATTTTTTTGCTGTTTACCTTAAATTTTGGTTTCTGGTTTGGAAAATCTTGTTTAAAACCTGGTTGATTGTTAACCACGACTGCTGATCTTCTCATCTGACTTATTTTTAGGGACATCACCGCATTTCCAGATCTCAGAAATTAACTTGCACAATCTTATTATGACTGATATAACTAATGCCAGAAACTATGAAAATTGGACCCGCTCTGTAATAAACCTGAATTATCCCTTAAAGGAGCAGCAATGACCATAAAAGAGCACAACAGACCTGGAGCTTGTGAACTGAATGCATCATTGTTGGATAATTGCACACAAGCTGAAGTTATTTACAACAAACTGAAATAGGAGTCTGGATTTAAAGGCAATAACTGCGTTGGAGTGTCGGATGGAGCTAAAGCATTCACTTCGACTTTGTTGCTCTTTTTCCAGAGACACATTCCTTCGCTCTCCAGTGAGCTGCAATCCTCACATTAGGCATTCTCAAGTCTCCAAATCAATTTCTGCCTTTCTGTTGCCAATGAGTTGAGGCACTATGGGTACAATTAAGATATATGGCAGGGAAGGAGAGCAGCAAGGAGAAGGTGGGAGAGGAGGGGGGAACAGTTTGGCAAAGGAACAAAAGGCAGGGCTAATGATAACACGAGACCTTGAAATGGGAACTAGGAGGACCGAGGCTTCATCTCGCTTCTCCTTCAATCTCCATTCCTCCCTTGACCTCCCCTTTCTTTTTTAGCGCCCCCCCCCACCCTTCCCTCTCTTCTGTCCTCTCCCTCGCTCGTTCTTTCAGCACCCTATTACGGCAAGTGCTTGTTGTCTTTCATGTGGAGTTCACGGCTGGAAATGATTAGGAACATCAAACCAGTGAAGGGAAGAGAAGGGGAGGGAGGTGAAAGAGACGAAGCGAGAGAGATTGACTTCTATATTTGGAAGAAAGAATGCTAATATTATTAATGAACATAATAACAGATGATGGCCACTAAAAGTGCCTCTTTCTCTTTCTGTCTCCCGCAAATGTGCACACTTGTGTACACACACAGCGGGGCATATTTGTAGATGTTCCACACTCAGGGCTAAACAGTAAACTATACCATAGAGTTACAGCTTCAGTGGAGTTTCACATGTGGTGTGTGTTACGGAGTTTATCTCTGGGCTGCATCTCATGTTAAAGGACACGGGAGCCGTTGCTCAGGCATATTTACAAGTCTGCTCCAAAAGTCGAATCAGCTCACATCTACGTCTGATGTTCGCTTCTTCCATTTTTTTCAATTGTATATAAGTTTGCTATGCTTTACCCTCCAGTAAATGTAGACTGGAATAGCGAATCATCACTGGCTCAATCTGCTAGAAACCTCCAGCACTGTTGTCCAGGTCTGTCACCATAAACTCCATAGATCAAGAACGAGCTGTCGCCTGTTTTCCGAAAACAGGTAGAGGAAGAAAGGAGGGGGAGTCCAATGTGAATGGAGGTCAAAAGTGAGGTCAGAGGGAGATAAAAAACTAGTTACAGGGATGGACAGAAGGATAGAGGAGCACAATGAGGGATGACATCACTTTACTGGACTCTGAAAAGTGATAAGAGACGCAGGGGGATTTAGATGGTAGTGATCCTATCTTGCGCAAAGCCCTGCAATGTGGCAACTCTTAACCCGGGGTGCAACGGTTGTGTGTGTCGGTCTACTGTACGCACCCCCCTCCTTTTATAGATTCTTTCAAAGTGAATACTGTGGGCCCTGACTGACAGCTGGCCTAATCAGTGCAGAAATCAGCCCTATTTTTTACTTACTGTTAAATATTTATAGCCTTTTAAACCCTGTCTCTCTGTCTGTGTCAGAGGCCTCAGTTAGACCCACTGGCTGGCGCAGCAGCTGCTACCAACAGATCCACATGGATATCTGTGAAATGCCAGGGGTTTTAACATCGCTATCTGCTAACAGGGAAGCTAATGAGGTGCTTGAGGTCAGGTGTCAGAGTTGAAGGGTGATTGTGCACGTCCACCACCCACAGAGATTAATAGGAATTGTCATTATATATTCACAGTTGCGGTCGTTAAATGGTCTTAAGCAATATGGCTCGCAATTATCAAGACTCCTCGACATCAGTTGAGAAGCAGAGTTGGGGTTTTTTTTAAGCATAATTAGGGAAATCAACATTGTGCCCTTTTAAATGATCCTTGGTCAGCAATCAAATCCGGACATTTGCAAGCTTAATGAGGCTCAACGCTGTCAGATCGTTGATGAGGACTGCAACTGCTCTGTTTTATGTATTCTGAGAATATGAAAATACTGCAAAAGTGAAGCAAAAACTGCTGAAACAGAGAGAACAAAACGCGTGAAGCAAACGTTTTCTCTAGGCCATCACCTTTGATTTACACAGCGAGGTCTGTCATACGAAGAGAGCGATGATTGTCACTTATTGTCTTCCAGTTGTAATTTTGCTCCAGAGATGAAGAGAAAACAGTAATTAAGGAGTGAGAGAGCACAAAGACGGACTAGAGTTGGACCTCAGACAGGGGACCGCTGTCTGAGACGGTCTGAGCTGGTGGGTTTTTGGATGAATGAAGGGATGGATGATTGAGAGCGAGCAGCCCACGGTTGCTTCAGGGGGGCCTCTAACCAGCTAAAACAGTAGTATCTGTTTAGGAGGGTGCATCTGTGTTTCTGCTGCAGTGTTTCTCCCAGGATGGGAGCAGACATGTGTGTGTGTGTGTGTGTGTGTGTGTGTGTGTGTGTGTGTGTACAAATCTTGGGCATTTCAGTGGTTTATCCAATACAAACATGACAAAGAGGCAGAGAGAGTGTGGAATCTGTTTTGTTTTTCCTCCACTGGGACACCACAGGATTTTATTTTCTCTTTGACGAGTGTGTGACTGTGTAAAGAGTATATCATTGGGAGCGGGCACTCGGAATTTGAGGGTTAGCATCTTGTTGACGGTTATTGTTTCTAATTTGTATTTTATGTTCAAAGCATGTCTGCATGTTGGGAGGGGGAGGGAGAGAAAGGGGAGAGGATGGGGGAGGAAGATGGTTCATACTGAAGCACGAGAATAAACTCGTCTACTATCAGACATTTTTCTGTTTGCAAACAGGCAAATGTTGTGTTATGACACCCAATGTGTAAGTGTGTGTGTGTGTGTGTGTGTGTGTGTGTGTGTGTGTGTGTGTGTGTGTGTGTGTGTTGAATGGGCAGACACAGTGAGCAATTCTGATTATAGGTATTGATTAGTCCATCTGTGAGAGCAAAAGTACACAAAAGAGGAGATCAATATGTGTGATTTGAACAATCTATCATGAAGACAGCTGTTGAAGGAGTGGAGAAGGTTAATGTCAACTTCCTCCACAGATCTGAAATATTCTAAATAAGATTCTGTCATCAGCCTTATCAAAGTGGAGACCAAATGTTTTGAAAACCATCTGTTACCTTCATGTTTTACGCTCTGTGGGTGAGTTTTTTTTTCTGATAAAGCTGGTGTTTCACATTATTACCACCATCACTATATTAGCCTGAGATGTTTAGACAAAGTTTTCCAATCTGGGGTCAACATGCAAAAAGCTCCTGCCCTCTCAACAGCTTGGCTCAAGTTGATACACAAATAGAGATACACACAAGACCTTCTAAACATGCAGCACAAAGGGTTCAGGCTTATCCCTGCTGATTGCAAGGCTTCGCTCCACTAAACCAAAATAGTGTCCGTAAGCCTCTGTAGCCCTCCGCCCATTTAGTCATGCTTCCTGGATGTGATCACTGAGGCCATGGGACAGTTTCGTCATGTCCTTGCCAGTCATCATTGAGCTCTAACACTAAAGACAATGGAGGTATATGATTTAACACCAGAGTTCAGCCAAATAGTGCTGAATTTTGTGTGTGGCGGATAAAGCCACAATGGCATGTTACCATCACCATTTAAACATCCTAATTAGCACTAATTCAATATTACCATTTACTGACATCATACTGTCATGATATGATCATATTGTTTACCACTGCTGTGCACATTAATGACGCCAAGCAAAAGCAAAAACTAACAAATTAGTTACTGAAGTTTTGCCTAATGTGAAACATAAAATTAGCTTTTTGAAAATATAACTGGCTGGTAAAACGTCAAAGCAACATGGGAACTTTTGGATGTATCAATTCACCACGGCCACTGGACAAAAAATAGCCTTGTGACATTTTCGTTTGAGGTGCACACTTGTTTGAGCAGAGAACCCAAACATGATTCACTGAAAAGCCACAAACGTCTCTCTACAAAAAGCTCAAAACATGGCAGATAAAAATGGCTGACCTCACACAAACACGGAGGTAAACTCCAAAAATAATTTGTCATTGCCACAATGATTCCCTGTATCTCCCGCCTACGGCGCTGCTGCGGTTAGGGCATTGTCGTGAGTTGCCAGATGGAAGCCTTTAACTCAAACACTTATTACATTATTTATCTATTACTATCTCTGCCTAGGGGCTAAGAATACAATAAATCTAGCCAAACTTGAGTTAAAGGATTCTATACTGACATGTTTCCAATTCAAACTAAATCACGGGTTTAAAAAGTAAATCTGATTGAAACCAAGTCCCCCTCTGTGGAGCAGAAGGCTCCTTTTAGATGCACACAGGCTTCCAGGCTAGTTGAAGCCTGATTTTCTCTACATAAACATTTATGTTTCAGCGTCATTTTATTTCTCGATCTGTAAACCAACAAGCAAGCTATGTGGGAGGCTCACAATAATAAGGCAGAGTGTGTTTATCATTATCAGTAAGCTAGGTTTTATTGGGGAGAGACTAAACCACCTTTTCTTGCCCTCCAGACATGGTCACACAAAGAGCCAAAACTCATCTGACAATGCACGAAATCCCAGGCAATATTTGCTTTGTGTCTGGCAAGATGTACCTTCTCAGTAAGTAGTTTTTATGTTAGAGCAGGTCACTCCTTTCATTTTTTTTGTCCTTAATTCTCTTAATAAGATCTTAGAACTGTCTTATAAAGGGACATTTTTGCTCATTTTAATTGATATATCCCTCATTTTGTTGCTTTTTTGTCTTGTTTTTGAGAGCTGAGTTTTTGCAGTGTAGTAGTTCCAGGGTGGGATGAAGGTCATTGCAAACTGTGTGTCTGTGTGCATGTGTGTGGCATATGTGTGTCTGCGTATGTGTGACCAAATCAATGTGAGCCTTAAGTGTCAAAGGTGAGCCAGACTTCCAGCTGCGCCTCTTTCCTTGACCCCTCCCGATGTGTGCGTGTGTGTGTGTGTGTGTGTGCATGTGTGTGTGACAGACTAAGAGGGAGTAACACCTGTTATCTTTGTAGTAAAGGAGAAATTGTGGCAGTTTTGATGACAGGAAATAAAAACCTGTGCGACACTCATCATTCATTCAGCAGGCTCACGTTTGGGGTTTTTTTTAGCAGATGAGCACACAGAACAAATTTAACCAGCTGTGTGTATGTGCATTTTTTTTTTTTTTAATCACTGCTTTTTACACCTGAATCCCTCGTCTACATCTGCAGTTTCTCCCTCTTTCCTGTGTTTTTTGCTTGAGGTCAGGCAGTTAGTAACCTCCACCTCAGGGAAGTGACAATAGTAAAAGATAGCAGGAGCACCCCCTGACTTTTTGAGCTTACATCTGGTGTTGGGTTACTCTGATAGTTGTTGACTGCAGACAGGCACAGCAGCTCCAAATCAGAGGGTCCATGTGTGTGTTTGTGCACAGTATTATAGCGAGTGGACACACCTCAAACAGCAGAAGTAGAAGATATAGCAATGTGGATTTGTAATCCTGTACTGTCTGTCTATCAAGTTGTCACATCGGCAGAAAGAATATATACTAGAGCATTATAAACGTGACTGTCTTAAACAGTGAAACCCAGGTCAGGATTCGTAAGTAAACCACTTACTGGCCTCAAGCGAGTGTTAAAGTGAAAAAAAGTTCAAATATAAATATTATTTTGCTTGAAAGAAGCATGACAAGCCGTTTTAAAATAAGTCTACAGGAAAATAAGATTACAAAGGCTCATTTCAAGGAATGCTTGTTTCGTGCAGTCAAGTAAATTACAAACCATTAAATGCTCAATACCGGGGGATCGAATCACTTGAAATAAGATTAGTGTTGTTCTTTTTTCTAGATAAACACACACACAGACACACACAAGTGACATTAAAGAAGCTAGCCCAACCAAAATGGCCAATTAAGACAAAGTAAGTGACATTTACTTGAATCAAGCCTTACATAGTCGCCACTAGATAATCCAATACTCAAATCAAATGAGAGCAGATTTGAAATCTAAATATAACATCATCTCACTTACTTAGAAATGTTTTTGTCTTAACGACACACGCAAGCATGTACACATATACATGTGTCCATGCAACCACAGGCATATTCTAACCAAAATACAATGATTTTCAGACAAATTGAGACCCTATAAATGAAAAAATAATGCAGATTTACACTGAAAGAGATGTTAATTAAATGTGAGATATTTAAATAATCTAATTAAATTGGCTGGCAAGTTGCCAAACAACTCTCACAAAGGCAATCTTGGAAGCATCACCTTTTAGACTAACTCCTGTAGCTCCATGTGATATAGTTATTAAATAATTCTCTTCACAACTGAAACATTTCCATTTCTTGAAGGTGTTCTCGGCTGCTGCTCCGTATGATCCCATACAAAGGTTTGAACTCTGAATGAATGCAGCCATCTGTTAACGGTAGATCTTCACCAGCTAACAGTAATGTATAACCAAAAGCCATACGCATTCATGCATATCTGACGGTTCCTGTTTAGGCTACAGTACCGTACTTTCCTGTACATGGCCTTGACCTTGTGAATTTGCAGTCATGTGCCTGATAAGGATCACACAACAAGCAGCAAAGCGTAACGGCTGCTAATGCTGGACATCGGACTGACAATGGAGCTAAGTTGATCGTGCAGTTAGGAGTAACAGGCAGCTATGATAACTGGATTAGCCTCTGACTGACCTGGGCTTGAACCACAGCCGGAGTCAGAGATGGGTCACCTGTTCAGTGACTGCTGAGAGAGAACGTATAGAGAGAGGATTGTCTGAGTGCGTTAATGCTCGTTAGTATCAGGGTCCACGGCAAGATGAAACTAAACACAGTTAGCAAATTTAATGTTGAGAGGGTTCAACTACTCGGGTCCCACGCAAGACCCTGAAGGTCATGAACTCCAGCTGCTACACGTGCTGTGTGTTGGCAATTTAAAGAGCGAAAGGCACTATTAAAACACATCATTCTCATTAACCCATACACATGTAAAGACGCACACACTCACGCACACTATGCACGCACAAACTGCTGAGTGGTCAGCTTGCAGTCAAAGCAATCACATCTTAATGAATTCTATTGATTAACGTTATTCTGCTGAAGGTTCAGGAGCCAAACCCTCGTCTGCTGCACAAGCGGGCGAGAGCGCGCCCACACATGCACACACACACACACACACACACACACAGACGTGTCTACAGTGTAACTAAGTTCTGTTTAATTGAACCACAGAGACACAAAAAGCTTCCATGTGTATGTGTGGGGGGAGGATATTAGACACCGCGATTACATATTCATACACAGCCTGAGGGGGTGAAAAACTAGCTTATCCTTGTTAAATTAATTTCCTGACTCGGCACATGTGAGGTGAATACAGGGAAGTGGTGAGAAACACAGTCCTGATTCCTAAAGCACCTGTTAAATCACGGTTCGTGTGGGACCAAAGCCTGATACCCAGAATTTCAACCGTCCTTAGAAGAGGCAGCCAAGTTATTCTCGGGATAAACTGTTCGCTCTAAAGCTTCTTTAGCTGCTTAAATCATCTTTGTCTTTCTCTGGTGTTTTTCCTTTACTCGGTCCTCACGCTTTTCATCTGCTCTCATCGCTTTCTTCAGAGAGGATTAAAGTTAATTGCTCCTTTGGGTCCGCAACTTTCTCTTTCATTTGTTTCTCCGTCCCTCTGATTTCAGCACAAACAAAAGACGGTGGACAGTGATGGCGCAGCCAAACAGCAGGGAACCAATCAGATTAAAGAAAGCAGTGGAGGCCTCATAAAGCCCAAAACACACTTGGTAAACCAGGTTGTCAGTGATGCAGAGCATCCATTAAAGACACATTCATGTGCACAGGGCTCGCGCACATGTGCACAGCCTTCCTCCCCACTATCATCCCATCCTCCACGGCTAGCTCAGCCAACTGGAATTTCCAAGAAAAACAGGTTGGCTAGGCATGATGCAGCCCTGGGGTCAGAGACACAGCCAACTCCTGCAGGGAGCGAATCAGGCAGGGATGAAGAAAAGGGGAAAGAGGGAGAACGTGAGAGGAAAAAAAGAAGAGGGGAAAGGGTTAGCTTTGCACACCTACAGACGTGTGGAAAGAAGTCTTAAATCAGCTGCACGTCCGCACTTCATCAGTCAGCTCACCGGGAAATGGCTTCTCAACACAAAGACCCACTGCAAGCACAGTACAGCACAGTAGTAGCTTCAAACCCAAACACTGCAGACATGAAGTGGGCAGACAGGGCCTGAGCCACAGATTACTCCATTGTCTCCAATAAAAAACTATATAAGCACACCACAGGTATTCAAAGGAATGTTGAGTGCTTAGACAGTTGCTTTATCTGAACGCTGGGAAACTGAAAATCTTAATTGTGCGAACAGAGGCGAAGAAGCAGAGATAAGCTGGGATGAAGATTAATTTAAAGCTGAATAGTCTCCACATAGAGAGACTTTAGCTTCAAAGAAAGAAATAATGAGACTCTAGTGAGTCTGATTAATTGAGGGGCCTGTTCTATCTTGATCACTCCATCTTTCCTGCTATCTGTATCTCTGCTGCTTTCACTCACTGTGCTGAATCATTAACACAGCGCCCCTTACGTCATTACAATACAGAAAAAAAACTGCACTAATTACCTCATGCAGAAAGTTTTAGCTAATTTACAGTGACAGCAGATAAAAAAAAAACAAAGCACACTCTGCAAGAAAATGTCTCCAGCTCAGTCGAGGAAAAAGGCAGACCAGCAGCAACACTTCCAATGGAGTCCACATCTCAGCGGACACGATCAGCTGCACCCTGCTGTGTAAATCATGATGCACCAGAAGGAGGTGTGAACAGAAGTCAGGACTGAAACGGAGAATCCACTAATGGGCATGATGCCGAGAGATGAGGTGATGATGTGCCAGTGAAGGTGCGGCATCCAAAATGTGTCGGGGAGGAGTGGAAATTGTCAGGATAAGAAGTGTGCGTGAGGAAAGGTGGATAGCAAGGGAGGGAGTGGGGGAGCTCAACTAATGTGGTGTTTTGGAGATGTGAAACGGAGGGCTTAGGAAGACAAGGCAGAGGGGATAGACAGAAAGTCAAAGAGAATTATCGCTTGGCCCAATAAAGATGATGACAGAATATTACGGTATTTATGGTTTCATGCATGATGGGGACATGGAAATTTGCGTTTGTGTGATTCTTGTTTAACATGTCGGATGTCTATTTTGGCATCATTTGCACCCCTGAAGGAGGGGAGGACAGGCGATGACGGTTGAGAGGTTTAGCCGGGAGTTAGAGGGGAGATTAGCGTGAAGTCACGGGGTAAACAGACCTCCAACACGGTAAGCCAAGGGGTTCAAGGTAGGAGGCGCCGACTAAGATGCACTAAGCCACACAGTAATGGGAAATGATGGGGTCCCAGCTATCACATGGCTGGTCACACCAAGGCTGCCTGGGAGAGGGGTGAGAGGGGGCGGTGGACTGAGGGTGGCGCAGATTATTACCCAGATCAAAGCTTCGTTTGAGTGGATTTGGGTTTCACAAATGGGAGGACAACAGGGACAGGGTGTAGGATGAAGGGGGGGGCGGAGATCTAAAGATACAGTGTTTCAAAGGGGTTACAGTAGCCTTGTTAAAACATAACCCAAATCTTGTTTTCCAATTGCCTTCAGTCATTATGCACCTCAGAGCCTCATCATTAAGTAAAAATAGGTTTACGTATGCTACTTTCCCTCTGGAGCTAAAGCCCAGCATCCACAATACAGCATTCACCATTTCTTTCAGCATGCACCTGCTATGACAGACTTGCATCCCGCTGCCCCCCCCTCCCCCTTAATACGCCGCTGCCAAAAACAGCTTCTGCCCACGCTTCCTCTCTGTTTGCTTACCCTTTAATGTATTTACTTGACCTCCAAGAGGCATCCACACGATGGTGTTTTTCTCGCCCCTAAACCCCCCCCTCAGCTCAGATAGCAGCATCGTACCTTAGCCAGCAGAGCTCACCATCACCAGGGTCACATTTAGCCCAGCTCAGCACTTACGGAGGAGAATGACGGAGGGACAAATGATACAACTGCAAGAATAAAGTGGGATAAGATGCAACGGCGAAAGAGAAAGATGGAGATGGAGGGATGAAAATGACAGGGGTGCGTCTATGCAAAGCTGGGGGGAGGGAGAGGAAAAGGTGCTCCCTGTTGTCTTTAAAGTCTTATTGGTTTTCTCTTTCATTACAGAACCTGTGTTGACTCTGCACACTGCTTGCTCCCTGTGGATTAACTATACTGCCTGGACACACACACACACACACACACACACACACACACACACACACACGCACAATCAATCACTAACTTATATGCATACTGGGACATGCATGAGGGTATACGTGCAGACTCATACACTGCCTCTATTTTGACATCATACATAGCAGTGATTTAGCTTCTTTTTCATTTATATCGCAATTACAAAAAAGCGACATCAGTGTCGACCGGATGGTAGCAAGCAGCATGCGGGGATTTGCCTCCACGCGGCTAAAAGCTAAATATCCCTCCTGTGTCTTTTATGAATGAAGCATGAAAGGAGAGCGTTTGCACTGGACAGAAAAGACAGCAGCTTCTTGGACGATGTAGAAACAAAATGCCCCTGTAAATTTCTATCTCAAACACATTGCTCCCCGAGGGGCAAGTCTAAACAGGCCTGTCAAGGCCAGTTAGCAGGCCACTGTAGACGCACAATGGTGCCTTGTGTGTAGGGGCCAACTAAAACGTTCCCCAGGTTGTTGGCACATCTCTGCACTGACAGGGTATTTCCCTTTAAACCTGCTTCCTTTTTAAACCTCCATTACCCTCTTATCACTTCCTCCTCTCCTCTTTTGAGTCCCTTTTTCGATCCTTGCCGCCTCAATCTCATCTTCATCTCACTGTCTCTGCCCCTCCCGCCTTCTGACTCTGTTCTATTGACAATTTGTCTCCACTGGCTTGAAGGCTGGAGGCAACGTATGCAATATTCTTTGCTGAGAGTAAAACCTGGAAAGCCAGGGTAATTGTCTGTTTAACTGCAATGATTTGTTTTCCTTTTACCCACTTTTCTCTTAAATTTAATTTGGTTGTAATCCATCTCTACTTAGGAATTTCAGCCCTTCTGTCCAACTCTATCTTCGTACATGCTTCTGCATTTCAGGTATGCACATTTTTTGATTTGCATTTTTTTCTGTTTTGGTTACTGTCCCTTACTTCACAGACAGGGTGTGTCACATTCATTTCTGGATGTTTTTTGCTACAGTCCACTCTCATTTTGGTTTTGACCAAGGAAGAGAGCCCAAAAATATTTCTGGTTGAATTTTTATTTTATTTCAGTTACTTTAGGGTGCTCTGCGTTTCCTCCGCTGTGCATTAATTTGGCAGCGGTGGCACCGCACGGCTGCAAGTTTTAAGAAAATCCGGAAGACGATCTCCCAAATCACTGTCCTCCCAGAAACACGTGCAGAACTCGTATGTGTGCTTTAATCTTAATAAAAATAAGCTTGTTATGTCTCTGAACAGCAGCCAGCTCTGAAAGTGGAAATGGGATGGTGATGTGGTTTGTAAATGGACCACAAGCCAAAATTGACTCCAACTTATGCTGTCCCAAAAAGAGAAAACACACACATACAGCACACACACACTGCACATACAAACAAACCTTACACAATGGATTTTAGTAATGAACAGATGGAAATGTTCAGGCTTTTCCACAAGTTTCAGCTTTATGTTGATGTCTTCTTCACAAAAGTCTGATCAGATAAACATCCTGCAGTAGCTTCAGTACTGCAATTGCTAGAGCTGTTAAGCTGCTCGAATTGAAAGCCTTTTATTTCATTCAAATGGTGTCATTGGTCTTTTACTTCAGCCTACATGACATTAACAAGGCTGAGAAATGTCTTAGATTTACCTTTATGAAGCAACTCCCAACACTGGTGCAACTGATGCCAGTACTAACATTAACATGTGTGACATCATCTGGCCCTAATGGACGAAAGAACAGCCAAAAAACCATTTTTGAGCAGGAAAAACCCTGTTAAGCCGTCATTCCTTTCTCACTCCTATCCCTGCCAGGTCTTTTTATCCACAGTGTTTTTAATCTTTGTTTTTCCTCTTTTGTCTTTTGCCTCCCACTCTCCTCCTCCCTCATTTTCTCCAGACTCCAGTCAGTGCCAGCCTCCGCTCCCTTTGTTCTCCACTAGGTGTGGCCGATGACAGAAGGCTAGGGGGCAGTAAACTCAGGCAATGCTCTAACACCGCTTCACTGATTCGCTGGTTTGATGCTCTCGCTAATCTCCTGCACTCACTGTGGCACATACTGGCACAGAGCTACACAAGCTGTGACTACACACATGCATACACAGGCCTGTGCACACACAACTGCTGTGAACAAAGGATAAGGATACAAACAGATTCAGGCTGCACTGTATGTACAGTGGGAGTAAGCATGATCACAGAGATATCCACAGAGTTCTAACGAGGACACTTGCAAACTTACAAACGTCAGAACAATTTCTGTACAAAACAATAAAGCAAAATCTGATCTTTCCATCAGCATAATGCATATGGACAACTCATATTTAGGCTTACAACAGCAGATCGCCAGCTGCAATGCAATGCCTCCCATTAAAGAACTGGCTCCATCAGTAGATACTGTGTTTCCCTCGCTCAGTGTTTCGTCCAGAACAGCGAACGGAGCAGTGTCAGGTTCAGAAATCAAAGAATGAAGAAAGGCTGAGTGGACACACACACAGCCAGACGCAGCTGATTACTGACTGTTGATGATTACTCCTCTTCATTGTCTGTGATTGGGTCATCTCAAAAGATGGCACATTTCTACAGCCTGAAACATAACGCACAGAAGAGTTGGCTTTTCTCCTCTTGCACTGACGGTGCACAAATATACAAATGTGCTTAAAGATTTCAACACCAGATATCCGGCATTTGAAAATACTCTCTACCCTTTCTAACAAATTTATGGCTAATATTATTATGAATAATGGAACAGCTGCTAAGACGCCATGACAGCACTTGGTTTTATAGGAAAATTAGGAAAATTTGTCACAGCTGGAAGTGAAACACATTTTTCTGAAAGAGAAGCGAGTAGCACATTATGAGCCACGATTTCGGCGCCAATGGACACAAAAACTGTCACTCGATGACATCCTCAATTCAACTCATGATGCTCTAATTTGCACTTTGGCAGACAGGTGCAGATATTGAATTCTTTGTCCGCAATCACTGCAGCAGCAAAATGTAAATCCTGCTCTTGGGGTAGACTGATGTCCAGTATGAGTAAATATTTAAGTGAAGAGATCCTTAAGGGCTTTACTTACTTAACAGTCCTATTCCACACTGTTACACAAACAACTAAATTGAGCTGAATTCAGTTTTGTCAGACTGTTTGAGCCATTTTGATATCAGGGCTTTCACTGGAGTCTGATGAGCTCACATACAAGCCAGCCAAATACAATGAAGTAATTCTTCACTTAAGTTATGATAAACTTGCATTGCGTACTGTACTGCATGATGGAAGCTAAAATCAGCCAGGACGATTACACACAATCAGTGCATCATTGCTGCATGGCACCATGAGAATGTTTTCATTAGACGGGGTCCCCAGGCGAGATCCAACAAACGACAATAAGAAAGTTCCACAGCAAGCCGTCCCTGCCCAAGTTCAAGTCTTTGTCATCACCCCTGGGCTCACTTTGCTCCATATCGCTGTCATGGGAGTGTTGGATGAGGAGCAGCACGAGATTCACATGTGTGTTAGGCAGACCTGTCCTCTTCTGACTTGCAGCACACAGCTGGTATTTGCTGCCTTCACCACAGTCCACAGCTGCTGTAAACAAGGCCCTGGGCCAGGTGTATCAGGTGACTTCCAAGTCAAACCCTACAGAGGGATTCAGCCTCACTGGCATGAGTTAATCTAACAATGATGAAACATAGCGTGTGGAGCACCATGGTTTTGTCATTGTTGAGTATTCTCGAGTGCTCGCCTTACCTGGGCTTTGACATGAAACCATAGATGAGAGAGGGAGAGAAGCAAGCTGTTCAGAGTCAGACTAGACTAGACTTCTGGACAGACCAGACCACCCAGTCTGTGGCCTTTGATCCGCAATAACATGCAGATGGCTGATAGTCCCTGTGAAAGCCCATTTTAACATCCCTCCTCCGCAAACAGCGACGTAAGCAAGCACAACGTATGTCACAGAAGAGCAACCTTACCTGGTCATTTGACCTCATGGATAACTGTTACAGCACAAGTATTATGAGTCACTCTCGTGGTGTGTGTGTATGTGTGTAGATGAGTGTACACTTTCAGATGTTCATATATTGATCAGTATTGATTTTACAGGTTAAAGGAGCTAGTTGCCGATGCTTGATACATACATCTTGGACTTTATTTTAATGTAACAATTCCCAAAACTCTGTGAATGTGCAATACTAAATTTGGCTTTAAAAAAAAGTTATCTTCTCCCCATTTGTTGCCTTACCATAAATAGTTGACCTAAATAACTGAATTATAACGGCATTCGACATTGCTACATGCCATTTAAGTATGAGATACAGGGGGAAATTGTTGCAGAATAAGTGAAACATTTGAATTTTATGGTGCGTTAACACCATGAAGATGACCAGATTATGTTCCTTGGGCTAAATGTAAAGTGAACAAGGACAAAAGTTCATGTTTTCCTAGTTTGTTGAGGAAATCAAACAAATGATTTATGGTGTATAAAAACAGTCAATTTAATTTACAAAATTAAATTAGCTTTGCCTTATCCTTCAACTTTACCCTGTCCTTGATTACTTGGTGTGTTAGGGGTGGATTTTCAGTCTTGGACCGGACACTGTGGTGTGAGACGGTATTAGAAGCGAGACAGGAAATGATGCGATAAACCAGGAAGTTGCCACTATTGTTGGGGTCGAAAACGGAAGCTCTGCTTGGAACGATATGCTCAGGAACTGGACTTCTATGCAGAAATCACACAAGAAAGCACGTGGAGGCAGCAAACAGACACACACACCTTCACACACTCTGTCTCGACATAATGCTCAGCTATAGGTGATATATCCTCCAAGAAACTTCCTCTTAGGACTCCAACTTCACATTTTGTGTTTTAACACACATCCTCAAAGCTTGTAGTTGCTTTTAAATGTATTTGATTGATGAAGAAAAAAAATCTGCTTCCCCCAACAGCTATGATGTATGTTATTAATAGACATTCCTCAAGCTTTGTAATGCAACGAGGTGGAAACACTGAAGTCATAACTAACAAACAAAGCCAACAATGAAGCCCTGACAAAGAATAAATCACATAAAACGCACAAAAAGATTATCATATATACAAAAAAATCCTTTCATAAAGGAGACAGGCCTGTGATTTCTGGCGAAGGAGTAACACTTTTATCTACTAGAGGGATTTCAAATATTTTCTTGAGTCTTTTTATATGATGTATGTCTGCGTAATAGACATTATTGAACTGGGATGGTGAAACAAACTGTTGCTGAGGCTCTGGGGGACTTCAGAGATTATTGTAGCTTTGCTGGCAACAAAGGAAACCCAGTGGTCTCAAATAAGATTTCTCATTTTCTCACACCATACGGCAATTTTAAGAAGGTCAGGCAAACAATTACGTCTCTGTTTACTTTTGTTAAACCTCCAGATTCAGGAGGACAGCCTGGCAGTCATTCTGGTCTGACTCAACAATCACTCCATTTTGCTGAAATGCATTTCACACCTCTCATCCACAGATTCAATTAAACCTTTTTACAGCAACGCCCCAGGAGAAACACGCACATCCCTCTCCTCTGCTTTTCAATACGCCCCTCCTCCTCCCATCCCTCCTGTTACACACATAAAACGATTGGTGACAGAAATGATTCTTCCTTTTACATTCAAGTCTCCATGTTGTATAACATTGATTTACACAACTAAGCTATGCTTCCCAAATTCTCTCCCACAGACATACAGAAAATATGACTGGCATACACACCATGGAGACTTCAAATGGCTGCAAACAATCCAATGTCTAGGTGCGCTCGGCGTGCTCTCGTGCGTCACCAGACAAACCTCATTATGGCCAAGGACAAAAAAGATGGTTGTCAATCAGAACATGATTAAATGGGATTTTTGCATGCTACTCACAGCGACAGACAAACTGCGTGTGTGTGTATACACGTGTGTGCAAATGTGCAAGTGTATTTGGATAAGTGAGCGCCAAACAGTGACGGCCAGACTGTACAAGGCGTCAGGGAGAAGGTATGAAAAGCAGTCTCTACCAGCCGTGACCAAAGCTCTGTAAAATAATAAAGAAAGAAAAGCTTTGCAGACAGAGGCAGGGATGAAATAGGCCTTTCATTGGTTCATTAGGGGAGGCGACTCATAGGAGAGCACATCTGGATTACTCATACAGGCTTAATCAAACAGCTGGCTGTGACTACAACTGGTTCAAAAGGAGACCCTAATATATGTCAGCCGGAGTGCTTTCATGTACATCTTGTTCGCATTTAGTTTCATACTGTAATGTGGCTACTTGTGTAAAAAGTGATGTTTCGGTAACGGTGGAAGTCAACTCGGAGATGGTTGGCGGTTGTCTCCTTGCTTGTTACTATGGCAACATGACAGTTAAACAGAGAGTCTGCCCCACTCACAAGAGCCGAACTGGGTCAGATCCTATTAGCAAATATATTTCATTTCCTTTGGTTGTTTGTTTTACCTCATTTAGGTGCCGCATGGGTTTAATTTAGAGATATTTCATTCAGGGAACTGAAAACAAATCTGACACAATGCAAATGGCCTTGATGAGATATACTCTGAATCGTGTATTAACATGTATTTCAATATTATTAGTAAGAGAAGAGGCTCCATGCAGGTGTGTGACTGAATCTTTCCATCTGGATCAATGCAGCTGTTTTTCTATCGCTTGATCACTCTTGCTCTAAGGAAACAGTGGAAGTAGTAGATAATATAAACCAAACCTGCTGTTTGCTTGCATCCATACCTCTATGGGCCCCCTATGCCATTGGGAAAATTTTTTGATTGCTCTGTTGCATAGCACAATGTACAACAGCTTCACACTACATGCAATATTCTTGGGCTCACTTATTTAAAGGGACTAGAAGGTTGTTTGAGGACTGATCCTTGCAGTTTGGAAACTTTCAAATCAAAGGGAATAAGACACGAAACAGAAATGTAACACAACTTTGATTTCATGGCATGATTTAGAATTTTGGAACACAAGGATACTGAACTTTCTCGACTGAAAGACACCAAAAGTCGACCTCCTCCTATCAGCTCTGGCAACGCAGAGCAGGACGGACTCAACGGGCTGATTTGTCATTTGAAGTCTTTGAAGCAAGAGCAATTCCAGGTAATGATTTCCAGAGTGGTTAAGTCCAGAGAGCTGGGGAATAATCCTGGCACTCGACTTGGCAAGGTTAGAGATACACACTGCGATACATGTGCACTCTGAATAACGCAGACACATGCTATAGCAAGTGGAGACACAGTATAAACACCCAGGGTCTGCGCTTTGATGCCCCCTGTCTGCTTTTGGGAGGGTGGTCTTCTAAACGTCCCCTTCATACATGATCAATAGGCCTGTAAATGTTTTAGCACTGGCGCTACATGGAACATAAAATATTGAAGCGACAGAGTGAAACACAACCTCACGGGATGAGGGAGGGATTGTGTGTGTGTGTGTGTGTGTGTGTGTGTGTGTGTGTGTGTGTGTGTGTGTGTGTGTGTGTGGAGGGGGGTGGAGTTACACCAGAGAGCCAGTCAGCATTATAAACTACCGGATCAGTCACTCTACACCACGTTTGTATGAAGAGAGAAAGAGAGACAGGGAAGAGAGGATGTAAATTTCGGAGCAATGTAGCCTTAAACTTCTTCGGCAGATAGTTTACTTTGATCTCAAAGTTCGCAAGCGATTGGTTTTTGGATGAGACGGATTGACCACATTTATTTTTCACCGTCTCATCCATAATACTTGTCTCTGTCATGGCAATAGCATGTTAAGCTATCTATCCTCTCATGACGATATACAGAAATACGTACAAATGGGGGATTCGGGGAGATTATATGTTTACCTTTAGACCATTACCTAACTCAAACTCATTCAACAACCGATGACATGAGAGATTAGCTTTAACCGCTCCTGCTCCACCCTTCGGCACACTTACAAACACTCCACTCAGCCTAGGCTCCACATGATTTACTTGAACGTATATACACAAAATGAGCTGAAACCCAAACATGCATGCTCCTTGGCTTACTGTATGCACACACATCTAGACTTCAGGTAACTTCAAATGCCAGCAGTTGTGCAGAAGCAGAGATGACCTCAGGTTACAATGGGTGTTCAATGGCAACTGGGCATGAGTGACTGGAAGTTGGGCCTGAATATCCAACTTTGACAGGAGTAACATGATAGGTTGCGTTTGTGACAAAGGAAACTGATCTCTGCTCAGCAGGAAGTAGCAGAGGGAGATGAGGATATTCAAAATTCAAGGACAACTCTGGTTCATTAAAACCTGGATCTTATTTTTTGTAGTTTTGGACATCATTTCTATCAGTTATCATAACATTTCTGGGGAAGAAACACCAGCAGTCAGACAGATCAGACGGGTCACGAACAATCCCCCAGGTTAGCCAGACCTACTTTCAAAAGAAAACAAAGGCAAGCAATGCAAAGTATGAAAATAAGTTGTACTGAACCAGAAACATCCTTTAACCTGACAATGAGCAGAGAAGTGTGTGTGTGTGTGTGCAAACCCTTTCGCTGCACATGTCAAAGTATTTCCCAGTCAATGGACTTTGCTGCAACCCTGTTAACCTGCCTGACCCTGTGACGGCCTCCTGCAGGGACTCAAGCACATGTTCATCTCAAAGCATGCGGACTATTTGTCCAAAGTGTCAAAAGCCCAGCACTAGTAGTGAATTTTCTTTACCTTTTTGCTTATTTTTTATGCTCACTGTTGTTATTCCTCTGTTAACAACTTGCCAGAGCAGCCTTTGGAGTGCTGCGTGCTCGTCTTTACACTGATGACAGATGAAAGCCAACAAAATCTCACTGATGCCAACGCATGACATCCTCTTCAAAATGAGTTTACACAGGCATCATGGCCGTGAAACCTAATCAGCACATAAATTACAGTGCAATGTTTCGATCCAAGAAAAACCAGAGTTTCAAACTTTTTCCAGTAAATGGCAGCATTATGTAACAGGAGTTTTGCCTAAAAGGTTTGAGCTGCCCTCACTTTCCTTCTGTGTGTGCATTATGTGAGAGAGATATGCTTGACAGATGGCTTAGGGTCCAAACTCACCACCTCGCGTGAGTAGCGGGCCTCAGACCCAGCTCTCACCCCAGTCTCTGCCCCGGGCCCAGGCCTTAACCCAATCAGAGGGATGGATAAACCAGACACACATGTGGGTATTTACATACATCTGCTAAATCTATCCCTAAGGGGAGAAAGGATTGAGAGGATGAGACAGACAGACAAATAGATTGACATGATGGGTGGAACAAACCAAAAGCAAAGACGCTGGGAAAATATTAATTCATAGGCACTGTCTCGCTCAAGTTTCCTACCATTCCTAATCCAGATCAAAGTCCTCTCCTCTCCTTGTCCCCTCTTCTATCCTCTCTGCCCCTGCAGCAGTTAGCCGCTGCGAATTCAGACCAATAATTAGACTAATTTCCTCACAGCTGACTCACCCTCGAGGTGGTCACTATTAAACTGTATGCCAGATGGAGAATACGGCGCTACAGTTCTGAGATCATTGTTGATAATTCACTCTTTCCCACCGTTCAATACACGAACAGTAACATTGAGTGAGGGAACATGTGGGAGCGCTCGTGTGGCTTTCGTGTGATTGCTTCCAAGTGTGCAAAGGCAAAAGAGAAAATAGGGCAAAGATGGACAAAATATTCAGCTACTTATCACAAATTAGTTTTTTTACTTGAAAGGAATTTCTTTTTTCTCATAAAAAAAAAAACTGATTCAAATAATTCGAATCATGACCAGCGGAGAAATGGATGTTGCGTAAATGGAAAGACTTAGACAAATAGAGAAATACATTACAAAACCAGCGTCAGTGCAGACATGCAGCACCATTTGTTGATACGCAGCCAACATCCAGCTACACTCCTGTCCACATTCTTCATCGCAGAGAGATTAGGCAAGCAACTGCCAACTATACCGTGACCAAAATGGCCTGAGGAGGAGGAGTGAGAAGGGAAGGTGGAGGGGCTGAAGAAGGAGGGGAGGCGCCTCATGTGATTATAGTAGCTGTAATTGATCAGGACACTGGAGTGAGGTCGAGGGGGGCGCTGAAGTTAAAAACAGGGAGGGGCGGGTTACATGAGATTCTGACCTTAACCTCAGAGACCCGACAGGGAAATACTACACAGACCCATGAGTATACACAGAGACCCTGAGGTTTACTGCATGTATAAACACACTGCACACTGTACTGTATATAGTGGCTTCATTATTGAACTCATGCATGTGTATGTCAGTGCACAGGTACGATAAGACAGAGTGAGGGAGAAGAGCGAAAGGAGGAAAAAGAACAGACCCAGAGATGCTGACAGAGAGTGTGGACTATTTGAGACCTGTCCTCAGTAAATCACAGTAATAGTTCTCTTTGAAAATTCCCATAAGAGGGGACCGGCAGAGGGACGCCGCTCGCCAGCTTAATAGCACAGATTAAATCTCTATAGCTGGACTATAAACGGACGTCTCTCTGTTTCCATAGGTCTGCTATAGCCTGCATCTCACATTACCTCTGTCCTGGCTCTGTGGTCTGCCGGCTAACCACACCTGACTTCTAACCACTATGACTCTCTTAGGTGGCGTTCAGATTAGAGCAGCAGTCCCCAATTTGGGGTCCAGACACCGTGAGGCTAGCCTGAGGGGCCACTGAGGAGGCCCTGAGGAAAAGTTTGTCACAAATACTTCAGTCTCTGGAGGTTAGAACAATGGCACGATATCGACGAGCGTCTGTTATCGCTCCACCTGATTCCAAAGCTTTCAAATTCAGTGCGGTTGCTACAGCCAGAACAGTCGGCGGTGTAATGCACTGGGGCCAAAAACACACTTTCCCCAAACACAATAATTACAAAGAAACAGCTGTAAAAAGAAAGGTCGCTCTTTGTTCCATCAAAATTGGAGCCGTTCTGCACAGCGCAAATTAAGAACTTATGTAGTCATATCAGCATATTATTTTTGTGCCTGTTATACGTGCAGAGATTCGATCAGCTCGGTCGTAAAGGACTCTGAAGTGCATGTGCAACGGGTTCAAAAATGAAAAAGCCTGAAGTACTTTTTCTGCGTTTGCACCCATGAGCCATTTTCATTGGAACGAATGGGCCGCCATCTCAGAACACTGTATCTACATCTCTTAATACTCTATGAGGACCAAACCGAGGACCAAGACAAAAACTGGGAACCAAACAAAAAATTCCAGTTAACTACTTACAACAGTTTCACTACACAGGAAAATCAGTTCCACGTGTAATCACATGGAACGAATAGCTGATGACTGCAGAGTATTTATCGAACTATCAGTCCTTTCACTGTATTCACCTCACTTGCTGGCCACATTTTGCAGACCGCAGGCCCTAAGCTTGTATAAATGTGGTGCTCTGAACAAGATGGTCTCCATAGTCTTATATAAATGCTAATGGCAATGGCTGGCAAAATTTCAAGCAAACTTTACATCTACCTGATATCAGCAAGAATTCTTACATCCTGCATCACATGTCATAACCAATACAGGATTTACTTCAAAGTGTCATACTCATTTGGGCTGACACCAAACCTGGCAACTCCTGTCACTCAAAACTTTGCTGTGCATTCTTTCACATATTTCTTTTCACATATGCTCCTGTCTGTGCAACATGAATATGAATTTGGGTGGAAGTTGCGGCTCAGCCTCGGGGATGGAGCTGTCAGCTGTAATTCTGTCACAGGTGTTGGGACGTAAATGTACCTTTGTCTCTCACACCTGAGAAACTCCAGTACATCTGACACTGTCATCCTGTTTTGCCCAGCTGAGCCCAACCCCTGGCTGAGTGCAGTACGCAGGGAAAACCCCACCCCTCTTCTACTGCACGTTTCCAAAAGCGGGAGAGACTGATGGCTAAACCAGGCAGTATGTTCACGCCCCTGATCCAGGTCTCAGATACCCGGTCTTCCATTACTCCACCCAACAATGGAATCCGAAGGAGTCTGTCTCAGCCTGGGGACAACCCCGACAGACAAAGGAGTCTGATTTGTGGCATTTTTGGTACCAAAGTGAAGTCATTTCAGAAGCCAGCTGTCAGCCATGAAATAAGTGTGTGTGTGTGTGTGTGTGTGTGTGTGTTTTATGTGTGTGACACACCATCCAAGGTGACCTTTCAATGAACGTGATTATACAAGCCTCTATATTTGTGAGCCTGCATGCATGTGTGTGTCTATAGGTGTATGTGTGTGTGTGTGTGTGTGTGTGTGTGTGTGTGTGTGTGTGTGTGTGTGCGCGCGTGCGTGTGTGTGTGTGTGTGTAAAGGTCAGCAGTGTCGGGGAGGGGGGATGGTGCACAGTGAGCGCATACATACAAAAATGAGTGAATGACTGATTTATTAGGTGTATAATTGCCACAGTTCTCTATCTTGGCTGTAGATCTCTGTTGGATGTTCGGGGTGTGTGTGTGTGTGTGTGTGTGTGTGTGTGTGTGTGTGTGTGTGTGTGTGTGTGCTTGTGTGTGTGTTGGAGTGGGCAATGTGCAAAATAGCAGGATTAATGGAACACTCAGCACGCTAACTCCATGCAGACCACCAGCATTGCGTTAACCTCATATGCTAAGATACTGAGACAGAAAGAGCATGAAACCGTGTGTATAGCTGAATGTGAGCCTGTTTGCCAGTCCACCTGCACGCCTGTCCTTCTCATTTTCTCTTTCCTCTGTGCAAGTGTACTCTTTCTTTCATTTTTTTCTATCTTGGTTGAATATTTTAAAACCCCAAAGTTAGATTTTCTACTCGGAGATGATCAGGATTTTAGCTTTTATCCAGCATCTTCTTTTCATGCTCCCCCTGAAGAGACATCACTTTCATTTTTATTTTCATTTTCATTTTTTAATGTTACTCTGGTGACTCAATGTATCTCATTTAGGATTCCAGCCAAATGCTCTCTGGTGTACATCACGCCGCACTGATGTAAGTCAAAAGAGAGCGAAGCAGATCTCATACCCACACATTCACACACTAAGACGCCCAGAGAGCTGTGCCAGAAGAAGTCTTATTCATCAAACGTAACCTTGTGAAAATGTGGACCTGACTATAGTCCTCTAAATCACCGGGATGAAATGGCAGGGGGAAGAAGAAGCCAAATCACTTTATTACACAGTGCACAGGCTGAGTGGTATTGGAGCCATGACTGAAACCAAAATGAGACGATATGAAAAAGGGTGGTTAGGAAAATAGAAAGCTTTCCTCCAAAAATAGGAGAACCTGTTTTGTTTTTAGAATAAATGTAAATCTTACTGAGGGATACGGCTTAAACTGAGTTGCTCATTGACAAATTGCCTTTGCCAGAGCCTGTGATTTATCTGTCTTATTTTGACAGATTTTCTCCCTGTAAAATTGTTCCCTTACAGATCCTACACCTGCCTCTGAAATACTAAATGAGCCACTGATTGGACTTCAAGCCAAGGTTCAAGCCCTCGCCCCTTTGAATCTTAAACCAATGAAGACGGCTCTGAATTCTGAGCCTTAATTATGTGTCTTCGGGGCCGTGCAGCAGGAGGGCATTAATTAAGCTAAACGATCCCTCCTCTACAAAACATCTCCTAGCATTCATCAAGGAACAAGCGGGAGACTTGCTCCCGCAGCGTGAAATATAGGTGTGCATTGTATGGAGCTGTGGGCAGCCCGGGCAGCGCCACAGGGTTCACATCCACTCCACCATGAGAGGCAGCTGCAGGAAAGGCCAGAATAAGGTGTAAAATGGAGGACGTATGATTGTACTGAGAACAGGACGTCTGCTGGGCAAATAAATATAAAAGAATAATCACCCACAGGAAAAAAGAAAGAAAGAAAGAAAGCGCCCACTCTATTCCATGTTGTAGTTTTCCATTTTGGATGCTGGACCCTCCCTCCTCCTTCATATTTCACAGACAGGGCTGGGATTGATGGGGCTTTCTAGTGGCACTCGGGGATTAGAAACACACGCATAAACACACACATACACATGCTTGTCCTTACATCTACATGCTCGTGGGCAATGCACACGCTTAAACACACACACACACGAGCATGAGACAGAGGCAGCCTGTGAGGTGATTGTTACCAGATGAGGGGGGTCGTCCATCCAGCCTCACTCTGTGACAGACAAAAGATTGCACCGACTTTTCCTCATCCTCTACTCACTGCGAGTGTGTGCGTGTGTGTGTGCTTGCACATGTGTGTGTGTGAGAGAGACAGGGATTTCTCAAGCATGTTCTAGTAGTTTTTTTGGGGGGGAAGGGGCTCTTGTCTTAAATGAATAAGGGCTAACCCCCCCCATTTCTCCATTGGGTTAGCTGGCAGCTGGCATATGTGTGTCCCATTCAAATAGAGTGACATGTTTAATTTGACAATTAAGAAAACAAAGGACTCCATTTAGAGCCGCAGTTGGAGGCTGCGTATACTGCGCGTGCAAGTGTGTGTGCTTGTCAAGAATCTCAACTGAATTGAAAGAGACAGGAGGGGAAGTATTGTGGACGCAGGAGCCCAAAAAGCTGGAGCAGACCTGAACCGTCAGTTTAGATAAGCAAGAAAAAGAAAAGAAGCGGTGAGTAAACACAGGCAAGAACAGAATGAACATGAATTTACTTTTCTGTTAATTCAAACCACGAGGCCGAACCTACTGCTGTGCCAGTCAAGCTGGCTCATGCATGGGGTATTTACAGTTGTGGAAAGCAGGGTAAGCATTACCTCAGTTTACCTCAAAGCAGCGGCAGGCCACAGGGATTTAAAGGTGATGCAAATAAAACCCGCACATGTTGTTTCTTTTCAGCGGGCTGAGGATCGTTAACCTCACATCAAGGCACGCATTAGGTGTTGGAAAAGTAAGCCGCGCACGTACATACACATTATCTGTCTTGCAAAAGTGCATGGAATGAAGTTATGCAAACAAACTGCACACACATGCACACAAAACGTTTCCTAAAAGAGGGGAGCTGCGCACTATTTGGGCCCATTTCCTAAGAGGTAGATAAAGAAGTTTATAAATCCACCTCAGTACCAACTTAAAGAGGACAATGGGAGCTGTTAAAATGGGTAAAACTGCATGTATTTCTGTGTACACTTTTAAGCCCACATTGCTTTTTACAAGATGAAGAGGTATGAAGAACTGCAGCCGAGTCTGGAGTGACTGTCTTTATGTGTGTTACTTCTGACCGAAGCGGAATCAATTCAGGCTGTTGAGTTTGCTGTGTAGGCCATTTTGACAACCAATCTGTAATTTCTCTCATCCCGACACATTTTTTAACTCATTCCTTTTGAAACCATCTTTCATTTTAATTTAAATTAGCTATAAAAAGGTACTTTAATTTGTCCTGTGGCCAGAAAAACCCAACTGCATTCCATTTGGGCTCTACGAGGCTCAGATTTACATCAACGCTTATCATAAGATACAGACGGCAACCCCACTCCCCACGATTCCCTCTGTCTCCCCCTTCCACCCCCCTCCTCCTCCTCTCTTCCCTCCCTGTGGTCCTGAGAGTCCTGTTGCCATGGTTACCACTGAACGATGGCTCCAACCCTTTGAAAACCATCATGCTTCCCCCACCGCACACATGCACGCACACACATGCTGTCTGTATGAAGTAATGGCGGTCATCCTTCACATGGGTGAGTGTTCATATGAAGAGTCTGCCTGCTCCTCTCTGTGCCCAGTTACAATAACATGACCCCACTCTCCCCCTGACAGCAATGAAAGATACCTTTGGATGGAAGAATCCTCCCCTGCACACACACACACACACACACACACACACACACACACACACAGACAGAGAGAGAGAGAGAATCCAATCTCGTCTGATCGTTTTCATTTGTAAAGTCCCCTCACTGCAGCTATTAGCATCTAATCAATAGTATCTGTAGTGAAGCCTTGTGGCAGCTTGTGATACAATTCTCCGTCTGCACGTTGAAGAAGATAATGTCTTTTGAATAATGGACAGAATGACAGGCTGCTGACGTGAGAAGAAGACTGAAAAGAAACATTTGTCTTCTTTTACTCTCTCTCTCTCTCTCTCTCTCTCTCTCTCTCTCTCTCTAGGAAAATGCTGCGTTAGACGACCTGCACGGCTGGTCTGCCCACTCCCGGTCTGCTCCACATCCAATTCTCCGCTGCACTGCTCTACTTCTTTTATAAATCTGTGTGTAAATGTGTGGGCAAGCAAGGTACGAGAGAGAGAAACAGCCCGTTTCAAGGGCGTACTCAGACAGACAGAGGTGAAGTCACACACACACACACACACACACACACACACACAAGCGTAAGCGGTGATGAATTGGCTCGGCCCCACCTCCCCTGACCTGCTTCTACGTCTCTCATTGTCATGGTAACCATCAGCACCAAGGCTACATCCTGCATTCATGCTTTTCACACCACATGCAGCCATCCTGTTCATCACTCCCTCTTTTTTTTTTATGGACTCTCGCTTGCTGTCTAAAATGTGCTGAGTTCTGCTCTTTCCAAAGTTCTTCATTTATTCACTATAAATCATCCATATATTCAGCATTAAGCTCTTCATTACGAAATACCGAGATGTTCATGCAAGAGCATTACATTTCTTGCAAATTTTGCACATCGCTAGCACGTAGCTCCATAAAATCCATGATCCGACTTGTGTGTGAGGGAGTTTTTCCAAACAGACTAAATAAAGCTAAAAGCTGCACATATCTGATGAAAGTAAGCCTTTAATATTACAACATATTGCATAAAAAGCTACTGAAATGTTATTTTCTTAAAGTATAATTCAACCTTAATACATGTTCGGGGATCAACTTATAATTCCATGCAGGTAAATACAATTGCATTATATGGTAAGGTATCAAACTGCCATGGACTTGATCAGTCGAGATCAGACTCTTGCAATTCCTTGACGTCACGGCATGTTTCATTCCAACATGCCGTGCAGAGTGTACATCGCATTACATGTTGTTCACAAATAAGCTGTATCATCTGTTCTGCACTTCCTGTGATCTCAGTTTCTCCATCTGTGTGACTTGAAAGAACCGTTCTTTAGATAAGAAACAAAGGCTTGAGAGAAGAAAATGCCCTTCGATGGATTCACATTAGGCCTCGTATCCGGTATTACAGCGGCAGATCCGGCACTCCAAGATTCTTGCAATCAAGCAGCTCCTCTGTAATCGTCCCCTGGAGCACGACACAAAGCGCTCTCAACAGCCCGCCAGTGGCGTGGGTGATCAGTGTGCAAGTGTTTGTGGGGAGGTATGTATACACGGGCATGCATAAATGTGTGTGTGTATGTATATGTCTGTATGTGTGTTTGTGTGTATGAACAGCGCTTGACATCAGAGAGCACTTCCAGCTTTCTAAATTGACGTTCCCCTACAGAGAGCAGGACGCTGGCCAACATACCGAGGCCTGCCTCTGGTAGAGATACAGAGAGAGAGTGCAACGCCAACAGAACAGGGTTCCTCCATTAACAATGAAGGCTGACAGACCTGACAGGAATGGTTTGTATGATCATTAGCAGACGCAGACACAGCTATGCACCGTTTACACTGTCTCTTCCACACACCATACAAAAGATACACAACTGCTGCGCAAAACAATGGCTCTTTGGGCTTCTGTTTCATATGCATCACCTGCTTAATTGGGCTTGTTTTAGATGCATCACTTGTGATTGGCCTTTCATTTCTGTATAAATTTGTATTGATGTATACATCTACTGTATCTAGACATGAGGTTTAGTCGGTGTTGGGAAGAACACTTCAGATGAATCATTAGAGCAAATCCCTCCTTGTAAAACCTCCTTTATTAACACATGGCTGGGAGCCCAAACCATGTTTTTTCCCTCCTGTCTGTGTGAAAATGAATGAGCAGGACATCAGATTCAATGAAATACGTGTCCTTTTTCATCTTCCAGCCAACCAACTGCTCCCACTTGCCACAACAGTCCCGCTCTGCTGAGCCATGATGTGAAAACATTAAGTGAATGACAGCAGTTTGGACACCAGAGGCTGACATTCAAAGATGGCTGGTGCAACTCCCTCCTGCTGTCAGTTCCTTTGATCCCTTTAGTAGGACCAGAGCAGCATCTTCAAGAGAAGGGAGCTGAATGTCTCCAAAATCCAGACTTCTGACAGCAACGCATCTCCATCACAAGTCTGTTTACAGTAACGTTCACCTCCCTCTTCCTCATGTCCATGCACTTTGACTTGAGAACATCATATAGTAGCACTTTTACTGCTAAATTCTGCAAGACGGACATGTTATTTCAAAACCAAGAGATTTATTCCAAGTAGTATAAAGAACTTCCTAAACTGTGCTCTGCACACCAGGGTGTGTTAGGCCGCAGTAAATCTGATCCAAAACCACAGAGCTGAATGTGGGCCACATGCACCAGAAATGTTGGTTCTCCTAAATTGACATTAAATCTGACACATCCTTACTCTAAAAGTTAAATCACTTACAACAGCCAGACAGAACACAGGCCAAATCATATGATTTACCTAACCTCAGCCAACACCTATCGCCCAGGCCAAATGCCTGTAAATGTACTCAGTGTGAGGTTATAACAATACACAGCGACTTCTGTTTCATGTCAGAAAGATTCATCTTGTAGTCCTTACACGACTCCAGCACAAACACCTTATGCATGATCTGAGTGCAATACACGTGTCTATAAAAAAAAAAAAATGACTGTCATAGTCTTTCAGACTGTCATAGTCCTTACAAGAGCTTTGTCCAAATTGCAGGGTGCAAATACTGAAAGACACAGTGAAAGGCAAGATGAAGAATCCCTTTTCCTTAATAATGCCTTTCAGTATGACTGGTCAGAAAAAGACAGACCACCCTGAAGCAGATAAAAGTGGCTTGAGGCAAAATTTTGAACTGACCCGAGTACGAAATCTGCATGCCTTGTCAAAAATGTCAAAGCCAAGAGCTTAGAGAAATAATCGAAGGCATTATTGATGAACGGCAAACTCAGAGGCATGCATTTATAGGCATATTATTAGTGTTAATGTCAGTGGAGCTTTACAAATATTACAGCGAGTGTTCACTCAAAAGAATATCACATTTGTGCTGAAATGATTGATAAATTAGACCTTGGAGGAAGGATAGACTGTAATAAGCACAGTGGTAGCTTCTGAAAAGGCCAGCCCGCACTGATTTGGTTGTCAATTTAAACGGGGAAAAAAAAACACTGAGGTTTATTCCTCATCTCAAGGCTGCTTATTAAATTAATATTCTGCTAGCCCTGCAGGGACGGGGTTCACTGAGTCCAGAAGGCTACAGAACAGAAGAGCCTCCAGAGCGTGTCTGAAGACAGGAGCTAAAGCTAAATAATCAACTCTATAAATACATTTTTCTTGCGTCGATTGATTTTCTGTTCCAACATTTTGATCCCTTCTCTGATCACTTCTCCCTTCGTTGTCGTCACTCTTTCATTCATTCCCTTCCCGTCGCCCTCGCGGCTCGAGATTTGTACAGTTCGTCGAAACAAATCGCAGCAGTTGCCCATGCAAACACTGAAGTTATTTCCACTCCTGTAGTCCTTCCAACCCTGTCTGACAGACCACATCCAGCAACCACTAACACACATGTACGCTCACATGCACGGAGGCCCACAGTGGAAATAAGTCTCAGACTTTTTGGTGGTTTTTATCCCTGAAGCCAAAGCTCAGGGTTTCAAGCTGTGCTCCTTTTCTTTTCTGTGCATGCAATTCATACATCTACATATAATGCTGTTTAATCACATACTATGTGTGTATGTATTTATATATATATGTGCAGTGAAATGTCCCACTTCACCCCTTGTACAGTCGAGTGAAACCAGACAGCAATCAAAAAAGAAGAAGAAAAGGGGAGTAGCAGAGGTCAGAGTGGGCAGGTGGGACGTAGTGAGAGATTCTCTTAAAAGATTCCACTCTGGGGGAGTGGAAAATTTCTTTCACTCTCTCTACTGTTGCTCTAACCTTTAATAGACATCTCACGGTGAGAACTATCCTTATAAAAGCTGAAGTCCAAAGAAAAGACAATATGAGGCGCACGCATGACAGAAATGCATCTGGGAGATGTAAAGAAAGTGAGAGACCTGATGTGGACCATATTGAATATAAAATGCTTTTTGTTAGTCGGTGCCACGTCTGTGATCTCACATAGACCAGGCAGGATCAGTGTTGTTTAATACTGTGTCTCTTGGCACTGTGAACGCAACACTAGATCTGGAACGCTAACGTCTCCCTCTCTGCCTCTCTCAGCATCTCTCCACGCTTGACTTCCTGAGGTGAGAGAGAAGAAGAAGAGGACAAGTGAGATGATTAAATGGATGATTCATTTGAGAAAACAAATATCCGTAGCCGCACAGTCTTTGACCCCTGAGACCCCTGAGCAGGGACATACACAACACCAGAGGAGCAGAGTCAGCCAGATAACAGCTCCGAGGCTGCTGCCACAACACTCACTCACACACACACACACACACACACACACACACACACACACACACACACACACACACACACACGTACACAACAATTAAAAGTAATGCCTTTGAGTATTGCAAAAAAAGATAAAGAAAAATGAGTTAATGGACTTAAGTCATTCATATCTTTTAGCACACTATGACACTCAGCACTCAGAGAGAAATGTCTCGGCCACACCCAACTATGACTTCAAATCTATCTCTCTGTAAAGCCGAAATGACAGAATCTGATACACTGGGAAACCGGCGCTTTCACCACCCTTCACCCCTAACTTATTGACCACCTGCTGTCCCAAACTGCAGAACCCCTCCCAAAGCAAATACAATCTAGAGAAACACAGGAAGCATACTAATTTACACCAACTTAACTCAATGTGTCATGAAATTAGATTAGTGTGACCAAATGAACTGTGGAGAGCGCCTCGGGATCACCTGCCGCTCGTGTGTGGTGTGTGTGTCGCTCTTCTGTGTGCATTCAAGCACAATGTGTGACTGTGTGTGTGTGTGTGTGTGTGTGTGTGTGTGTTTGGTCCTTTGACTCTCAAACACAGAGGATTTAAGCAATAAGAGATGAGACAGTGACAAAATGGACGCGCAGACAGAGAAGGAGAGGAGGCCTGGACAGGGTCAGATAAGTTTGAAAAGAAACACAATGCAAAGGCAGCCCAGGAGAGCTGGAATAGAGAGATAGGCTGAAGGGGAAAGACAGACAGAAAAAGCGTGGATGTGTGGCTACAGTTGTGTATGTGGCGTTTATAGAGGATCCTGTGCCTGCAGCTGTTTGATATCCGTCTGTTCCACAGTCTAGAGGAGCTATCTCATCTGTGCTCTCACTAAAGCGTCCACCTTGTCGGATTCACACTGTGGAAAGAAACACGTTGCACTGAAGACGAGCTTTGCAATTCACTGGCGTCTTTTCCAAACATGTTTATCCATTGCTGTGTAGTTTAATCTGCTGGTATTCTGGTGGTTTCATCCCGTTCATTTGACCCAGAACAGCCAATAGTGTTTTTTGGTTTGGTAGAAAGTTAAGTAATTGATTGATTTGACCATCATTAACAACAATTAATCATATATGAAATTCATCTACCAAAAATGGCTTCAGCTTGTTGTTTTCAGCCTCTTAAATGTGAGGATTTGTTGCTTTCTCTTGTAAAGTGAATATCTTGGGTTTTGGACTGTTTAATGGGAAAAACATCCAATTTTAATGTATCACCTTTGGCCATGGGAAACTTTGAGATTAATACCAGTTTTGACATTTTATATAATACAGGATTAATAGATAATGAATGGCAAAGCAAAACTGATGGTGCATTACTACATTTAGTTATGTAATATTGGCATGCTTATCTTTAAAAGAGTCCACTGATGCAGTGGTTGTCTTTGAATCCAGGTATAATTTATTTCATTTATTTTACTTTCAGGGAATAAAAACAGGATTGTCGGTGAACCAGGACAGAGAATAAAATGATGCCAGCAATAAGCAGCACAGTACAAAGAAAAAAAAATACTTTCCATACTAGTCTCACTCACTGATGGGAGATTGATTCCTTTAAAACAGCAGAGGAAAAGATAAAGTTGAGACGAATGCAGGAGCCAAAAGGGTAAAAGCCCATGAGACGTGGTAAAAAACACAAGAAAAAAAGGAATGGAAAGCGAGATACTCACTAACAGATGAGATGAAGAAATGGAATAGAAACCAGTCAGACTGGAGAAAGACAGAAAGAGAGCGAGAGAAGAAAACCCCTCAGTGCCATATGGTACAGAGTATTGGGCTTAATGAGGCGTGAGGCCATCCTCTCCACAGAGGCATTGGCCAGTCAGATCACACATGAATGAACACTGTGATAGGTTTAAAACACAGCATATGCCAACAGCTAGTGATATGGAACCAAACTACTGCTTCTGAGGGAAAAAGAAAGACAAAAGAATGATTTACCCAGTTCAGGCCAGAATCCAACACCCTGCAAAGAGCTAAAAAAATGCTCATGCAGAACAAAAAAAAAAAAGAAGCACCACATTTACATTTTGAAGCTGATTGATACTGAAACTATTCTAGCAGAAAGAGAGATCAGCAGAGAATCTGGGCTCTGAACTGATGCCTCCCCCGAAAAAAAAATTCATTAAAACAAAACTTTGCTCTAATGTGATATATAGTTTCAGCCTGAGTAGATTTGGCAACTTGGTTACTGGAGGTAACGGCAAACAACCAGCGGGGTCAGAAATCAGTCAGAAATGCAACAGAAGAAGAGCAGCTCGTTTTTCTGTTTGCAGCGCGGCCAAGCAAAAGACGTGCTCCACTAAAAAATGAGAAGTACTACATACAGAGACAGTTACAGAATACAAGCAGGGTGAATAGTTGCTGGAACAGGAGTGGGAGTCTACAGCCATGCTGGCGGCTCGGTGAAGCTGTACTACTGCTGATGCTAAGCAGGTGGACAGTATCATGCTCACAGTCTTCGATTAGCATGTTAGGATGCTAATTAGAACAAAACACAAAGCAATGCTGAGGGGTGTTAATTAGTTTTGCATGTATTTGCTCATAAAGCAGAGTTTTTGGATAATTAAAACATTGATCTGATGATGCCACTAAAAAAAAAAGACATTACCACCATAAAATTAACAAATAAAGTCCACAACATTACGCAGAAAGTTTAGGTCATGAGCGTGAAACCAAGATGAATTTAGTTTACAGCATCTGAGTCTCCATTAGCAACAGGTGATGACTTCACCGTCGGTGCTGATGGATGTTATGAGAATAGTTCACATCGCAGACACACCATCCTGATCCCTCATCACACACATCCTGTCAACATCGCCGGCAGCTGAGGGGTGCGTGAGTCCGTGAGAGAGAGAGAGTGGAAGACAGAAAGACAGAACCGGAGAGACAGTAAGCGTGTCAGAACAGGGGCCAGCTGTTAACAGCATGAAGCGATTCACCAAATTTTCGATCTCGCTGGTGTCTGTTTGTGTGTGAACCCAAACATTTGTCAGCGCTGATCGCCTGTTAGATGCAACCGAGGCATGTGGTGACAGTGATCGCTCCAACCTGCAACCTCTCTTGGCTCAGCTATTGATCCTTCAAATTAAACACACTGACAGATTAATTAAAACATGCATGATAAACCTTCAAGAGGGCAGGCCCATGGTAAAGCACAGCTGCCACTGTCTGAGAACAAGTGGGGGGGGGGGGGAGAAGACATCAAGCGGTCAATAAATTTCATCTTCCCTCCCCCACAAATTTTCAAGCATAATAAAAATTCGAGTGTGTGTGTTGTGAGTCTGGGCTGAAGGAGAGCATGCGAGCTCCAAGTGGAAGTGGTTTGGTCTGGCTGTGGTTTCCACGGGGGCTGGATTCAGCGCGACACCAGCGGGAGACTGGACCAGTTTTACAGGAAGCTTAAGCTGAACACCTTCCTGTTTCCAGTGTGTCACCTTACAGTATTTCTCCGGCTCTATTGGTTTATCAAATGCGATTAGTCTCAGTGTGCATGCGTGTGTATGTTTTAAACATGATTAGCCTTTCCTTATAGAGCCGTATAGACTTCAGCCACAGGGTCCCAGACTTTGGACTTCACACCAAAGGGACTGATTACTCTGACAGGCAGACATGCTGTGTTTATTTAAGCGGTTTTGTGGGAAGTTCAGGAGGACTAACTCCACCTGTCAAAAGAAACCTGTCTCCTTTCTCACTTGTTTTTGCTCTATTTCAGTCACCTTCACACCACACACACATGTTCTTCCTGACTTTCTCTCCTTTTTTTATCAGACTACCAGTGCGGCCTGTTAAGTAAGTAGATAGTTTGTCTGTCTGTCTGTTGCAAAATGTGATCCAGAGTAAGATTTAGCCACAGTTGATCAGTGAAACTGGAATGAAATCAGGTCAAAACTTCCCTTAATCAGCGGTATAGTGCAAAGCAGCTCAAAAAAGAACACAAAGATGTCCATGAAATTCACTGAGAGTCATAGTCTCCGAATGGGCAGCTCGAATTTAATGGAAATATTATAATTACATATGTTGACCACATCTATGCTCCCCAGAGGATGAACCATTTCTATCTCGGATAATCTGGAGCACATTCCTGTTCCTTTGGGGATAAGCCCTCAGAGTTCAGTGATTCCTTTCTGCTCGTACCATCCTCACAACAAATCCAACGGTTTTGTCCTCAGTGCTAACAATGATGTAGGAATAGAAAAATCATCAGTATGCCTCTCATTCTTTCCAGCATCGTACGATGAGGTGTAAAGAAATGTGCAGCCTCTATGGGCCTTTAGCACATGCCTTCCAGGTTTTAGTCATCTTTCCGATTTATTCCCCTGCCTTATTTCTTTTTGATTGTCAAAATTATTCATGTTTAAAGCATTGTGTCAAACTCAACTCTGCAAACAGACAGTGCAGTACTATTGTACTGTTGTGCTGCAATGCCAGCAAGCCATCCTCCATGTCTTTGTATATCTCCCAGCTGAGCACATCTGCGTGTCTGTCGAGATGATTGAGTGTCGTTTAACAGGCTTGACCAGGAAACCACATGCTGAACATCACAGGGGAAACGCATCACCTGCTGAAAGTGACTTCTTGGCCTCAGCAGTGTACACAAGTACACATACACAGATGTATGACATTCAGGCATGTGCATGTACATGTAGCACACATGCAAACTTTTGCTTTCTTGTCATTTCTCCAACGGTTGAGGTCCTTTTTTTTAAAAAAAAAAAAAAAAAAAAAAAAAAGACATCATTTGAGCTGATTTTTCTTAATTCTTCAATCAATATATCTTCCAGCTTGCAGCTCATCTGTTGCTGTCTGTTGGTACCACATTTGAGTATTGGCAAGAGCGTGGATGTCACTGCTTGTGAGATCAGCAGTGGCTTCCCAGCGGTCAGGTCATGCTGGAAGTGAGCATGTCATTGGATTTGACAGAAAGTCTGCAAGGCACAACCCACACAGGAAGGAAAACAGGCTTAGACTCTGAAAAACACAGATTATACCCAAGAAAAAGAGCAAGAAACCTGAAAGTAATCATATCAACTCAGTGGCATCGGCACTCACTGAACCAGGCTGCACACAGATCAGACGATTTCAGCAACTTTTGCATGCAAATAAGAACAATGAAAATGCCCCACTCTAAAACATGCTTGTCACTTTTTATCATCGGCCACAGTTCACACTGTTCTCATGATCTCTACCTTCTCAGGATTTGAGTCTGAATCAGATGGATGTGCTTACGCGTGCACACACACACACACACACACACACACACACACACACACACACTGAGGAACCATAACCTCTCCTGCCTGGGAAAAACTTTAAGGAAGCGGAGGAAGAGGAAAGCAGGGAAACCAAGAAATAAATAACTCCTTTGTGTCGCGGCTACATAAACAGTGCAGCACATTACAGATTACTATAGTAGCAGAACTGATAAGAAAAACTTCCTACACACTTTTGCTGCATGTAAATGTGTGTGTGCGTGTGTGTGTAAGTGTGAGTAGAGACTGAGACAAAGCAAAAGACATTATAAGAAAGAGATAAAGAAAGAGAAAGAGAAAGAGAGGAAATAAGGAGGATGAGATCACACATTAGTGGACAATGAGAGAATTAGAGAGTAAGAAAGAGTTATAGATGGAAAAAAGGAAACCTGGAACTTTGGAAAGACAATTTGGGGCAGAAAATAGGGAGAAACTACTTCTTACCTTAAGTGCATATGTGTCCCAGTCCTTCAAACACTTCTTCTGATAACATATTTTCTTGTTTAGACGTTAAACATCTGCTGATTTCCACCCATTTTTACACACAGTGTCCAGAATTCAAATGGAGCCAGCCAGTATAATAATTCCTAAAGCCAAATAGTGATTGCTATCTATTGTAAATATTGGTACAATTCTGAGAACATTCTGCCTTCGTCTCGACTCGATTATGAACGTGACAAACCTCACAACCTGATTGTTGCGCCAAATAACATCCCACGAAAATGTAAGCTAGGCCCGCTGGACCACCTGACCCAATTCCTCACTTTGTCTGTATCTTGACAGAGTAAAATACCAAATGTTCCACGATCTCAAGGTTGTTGAGATTGGCAGTTGGTTTGCAGGCAAATGGAGAAAATACAGAACAAATCTGGAAGGGCATCCATTAGGCTATGATGTCAGGCCTAGCAACATTTGTGTGTGCGTGTGTCCTATCTGAGTAGCCACATATTCCACTGGCCCAGAAAAAAAGTTTACTCCAACTACCATTATCCTGCAAATAGCAGCCCCTGTGGGGAGACTCTCGCCCGGAGAATTTTGGCTCGGTCCGAGCGAGCCTTGAGGAACGTGCCGGAATGAGCAAATCAAGCCTTATTCACTCACTCTGGCATACTGGAAAACCACCCGTGATGTCTGGCATGGGATTACGCTTGCACCTAGTGCCAGAATAACTGCCGGCTAGGATTAGAAAAACGACTAACAGTTGATTACAACTGTTGCAACCACTGGAATCGAGGTCCAGGGGGTTCGTTTAGTTGGTTGAGGGATGCAATAATTCAACAGAGCAGCCTAATTAGGAGCAAATTACAAGGTTCAATAATTCAGCAATGGACAGGCTGTATCTGTGATTGTAAAGACACCTCAAAAATAAATCATGTTAATGCTGTATTTATCCACATCCCCTTTTTTTCCTTTTCTCAGTCCTCCTCCTCCTCCTCCTCCTTTTTGTTTCACTTGCATCTCACATCACTATTCTTCATGACATTCCATTACTTCCCTCGTCGCCTGCCTTCCCAAAGCAGACCAGTTTGCCAGTTTCCACTGAATACCAACCAGCCATCCTTTCCAAATATACGTTAAATGAACCTGCAAGAATGTGAAATTCAACTATTTATCGAATTCCAGTTCAGATGGTACGATTAGGGGTCCAAAGCCATTTATTAGAACCACTGCACTTTTAAGTTCGAGTCGCAGGCTTTCTTAAAAATGCTGAGAAACGGAAACGCTTCTTTTTCTTGTCATCCACTTCACAGTAGAGGGGTAGAACCAACCTGTAAAAACAGTTGGTCTAAACGGTGCACCATGCCAAGTTAAGACCTTGCCGGAAGACAAACAGCCAGTCATCCTTTTTCATTTCTCAGGAGAGGTCCTCTTTATGAATAAGAGCTGCTGGAATCGAGATAAAAGCAAAGCAGCCGAGCCGCCACGAGATACCGCCGATACCAAGGCCTCACCCTCCGCTGATGACTTGGTTACCATGGCAACCATACGAGGTGAGAGAGAGGACATACCAGCAGTACAGAGTAAATCTCCTCGCAGCAGTTTCAGGAATGCAGGTGAAGTTTCCCTCCCTGCCTTTCTCTCGCTGTTTCTTCTTTCTCCTGCCTTTATAAATCTTTCTCCCTCTTAATGAACGCACTGAATGGTTTCGCTTCTACTCTCATAGCCCACTTTTTATGAATCACATCACAACGCATCAGTGTCTCCAAGTGCACCATCCTGTTCTGAAATAGGACAGAAGACGGCTTTTTACTTCAGACATGACTTTGATTTCCAGACTCATTTATATTGATGTATAAATCAGGCTTTTGCCAGGGGAGCAATCAGAGGGGGCTTAAGGGGAGGGGTGTGTGTGAAAAGAGAGAGTGAAGAAAGAGATGAGAGGACAAGGAAGACAGTGAATACTTGGTTTTGGCTGCATAAGTAGGACAATAGTGTTATGGCCAACACGCTGCAAGACTGAGCTCCATGAGAATAAAAACGGCAGTTCACTTACAAAATAAAGGAGAGTAGAGCGAAAGGAGAGCCGAATGAAAGACGACTGAGAGGAAAAGAGGCTGAAAACAGGAGAGAAAACTTCTGCAGGGTTTCTCTTACCTCTAAGAAGCAGGTCCCAGCTGGGGTGTTCTCCTTGATGGAGGCATTGTAGAAGTTGCTGGAGAACACAGGCGTGTTATCGTTAACATCCTGCAGCACAATGTCCACCTGTGCCGTCGACGACAGTGGCGGGCGGCCGCTATCCGTTGCAACAACAGTCACACTGGGTGCCGGCTCTGATTCAAAATCCAGAGTCGTCGCTGTGGTAATGATCCCCGTGATCGGGTCGATGGAAAACCAATCATAGTGAGAGTTTTTGCCCTTGAGGAGGCTATATCGGACGTCCCCATTGGGACCCTGGTCCTTGTCCCTGGCAGTAACCTGTAGAACAAAGGAGCCAGGATAGACAACCTCAGGAATAGTCTGTCTGTAGGCCTGCTGGTCGAACAGTGGGGGGTTGTCATTGACATCAGTCACCTCAATGGTGAAAGATGACTCTGCCCTGAGGGGCGGCGTGCCAGAGTCCGTGGCCATAACCCTGAGGTCATACGAATCCCGTTCCTCTCTGTCCAAGACCTGGTCCACATATATCAGGTAGATGATGCTGTCCTTGGTTGTAAGAGCAAACTTCCCATCACCCCCCTCGAGGGACACATTCACGTTGGCGTACTCTCCATAGTCTGGGTCGGTGACAGATATCCGAGCAACATACTGGCCTGGTTGGGCTCCTTCTGAGATCCTTGGAGAGCCATCCTCACTGAGGAAGATGATGGTCATGGTGGGCTGGTTGTCGTTGTAGTCTCGTACATGAATGGTCACAAACGCATTGGTCACCTGGGAAAATCATGCATGATTCATGTTACTTAGTGATCAATCATTTGTGTCACATTCAATTTCTTTGAAATCCACAGAGGAATTAAATTTTAAATACTACTATCTGCAGTACAAGCACTCATTCATATGTACTCTGATGGTAGAAGTATTCTCTGAGCTGTCAATGCTGCAAGAAGACATTGGTTACTGTGAACTGCAGTGGCCAGTGTCCTCTTGCAGGGGCAAGCAGTTTGCACTTTGTGGTGATATGAACTACAGGGTAAAATCTGTTTATACTAATGTGCTCTTTGAAAAAAATGCATATTTTTCTGAGAAAACAGTAAAAACTGAAAATGATGCCATTATCTGTCATCACTGAAAGTACAGCACTGTATGTTTAATGCACTGTAATGAATAACAGTAATGTAATTACCTCAGGGTGGCTGGCATTATCCCTGGCCTGGACCACCAGTTCGTGGACCCTCTTCAGTTCATAATCCAGGGGCCTATTCAGGGTGATGACCCCAGACTTGATATCCATGACAAAGAAGCGGTCAGGGTCACTCTGACGCCGGTTGATTTCATAAAGGACCAGACCATTATCACCCTCATCCTCATCTGTTGCAAACACCTGCAAATAACAGAAAATCAAATAATGAAATTAAAATTACACTGGAACATCCGGATGTACAGAAGCAAGAAGTACTGCTGAAGTAACAAGTCACTATCTGAACACTGACAAGACCTGACTGAGCTAACCTGTAGGATGCTACTGCCTTGTGGGAGACTTTCAGAGATGATAGCATGGTATCTGCTCTGATTGAAGAGCGGTGCGTGATCGTTGATGTCGGTCACAGTCACTTCCAGGGTCATGGATCCAATCCTTCTGGGTGAGCCACCATCAAAGGCCTCTATGACCAAGGTGTAAGTTGAGCGTTTCTCCCTGTCCAGCAGTCCGTTGACCACCAGGTCTAGATACAGCACCTTGTTAGCACCTCTCTTGGTCTCCAGCCTGAACGCCTGGCCAACATTGCCCTCTCGAATAGCGTAGCCTTGAGTGGTCAGCTGGTCCTTGTCTGCATCTGTTGCAGGCTCCAGGGAAAATCTTGTCCCCACTTGTGTGTGCTCTGGAATCTTCAGAACAGCTTTCTTTTTGGGGAACACAGGTGCATGGTCGTTGATGTCGTTGACAGTAATTGACACCTCAATAGTGACCCCCGTCATTGTTACAGCGATAAAGCTATAGTGGTCCCTCTGCTCACGGTCCAGACTGCGTGCGGTGGTAATGATGCCTGTGGTTTCATCGATGTTGAGATCGCTGCCAACACCTGTGCCCTCATGGTCTGAGATGAAGTAAAGACTTGTAGTTTCACCAGGCGGTAGCCCAGCACTGATGTCACCAACGATGGTCCCTGCCGGCTGCCCTTCATCTAGCTGGAGCTCCAGTGCTCCGAGGACAGTTGTAGACTGAGCAAGAACAAGGACGATGCAGAAATAAAATAGTGACTTCCGCCGCCAGAGACTTGAACACACGCAGGGTCCGCTGACCCAAGGCCTCCGTCTTGACCCTTTACTTGTTAACGGCATGGCTGGGTACTGCTACACCTGTGAGAATGAAAAACAGAGAAAAGGAGAGAACATCAGCCAAGAAAAGATGCATTTCTGCAAGTGTAGATGTGTTTTATGATGTGTGAATTGAGCAATTGAATACGTTTTTCATTCTCTACTTGAAAACATCTTGAAAATTCACTTGCTCTCTCCCAAAATGAATACAATTTGTCCTTTTTTTCCCAAAGTGGAGTATGTATCTTAAATCCTTGCGTGACAATGTGCTAACACTTTTACAATCCAGAACCTATATTAAAGACACTGCCTGATGAATTTCAGCATTTTTCCCCATAAAATGGATATATATAACATTTTGGAAAGAACTCCTCGGCTGGATCAGGAAGCTTTGAAAGAGCATGAAAATGGAATTCTAAGTCTGTCCAGGATCCACATTGGCTTGAACCACACTGAGGACAGAATCATAAACTATATTTATCTAAAGGATAACAAATTTTATTCACTGGGTGAGAACATTTTAAAGTGTCCAGAGTGGTCACACACTGCAATCCCATGGGAAAACATGTTAAAGACACTAAAATAGGCATCAAAATCCTTTTTTCATTTTCATTTTGTGATAGCAAATGCTTACACACACACACACACACACACACACACACACACACACACACACACACACACAGATTCACAAATACATGGAATGCATGGGAAAGTAATTCTATAGCTGCTTCACCAAGGCCTTTATGGGGAAAAGTAGTCATTTAAGACTGCAAGCTTACCCTGTATGTTCCCCCAAACTCTAAATCATGCACAAATCCATAAAGATAATATCCTCCTCATGTTAATGCTAAATCAGTCTTATCAGTCATAGACTGGTTCTAATCATGAACAGATACACATACTCCAACTGTCTACAAAGTCATGCATCAGTCCAAAAATCGTTACAGGGTGCTTTAACCTGCCTGCTGCACCAGAAGTGGACATACCCCATCAGATGGTACGCTGACTGCAAGAAAGGCAATCACAAGAGCTGAAAAGGCTATCTAACTAAAGACACCTGACACTGTGTGAGCTCTCCTGCAGCAAACCCACCATCTGGTGCTTTTAGCAAGTTTAAACAAACACCAATAATTATTTGCAAATGGTATTTGACCCAGGTTTGACACACATACTTTCGCACACTACTACAAAATTCTGGAAATACACTCATAACTGTTCTGGCAAATTTAACCTGTGTGGCTGCTCTAAACTCTCACGAGATGAATGTTCATTTTACCCCTTGATGAGGTCTACAAATATTTAGATTATGTTCAAAATGAGACCAATAGTTTATGCAAGTTCTCGTATTTATAAGAGAAGATTTATTGAGCATATAACTCTTCAAAACATCCTGAAATGAGGAGGACCATCGAGGCCTGACACAACTTATTCATCACATGTGGAGGCCTAACCTGCTTTAACAACCCTCTACACTGGTCACAGCATTAATACCTAAACTCAATGGAATGTGAATTAGTCCTGCCTCTATTAGCTAATGTTTGGTACAAATTATCAAAACTAAAAACGTGTGACGCAGGCGAACGACCAGTCGCAGACAGGACTAGTTGTCAGTGGAGGGTGTTGCTCTTTGCTGGCGAGCCATATTCACCCAGACAATCACTCCCCCTGTGCATGTATAATTTGGACAGTTAACTTTAGGAATGTTTTCCACCTCTAGAGAGAAAGTCAGCCTGCTGCCGGCTGCAGTATTTGCACATACGTTAAATTGAAGCATTCACACTCACACATGCAAAACGACCATAGACTGACCTTCTTGCAGGCCGATAAAAAGGATGACTGCTATTCCATATAAAATAGCTGCCAGATTGAAGTTGCGCTCAGCAGTAGGAGTATATTCACTATATTGATCACCAATATGGTGGCACACATAGAAAAGCTGAAAACTTTGCTTTGAGCTGAACATAATTAAGATTTATCAATTTTCCTTCCTTCTTTTCAAGTTGCCTAAAAAGCACTTTTAGGGTATGTCTGATTCTTTTGTTTGAATCATCACACATGCATTGAGTCTACTGAACAACTACTACTATGTTGTTGATTTGCAAGGCCCCTGAAAGACTATTTAGAGTTCAGATGACATATAAAGCAAATTTAAAAAACATTATTTTATATCTGAAGAATCCTCCTGGAATCATCCAACACACTAGGCTTTCTGCTGACCCTGACCTTCTGCGGTAGTTTATGAGACCTCTGAGGAGGAGAGATTAATAAAGTCTACAGCTCCACTGGGACAGGGGGAAGGACACTGATACTGGCCCCTCCGGTACGGTCGCTGACCTCTACATGTGGTCCAGACGGCTGCTTTGGACAGTTGCTGCAGTCCCACACAAAGGGGGAAACTGAGACGAGACTAAGCACTGTCTGCACACACACCCTTCTTCTTTTGAGTAGTTGTGAGTGTTTAGTGTCTACGGGACAGTCTTGAACAAGAGCAGACGTAAAAAGAGAAATAAAAGAGAGAAGTTGAAAGAAGAGGTTTGAGAAACAATTAGGGGTGTGATGATGAAAAGAAACCTTTCTACTGCTGAGTCAGAGCCTTCAGAGACCCTGCTCTGATGAAATGAACCCACAGCACAGTACCATAATGCAGCCATTGAGAACACCAGGGAGAACAGAAAAAGAACAAAGCAAAGCAATGGAAAAAGTGGATTTAGGACACAATAGAAAAAGTTACATTCTGAGGAGTGATTGCAGTTTGCTTTGGCTTGACGGCCTTGTTGTCTTTAGGGACCACTGAGCCGCGTAGGCAAAACTTGGGACTGAAAAATGAAGTCAGAGAGGGTGTACTCCACTGTCTGCGAGTGCGTATGTGTGTCTTTTTACGTCCTCTCTCCCTCATTGCTTCAGTTGAGTGTCAGTGAAAGGTTATATTGATGAACAAATCACACGGCTGCAATCTGTCACTGTCAATGAGCAGTTGGCCCATGACATCATCTCCCTTTTGACGTGTGCTGTAATGCACTTGTGTTTACCCTGGAAAACACGCGCTGAAGAGGAATGGAGGGCTAAAATGTAGCTCGTGCTGAAAGGATACTGGCCTGAACAGATGCTCAGCTTAGTAAAAGACAACCACCTGATTCACTCCCTCTAGTGGCACTCTACAACACTCTGCTAATTATGACAAATGATGTGTCTTGTAGTTTCATCTAAAATGCATACAAAGTTCATAAAATGAGTGAAATGCAACAAACAACGCATTTTCACCTGTCTGTCTAGTTGCATGGGTCTCTTTGCACGCCTATGCAGCACATGTGCATGCGAGTAGTGACATCATCTCTGTGCGACCACACTGACAGCCAGGGCAGACCCGGAGGGCTCCATGCAGTCTCAGCCACATTATTATCTGGCATTGCACCCCCATAATCTGCCTCTGGTGTGCGCAAGCCTCAAAGCCTCAAATACATGGGCCTCCACTCTTAAGTGCTGTTAACATATAATAGAAAACCATAGTGTTTTCTATAGGATGGGACCATTCAATGCAGTGCAGTATGTGTATGAAAATGTGTGTGAGTGTGTTTACACTGTCAAATCTCAGTTGAGGAATCGTTCATTTTCCTCATGCAGTGCCAATTCTGAACAGGCCTCTCTATCTCCCTTTCCCTCCCATGTCCGTCCCTCCTCCTTCCCTCCATCCGTCCCCTCTAATGGATTTAGCAGATCTGGTTGGGCACGCCATAGCTACCCGTGGCCAAGCTAAACAGGACCCAAAGTCACGAAGTTCCAAGTAAAAAAACGGCCTCTATCTCAACCATGTTTCTTGTGCTTTGATGGAACAGCACATGGTTGCATTCGGCTAGTTCCTCAGCGGTTGAGAGGTCTGGCTTTGCCTCCAGATAGTTGGCAGCCACTCATTCAGCCCTGCAACTTCTGCTTCTGTGTCGCCCAGAACAAACAGTGGCCAGATCCTGTGATTGACAGTTAAGTCAGACAGGGGAAAGAATAAAGGGAAAGGCTGTCAAAATGAAATACACAAGTCATCTTCTATTACAACAGAAATGAATGTGTGCCATAAAGACAGACACTGGAGACGAACGTGGCTTTGCATATTCAAAACCCTAAATGCAAAAATCACATTTAGAGAGGAATTTTAACATTTTGCAGCAGCTCTCTTGCAATCCATGCATGTGCTCTACATGTGTATGGTGTTAAGACATTAAAGTGTTGTAGCTTTGGTGCAATTTAAAAGTGCAAAGAAAAACTTTTTTTATAACAGCTCTCAGCAAGTGTACAATTACAGGGTGGCTAGAGCAACACCAAATCGTTAAATGACTGAGAATGAAAGGTTAGGCCAGGTTGTGGTGAAACAGGCTGCGGCGGTCTGCAGTGGTAAAAAACTTTGGGTGAAGAGGAAGGGAGGGAAAGCAGGCTCCGAGTCTGGCGGGGGGTAGAGGATGGAGGAATGCCTTGCATCTCAGTTTTCATGTCGTTTGGATTGTGGCTGTTTAGGGGGACGACTGCCTCCCCTTCAGTCGCCTTTCTCCGGATCTCTGGATATAGTCGTCCCATTTCCATGCCCAGCTGTCACCAGCACTGTGAGCATATGCATGTGTGTTGTGTGTGTGTGTGTGTGTGTGTGTGTGTGTGTGTGTATTCAACCCTTCTGTGCACATATACCTCAGTTCCTCTTTTACTTTTTCCTTCATTTAAGAGCCCAAACTAAATGTCAGTTTCAAATTACTTCCATAACTGACTCAATCAAAGATCCAATGTGTGTTAACACCAGCCCCTCAGACAGCCAGACGACTACTGTCTGGACACACACACTGAAATATACATGCACATGCTGCACCACAGCCCAATCAATATTAATACTACTATGAGCTGCGAGAGTTCATGACTGTCATACAATGGTTACCTCACCCAGGGGAAGCAGCCGTAAAAGCTCTCACAACCTGTGAAACCCTAACCTATCTGGTTTGGGGAGAGCGGTAGTGTCTAAGTTTGAATTAATTATGATGAAGTGAGGACCAGTTCCTTGGCTCCTCTGAGCTGTGGCTCAATTGGCTGATGTGACACAGGGCGACAACTAATCCAGCCGCAAATGCAAATGAGTCACTAAAACTGATCTGAGGTTCATACGTCATCCAGTTCATCATCTTATCAATAAATCTCTGGTGCTGAGGACCCAAATTGTCCCATTTTCCCCAGTTTTAACTCAGCTCTGTGAAAGCCTTTGTTTTCAGTTCTGTCCATGAAATGCTGCTCTGGAGTTTTATTTTATGACTTATTTCCTACATAAATGTCCATGTCAGTGACATCAGTGAGGCTGCAGAGAGGGGGAAGGGTGGGGGGAGGGGGACCACGTCATCACAGAGACTCATCGGCTCACAGTGAGAGCGAGCCTCTGTGCCAGGAGCCCACTGAGACTTAGAGTTTGAGGCTCAAGTCCACACTTTGTTTCTGTGTTGCAGTTTTTCTTCTACCCTTAAGAGCAGACTAGAAAAGACTAAACCCGAGGGCACGAGCCTCGTTCCCTGATCAAGGAAGTGACTGACTGAATGAAATTTTTTCGTTGCAGTCCAAAGGTATTTGGAGAGTGAGACATTTTTTTCATGGTTTGACTCCACACTCTCATTTGGATGTGAAATGATGCGATGAAAATGAGGTTAGAGTGCTGACTTGTTTAAGTTTTGTTTTATTCTCAGCTATAAAAGACAGCCATGGTTGTACATTATGTGTCCTCATTTTGGGGTCAGTGCTATTTAAGACATGATTCAATAAAGTCATTTTTGTATGTCACATCCCATTGCATGCAAGGAAACTGTCAAGGTTTTGAGCACTATTTATAGCCACTGTGCATCTTAATCATCTGAGTATTGAGCTATGGTTTGACTAATTTATTCTGTAGTGTAGCACTTTTACTAGTCATGACTGCTTGAAGTCATCAAATCAGTTTCAATTCACTCGGCTGCTACAACAAGACTTTAAGGCAAGCTACACTTACATTTTTGCATTTCTGCACTAGCATTCTTACTCAACTCCATGGGGATACAAGCTGGGGAAAAACAACTGCAGAATGCTCTGAAACTCTGCAGCAGCAGCATAACAATTCAAAGCTGGTGTGATGACTCAGATTTGTTTATTTACCCACACAGAGGCTGTCAAGCTGGAATACAGTCACACACACGTACAAACTGCACCAGGTCCCCTGTGACAAAACGTCCTAGATTTCGTTGCCCGACAGGCCAGAAGGAGAAAGACAACGTTACAGTCAGAGATGGAAGGAGGAGGAGAAGAAGTGGAACTAGAGGTGGAGAGGAAAAGTTTGATTCTGGATGAGGTTTCCTTAAAAAAAAACACTGTCACGGTGACAGAGACAGAAATGCGAGGAAGTTCAACTTAACCTAAGTGAGTGCTGAAAAACACACTTGCATGCAGACGCACACACATGCACACACATAAATAATGTACCCTCTGGACCATCAGTGAAGACATGGAGCAAGTGAAAACACAGTCGGAGGTAATTCGCTAACCTTCAAGGCCACGCTGCTGAGTGAATGTGCAGTGGTTTTTGTTTCTCTGGTGAGGATGTGTGTTCGTGTGTGCGTACGTTTTGATTCTGGTGATTTTAAGAGAAAAGGGGAGGAAAGTTGGGAGGAATTCAAAAGAATATGAGGACAAGAGAGAGTGAGGTAAAACAAAACATAAAAAGGCATGACGAGATGTCCCTGAAGGTGAAGCAGCTACCGCCATCTACCATCACTCATCACAAACGAGAAAAAGTTGAGCTGAACCGAGTCCACAACTCTGACAAAACTCATTATCCCTACCTCACAGTGAAACTGACATAAATGCCTTTATGGAGGCTCAAACTAACTGTTTCTCTATTCATGATTTGCATTTTGGGTTCCATAATCTGAGAGGTGAACCACAATTCAATGTTCTGCAGAACGCTGGCTGGAAGTTATTAAACTGCAGGAAATATTCTTATTACTGTTGAATGCGGAAGACATTAAAACGCACCAAAAAAACACATAATGGCTTCATTTGGCTGCACATTCTGCTGAACGAGCAGCATGTATTTTGTTATAAGTAAATATTAGCAGAGTTTTCGTAGACAGTGTGCATGTGTGAGTATGTCTTGAAGTTGCATGCCTTGTGTGACGGTGCTTGAAAATCATTACATTCGGATGTTAATGTGATGTAAATGCAATGCGAGTAACCACTCAGGAGTTGATTATACTGCAATTAAAATTTCAATTGCAGTGTTTACCAAATTACTTGCTCTGTTTCTGTGCATGAGTGTGTACTTGTAAGGAGAGTGTACTGACCTATGTTAAATCCCTGTAGGGTTATCCTAACCTTAAATGCCTAACCTCAACCTTTAACCTAGCCTTAACCTCAAGACTCATAATTCTGAACTCAACAGGATTGGAGGATTGGAGTTTTATTCCCATATGGGAGGCGAGTCCCCACATGTGGTAATATATGACCATACGTTTGTGCCCACAATGTGAATACATTAACACACACAGTATTACATTAGAGGAATCACAGCGTTCGTTAATGACTGAACAGAGGAAAAGTTCAGAGACAAAACACTTGTCTTGATAGCCAAAACAGGGCCAAGAGAAGGGAAACCAAAGATCCATCTTGTAACTTAAACACACACGCTCTCACACACGCAGACAAGCACACACTTTAATCTCTTTCTGCGTTCCACCCAACGAAATAATCAGCCATGTGACCTCACGGCAAACCAGGCACAAGGTTGCATCGGGTCATGTTATTGCTTCAGAAAACACATAAACATTAATCAAAGTGATGAAATGTTTTGTTGAGAAGTTTGCCAGCTTACGGAGCGATTTTTTGGAGGTTGAAAAGAGGTCAGGATCTTCCTAAGAGAAATGCTACGGGCTTAACTTCACTGGGAGAGATGGGGAATTTAGCTCTTCTTTGGCTGACAGATCTGGGAAACTATTAAAATCTGTAATTACTCATCTCTAGCTCAGAATATGGGACTTGGCTTATTAGATATTAAATTCTCCATCAACTCTCGGGTTAGTGGCGCGCCGACAGCTGCTCTCCAAGAGAATGCCTTTGTATCACGTTACTCCATTATATTTCTTGTGGTAAGCCTGGGAATTAAGGCTGTCTGTCTTTGTTTTAATCTGCTCGACAGAGTTAAACAGACATCCATACTCATCAGTCAATGATGAGCAAATAAAATCTTGATAAAAAGATGTAAGATGTGATAGATGGCTTTGAAGCTCCAAATGAAAAATATGTGTGGACTGATCAATAGCGCTTTGATTCTCTGACAGAAATATCAAAAGCAAACAGCATCGAATAACATTTCTGATGTTCGTAAAGGTCACTGCTTTCAATTTTTGTCTTTTGGAAAAGTTGTCAAGAACCAAAAAACTTTTTTTTTTTTTCCCCTCCAACTTTTTCTTTTCCCTCCTTTTGTCTCACACCACCCACACACACCCAGTCTCTGAATCCCTTAACATGCATAACACGTTGCACTACCTGAGCTGCGATGCCCTACATGCGGCTCACAGCTCGGCACGAGTGTTTGAAGTTACCAGGAGCTCAGATCATCTCACTTACTTCATTAAAAACACATGAGACGTTACGAAGACAGGCTCTCCCTCTTCCTCTCTCCACTCGGCCGGCTTGCCTCAGAGCTCATACACTTCTCATCCATCAAGCTCCCAGATGGGAAGAAGTTACCACATTTCATTCATCTTCACTCCATTCCCATTCCCACATTCACTGTACCTCTTCATGTGACTTAAGAAATGAATACATCACTTCATTCAGAAACATGTGCAGTATTTGCACACATGCCTGCGCCAGTCGTCGTCTCAGACGCGAGAGCAGAAATGTCTCTGCTGGCATCTGAAGTAACAGACTGGGCTACAGTGTATAAACAACTAGCGAATTACTCAATTAGCGGACAGACAGAAATATAATCAACAACAATTAAGATATCAATTGTGCAAAAATACCAAACACCTGCTGGATCAAGCTTTGCAAAATGTGAAGATTTACTGTGTTCTCTCTAATGGTACATAATCTATTAGTAAACAAAATAACTCCTAATGGAAATAGTCACTGGTTGCACTCCTGGTGAGATATCACCATCAGCTACACCAGTGTAACTCCGAAGGCCAAACACTTGCTTGCGTGCTAGCATGCATACACAGAAACAATCTCACTTATTCCATTCATCCACTGCAGCAACGAGAAACACAGACTTCCAACGACCTAGCCACACTTTGGCACTCGGGAGCCAGTGTCACAGGTCCAACCCACGGCAGAGAAGCACAGGATGGGGAAACTCGAGACAACACCAGGCTTGAGAGGACTTCCATCTGCAGCTTCCTCCAGGAATATAACAACCCATTTCCAACAGTCATTATCCCAGATCCTAATCACGAGCCAGCTAAAGGCATGGTCTAGCCACGCCGGCCAGCTTGGATCAACGTCTGTTGTCAAATCTGAAGACTGCACTGTAGCAAGCCGAGACGTTTGAAGCCTGCAGGCAGCAGCTACTGTCCTGCACACAAAAGAGGTCTTTTTTTAAATTTGACCAGTGCCTGTAGACTTTCTCATTCAGCTGACCTGATCATTATACTAACAGGATCCCTACTGCCAGGACAAAGACCATGAATAACGATGAAGGCAGTTACTTCAGAACTGGGCTTCAGAACAAACAAAAATGGAAACACGCCGTCTCAAAACTCCAGCTAGTCAATCACTGTGCGTCTGACAGGAGAGTCCAGTCATTTCCTTTGATTAGTTGAGTCAGGCACACAGTAATATCTTCTCCAGAGCAGCAGATAGATGGGTCTTCATATCGTAAGTAGGAAGGCAAGATCTGTACAGTATTACCCCCAGGGGGAAAGACTACAGCACACTGTCAGAAAAAAGCTTCCGTCCGAGCTAAAAGATGAGGTATGACTTCGGATGATTATGTATCAGGGTTGATTTATTCTGCCAGGATTTATTTTGTCTAAAAACATCAGATGACCACAAATTAAAAAATAGGCATCTCATCATTCAAATATTATCTCCCAGAGAAGCATGAATCAAGAATGGAACAAGTAAGGATGCTAACTGTGTAGAAAGTAGGAATTCATTTTTATGGGTGGCTCGCCAAAATAAAAGTCGGAAATTACAACCTGTTTCTTCAATCTTGATACAATACTTACTGAAGAAAGTCCACCAATGCATTGATATACTACAAGCTCTGAGATGTTGGGTACCACTTTCTCTGCATGTAACCACACACACACACACACCACAACTCAAATGTTACCACGCTGTAATGAAATTTCACGATTATAATCACTGCAAGATGGCAGACTTGGTGATTGTAGCTGCTATGGCAACCAAGAGGCCCTCAGGGGTAAAGCTAATGAAATGTGGAGCAATCAGCAAAGGGGATTCCTTATCAATGGGAATCATACTTTCTGACTCCACAACTAAAGCTAATAATAACTGCCTCGCCTTCCTGTGGATGGATGATGCAAAAGAGAAGCGGCTTTCCAGGAAACTCCCTCGTGCGAAACACTGCAGCTTAACACCGGTTATAGTTCACATGCTGCTTTATAAACTAAAATTACATGAAATCCCCTCAATATTGACTCTTTGGTTTATGTTATGTCTAAGACGGTGGTCTGAGAGGTAAATAAAAACACCAACACTAACCCCAGGCGTCAGCAGCGTGCAGTGAGCGAAAGATGGAGGGTAAATATTTCCACTGGCTACTTGTGGTGCCAGGGAAGAGGAAAACAATCCTATTTATGTTACTTTAGTTTTTTGTTAGTTGTCATCTGCTACCCATTCAACAATGTGGTGAGCGTGTGTGTTGCACATCTACGTTTTTTTGTTTGTTGTTTTGCTTGTCCTCATTTTTAAAGGTGCGCATTTAGCATTTAAAGCATATGATCTTAAGAGCTAGGGTTGAGTTTGGGTTGGCGTCACAGTTAGGAATAAAACTGAAGAAAGGTTAGGCTTATGGAGGAGCAGTGTTTGTGTGTGTGCTCGGATGTGTGTGTGAGGGAGAGAGAGAGAGGGACGAGAGAGAGGGAGTCTCTGAGTCACTTTCCGATATTTGTACTCATACGCTGATTTCCCATGCATGAAAAAACAAAAAAACCCAGGAAAAAACAGTCCTGGGATACAATCAGACAGATTTTTGTTTGAGCTGCAACATTTGGGTGGGAAGATGCTTTCTGTTTTTTTCCCCCTCACTCTCTTTCTCTGTTGGCAGCTCTCCACCATTTGAGTTGATAAGCAGAAGCAGATATTACGCCAAACCCTTCGCTCTCTACAGTTTTCTCTGCAATAGTTTACATATCGTGTCTTTGTATTCTTAATTAACAATTCAAACATGTGAATTTGTGAGAAAGGGGTTATAGGAAAACCATGCACGTAATGAAATTTGACTGAAAAAGACAAATGTTTCTTCTTATGTGGGTTTTGAGGGAGCCACAAAGAGGACAACGGTGTATACAGTACAAGCGGGATTTCAGTGTCAATGTGGGTGGCGAATGCGCAATTTGATTACTCTGTGTATCTCCAGAGTTTAAAGTAAACTCTCAAGATTGTTTGAGATTTGCAGAAGAATAAAGCCTCAACTTGGACATTCCCTAAAGTAATACCATTAGAATAAACAAAAAAGATCCTTAAAGACTGTGGATGCTTGTATTATATTTCAACTTGGAAAAAAATAAATTGATGAAAGTTTAAAGCAGAGATTTCACAATTTTTCCCTGCATGCCAGCACGATTCAGATGTAAGGTTTCAAGAGTCAAGCAGCGGAATCAGATGCAGAAACCAAGCCAAGTTTGATGCCACATTGCTGCCAACATGCACCCCAAATAATCCGATTTGCAGTGAAGAGGTTGGGGGTTGGAGGTTGCTGGGTACTGTTCAGTCACCTCCCCCCAAAACTGTAATATAAAGTCTTTTAGCAGATGCTGCTGTCTAAGAAGTGCCTGCATTTTGAACACAGCCCTGATGAGAATTAAGACCCTGACCCTGTCAGAGCTAGAGTCAGGCTCACTGATTCATCTGCAGAGAACCACATGAAGTGCAAGGTAAACAGCACACTGTTTACTTTGTTGATAAGCTCTACAAAGACTTGACACTGAACTGGATGAATTGTCCCCTCTGCCCTGACACTGCTGCAAACACAGCTTGTAATGAGAATAGCAACTTTAATTATCACAACTCTCTTGATGAATTGAAATGAAGATGAATAAAAACATCTTTCACAGGGAGGTCAGGGGTCAAGGTGGACACCTCGGCTGCCACAATCTGAAATCAGCCAACCCAAGATCACATTAAATGCCTGGCTAGGCTCCAACTTGGAATTCCACTTTTTATAATTGCATCCTCTTGAATATCTACTTAAAGAATCAAAACCAGCAAAAGTCTTAATTGTCACAATTGTGAAAAGTATCCAGAGTTTGTTCCAGGTCTGCTCCTGTAAAGCAGCTGATCATGAGTAGTCTAATCATCCGTTGTTTGTACTCGGTTGCAGCCGCACCAACAGATATCCATATGGTTCCTGTTAGAAAACGTCTTGCTGCACGCCTCATCACTCCGCAAGAAACCAAACTCTTACTGGTTGTTTGCAGACCAGAGGCTGAGGCCAGTGTACTGCCGAGCTGGAGCACGCAGGACCATGTAAGTGGATAGTGTAATAATGCAAAGATCCGTATCCCTCCTTACAGCAGAAAACCAGGAGCTGTGGATGCCAGCAGACACCAGATATGACTGGAATAACTATTGTGGTTAGGTGCTTAAATATGCCCCTGGGTTCCCTTTTTTAGCTTTTGGCCATGTAAACATATACAGGCAAACTGGTGGCTATAAATACACTTCATGTTAAAAAAAACCCCAAAAAAAACAAATTACAATTGTGTCAGAATCTATTTGCTGGATAACTAAACTACCTAAAGTCCTCTTGGACTTCTTATTTTTGCATGCTTAACATATTGGATTTATTGTCTGCTGAGACACCCCCTTTGGCTCTGTATTCACATCATCTGCAGCTAATAGCCTGAGTGCCTTGCTCAAAGGCACACAACAGCACTTCAAATTCTCTCCACTAGTGACGCCTCACAGTCTTCCAAAAATCCCTGCACTGTCACATCAGTTGGTCCCCCCAGGAAATAGTCCAAAGAATGCTGGCCCACTCTGTGCACTTCATGGTGTTTCCCATTAAGCGGTTTGGTCCTCCCTCCAAAACAAAGTGTATTTGCTCGAAGCTGGCAACCCTGGTGAGGAAACCACTGACTCACTCTTATTAAATAGTTCCATGAGACATACTAAGAAACCTATATACTGGCCTACTAAACTAACCTCCCTTTCATGTTAAGCACATATTGTAAAAGGGGACTCCACTCTTTCCTCTTTTTACAGTCTGGCTGTTTAGCTGGCGTGGCTGTGAACGGTGACCAATAATCAATATGAGGCTATGCCGCATCACCATGATCCATTGATCTTGTGATACAATTGTAGCCCCCTCTACACTATGGTCTCCCCACAGCCCCACCAGCTACCAGCTCATGCATGCAAGGTGCCGATGCAGGGTGCATCCATCTATATGGGGAGCCAGACGCCTCCACCCAACACGAGCTCATTTCTCCTCCACCTTTATCCTGATCAGATGCATCAGTGAACACACAGAGGATGAGAATAAAGCAGCTGTCACTTACATTCATCTGACCCACTCCGCAGCTCTGGATGTGCGCTCTGGGTATCCCCTCCAAAACTGATTAGTATGCACACGGCTCTCCAATTCCCCCCCAACGACAGACAATCCACCGGGACAAAATCTTGAATGGAGCCGTGCTGGCCAGCTGGACTGGGCTTTTTTGTTTTTACATAATATCCACAAAAATGACAGTTGAGCCAATTCCACAGATTCTCTAATCCGGTACACCGCTACTCCTCCAGTGAAGGGTCTTTTCTTGCGTCTCCGTGTCAGGTGAGCGCGTTTGGATCAGCTGGAGAGCTCCACGGTTTCTTTGCCGTCTGCAGAAGAAAGGAGCCGTCTGTGGCCCTGCAGTGCTCTGCCCGGTCTCTCGCTGATCCTAAAAGATTCTCTCCTCTCCCTCTCTCTCAGCATCCAGTCACTCCGACACGGCGTGTGTGTTTGTGTGTGTGTGCTGAGACAGAGCCGCTTCAGGGCACCGTGCACCTCACCGACTGAAAGCCGACTCCTCCGCCACAAGGCCCGGCCCCCCACCCCCTTGCTCCCCCTCTCTTACTCTCTCCCTCCTCCTTTCTCCGACGTGGGTTGCTAATTTATTCGGGTTCGGCTACACAAAAGGGGGGACAGAGCCGAGGGAGGCTGTGGAGAGAGGAGACTGGAGAGCAGACTTTGGTGCCCCCCAGCTCCGTTCAGTGGAAGTAGTTTTTGAGACAAAGGAGCGCACCATGCACCATCAGAAGAGGAGTTTAGCTCAGCATGGCACATTATGCATGGAAATGACTCATTAACAGCATTGTTTCTATTCCCCTTCTTCGTGCAGACTGTAATCAAAATGATCATAATTTTGAAGGACATCACACAAATTTCACAAAAGCATATAAACCCTATAAAACCCCATAGACATGTAAGGAATCTTGTATTTTATTTATTTCATTGTATTTTCTATGATGAGAAATCAGAGGAATTATAGCTATTAATATATTTTGGATGTGAGGCTTCTAGTAACTCTAGTGAACTAGTGAACACAAAATGTGTGCGTTTCCTTTTAAAGGATTTTTATCTGTGCAAACATAATATTTCAGGTTTAAGTACGTGGTAGTGGTATAATGTTTCATGAAAAGAGCCATAATCATGTAAGATGAACAACATGATGAAAAAAAAAAAGTTTGTCAAACACATTTTACAACACAGGAATACAAAATTCTTCTTTTGCATAAGGGATTTAATACTGCGCAGGCATTATTAGAGTCATTTAAAGTAGCCTCGTTATTGAAGAGTCCAAGCTATTTAGTTTCAGTAAGGATCTAGATCTGGAAGCTTAAGACTATAACCTGAGAGCGGAAGCAGCAGAGAAGACTAGGCTGAGGTTCAAACACACACACACACACACACACACACACACACACACACACACACACACACACACACACACACACCATTTGGACTGCAAGCATCAGCAAGATGGGAGTCATTTATCACCCCAGATTTTAGGTCAAGCCTCCACCTGCATCAGTGAAGCAGAAGCGAGGGAGGAGACGTGGAGGAAGAGGGGGAGACGGTGTGGAGGTGGGATGTGTGAACATGGGGAGGAATCTGTGGGTGGGTGTTGGGTCTGTGGACAAGGACAGCAATCAATCCATCCCCTCTTCCTTCAGCATGCCGGATGAGTGCGTATGTTGCAGTCAATGGAGGGAAATGGTAGCGACTACGTTTATGTACATTGGCTGTGACAGGATGACCAGGATTCAGGCTCATATAACTCTGCAGGAGACCCATTTTACATCAAAAACTGTTTGGTTAGTGGTGATTGCAAAAAGCAACGATCTATGAAAAACAAGCAAACAAAATGTCCCCGTTCTCCCATATTGTGACTGCAGTCGCTAGAGGGTTGAACCCTCAGTCACAGCAGTATTAGTGTCATGTGCTTCCTCTTAAAGTGAACAAAGTATAAGATCAAATCCCAGAGGAGCAACGAGCAAGAGGGAGTGGTTTGAAGAGCAAACATGTACTGTTTTCCTAAAATTAAATGGGTCAACATACCGTAACTAATAATGCTCCTCTTGTAATTGAGGAGGATTTTTTGTTGCTTCACTAAAGTTAAAATCCCTTTTATTCCTGAGTGCAAAATAAGCTTAGCTTTGTCATAATTTGGGCAACTGTGGAGTCATCGGAGAGAGAGAAGCTTGTTTGTGCGCTTTATTTTGACATCTCCACTTTTCCACTTAAAACAATCCGTCAGTACAATTTTTTCCTCTCTGCTATTTAAAGCTATAAATGTGCTCTTATCAATGTTTTTCTTTTCATTTTCTGAGTTGCAAACAATCAGTAAAGTATTTGCCATCCTTACCAGGCCAACAAAATTCCCAACAACATTTAAGATCTAATTCATTATGTTCCTGCTTTATGTTGTTATGATAGCGAGTTTAACTTTATTTTTTTAGGATGATGGTATGTGTTGGATAAGATTACCAGGATACGACGTGTAAACCAACTCCTGTTCTCACCCTTTGGTTCTCACCTCCTGACTGAACCCGGGACCCCAGATAGGCTTGCACTTCTAAGAAAACATACCAAAGGGTTAACATGAAAGATACGATTTATGATCGAGTAGAAAGTGATCCACCAGTTGATTGAGCCTTGGCCCTGTTGGCTGTGACTTACGATGACTGTTCTATGCATGTCTTTGGAAATGTTTGCTGTTTGGCTGGAGAGACCTGACATCTTAAAAAGCACAAAATCCTGATCCTCAGCACTTGTCACCAGAAGAAGCAGATGAAGAAACAGACCCTTTTCCAGTGAAACAAGCCCCAAGATTCCCTTCAGAGCTTAACACTGTTTCTCACATCTTTTGTCTATCCTTGTCCTTGCAGAGTCTGCATTTGTGCATGTGTGTAACAGTGCAGTCTGAGTGTGTGTGAGATTCGGCATCGATCTTGTTGTGTGAACACTTGCCACAGAGTTGCAATTACACAGCTTTAACCAATAGCAGATGGCTGAGGAGTGACACTTTTGGTGGGGCTCCCCACGATGGAGGAGACCAGTGCGAGATTTATACCGCTGCCGCACACATTCATGGATGTAAAATCTCCTTCTGCCGCTTTTGCAAATACAAACACACGCGTGTACACATAAACTCATGTGTGCACATGCAGACATATATCATGAAATGTGCTGTCAAAGGATTTTTTTGGCTCCCGTGTCTATCCTATTTGTCATTTCCCCCCTCTAACCTCAAAATCCACAGCCTGACCATGATAACCCCGGTCCACGTTTCAAACCTTTCGCACACCTCCCAAATTTATCGTCTGTCAAGTCTTAGATAAGCCTTGTATTTACTCCAACTCGATGCATTTATAAAGGAACTAATTAAACCAGAGCTGTAAATTCTCAGAAGCCCAGTAAAAATGACTTAATCTGAGGCTTTCGAGCCTCAGCTGCTATTTTATCCTCATTTTAATTAGCTTGGACCCATGGTCATCATGAACACAACACAGAAATAAGCGTGACATGGCGGTTAGCTAACAAGTGGTAGCTGGGAGGTCATTTGGAAATGCATCGTTAGGAGCTAATGGAGGGGCCTGTCTATATTGGCTGTACAATTGGACTTGTTGGCTGGGTCGCTCTGTCTTTCTCTCCTGTGCAAACACACACAGTTGACCGCAGGACTGTGATGCCTGTGATGTGAATCAAAGCAGCAAATTAGCCAAATTGGCATGTTTGCATGTGCAGTGGACTGAAACTAATTTTTTAGATTTCATCACTTTGAAAAAAATGAAAAATCAAAAAACGCTGAATACATAACAAGCAGTCTTCCTCTGAGCAAAATCCTCTGGAAAATATGTCTGAAATAATTCCTCGACTGGCGAGCAGCAACACAATATCCTAGTTCCGTATATCCTGGCAGCTCCATCCCAAAAAGAGCTTAATGTGTCTTTTTCCACCATGTCTTTTTTCATTCAAATGTTATCACTTCATCTCTCTGGATTCAGTCTCTTTCCTGACACACAAGTTCCTTTCTACAGCACTGCACATACATTAACTTCTTATTTATGCCTCTTGACTCCTTCTCTTTCTCCCTCGACCATACGCACGACGCTGTGTCTGTCCAGGTGTCTGTCCCGGCTATCTGATCCACCTTTCCTGTGCGGCAGGATGGGATGAGGTCACAGCTCCACTCGGTGACTCCGTGCCAAGAGAGGAAAGAGCGGTGGCTTAATCAGACCTTCCTTTCCCATGGCCAAAATATCACTTGTCATAAGGCCTTCATTCAGAAACAATTCTGTAAGTCCTTTGAGCAAAGAAAACGCGTTATTCACACTTCAGTGTTTTAAAGGATAACTCTGGTAATATTCTAGGTTTTTCTTATTGTCAACAAATCCCATGAAAAAACCCAGACGTACAACAAATTGATCCTATTAGCAAGTGTATAACAGTCTCCACTGTTGTCCAAAAGCATGAGAGACACATAGATGAGGAGCACCTTTGCACTGGGTTGCATACTCTTTCAGTGCAATGAACATGGTGTTTGACAGCCTTTCTTCACCACAGAAACAGTTGTATATGTTACAAGGAGGTTATTGAGACCCATAATTGAGCTTATTGTTAGGCTGCAACCTCAAGTGGTTGTGGTGATTATGACAGAAGCGAAGGAGGAAGTCAGGTGGTGTGGCATAAAGAGCTAGAAAGTCAGCATATGGAGGAGGTGGTGGGAGGACCAAACAAACACAGGACTTTCATCCTGAAGGCAGAGTCCTTTCAAACCAAAAGTCAAGGACGACCCATCTCAAGTTAGGTAACATATTTGAGTGATGTAGCGCGTGTAACAGTGTTAGGCTCGGCAGTCTGCCTCCCCTTGCCTTGTGTTTCTGTTTCCTTTTTCCCTGCGTGTGTGTCACACAGGTCACACCAACAGGATTGGTTCCACCTGTCCACACTTTCTCCTCATCACCTCAGCACACCTGAGACTCATCGGCCAATTACCCACCTGCTCTCCAGTATTCATTGAATTGAATTGTCTCTTGTGAACAGTTTGTCTTCAGTGTCGTTGCTCGCATGTACAGCTGCTTACCTGCCCTCCTGCCTGTTTTGTCTCTCACCTCCTCAGGTTAATTCTCAGTCTTGCTCTGGAGTGCTTTGGTGTGAGTTCATCTGTTTGAGTCCTAGCTTGGAAAAAATAGGACAAACAGTAATACAACCCAAACCATGATCTTTCCCTAAAGCTAAGCAAGTACTTTTCTTGACTGCGAAGGTCCGATAAGTCTATCATTCATGCTCTCCAAGATTGTTTCTTTCTGGGTGTCATTGGCAATCGACCTATTCAGTCATTTAGGCATGAGGATGTGTTGCACTGTAATTCATATTTAGTCAATTCCACATGCATTGTCCTACTCTCAAGCACAAAAATGTATCAGTGTGCCACTGAAAATCGTCCCCAGCAAATATTTTTACGTCTTCAGTTTGTTTTAAAATAGTTTTAGATATTATAAAGTTCAGGAAAGTTCAACTTCAAGTTTTATTTCCATGCTAGAAAGGAAATGTCAAAATTTTACAATCCTGGACATCACACACAACACTTAAATATGGCTCTAGGTTCACCTCTGCTCGCACACTTAAAACACTATGGGCACTTTCACAAGCTGTTTTCTTTTTTTTTTTTCTTCAAGTGCCTTCCTTTGCCACTGGTAACAAATAGACTTGTATATGTCTTCATCTGTCCCTGCAGGGTATTCTTAGGTTAGATTATTATAGCTTACTTTACTCTGAGGCCAGAATGCCTGCCATGCAACCACATACACCGGCCCAATGACTTTGGCTGTTCTTTCAAAGCTACTACGTTGTGCATTTTTGCAGATGTCACTAAAAGGGGACCGAGAGCAAAGTGGAATAAGATGAACTGAATGTAAATCTATGGGAGAAGTAGTGTTCTGCCAACAAAAGGGGGGGGGGGGGAAAGCTGTTTCCATTTTGTTGGGTGTTGGCACCACATTTCCTGTTTGTTATGTGTGGTTTCCTGCAGACCTTTTTAGCCGTTTCAGTGATTTTTACATGTGCATTGTTTATGACAGTTGTCTGTATGAACGCGTGCAGCTTTTTGGACTATTTTAGGGAGAGACCGAGGATTAATAGACCGAGGGATGACAGAGCAGGAAAAGGGCATTGTTATTAGGAGCTCAGAGTGATAGCGCTTCCCCCAGAGCTTTGCAGAATGAAATCACACAAAATGTTCCACATGCAAAGGGAAATTATGTCTGAAATAAAGCGTTTAAAGTTGTGATATCATCGTGGCAGCTACTCACCCCTAAAATACCCACTATAGCACTTTCCAAAATCCATCATTAAATCCTCTTTTCACTCAGGCAAAGATTTCCTCTAATTCTGAGCGTCATATTCCAGCCTTATCTTGAATTACGTCATCTCCATAATGTGCACCGGGTTGAAAGAAATGTTAAAACCTGTCTTTCTCTGACTGAACTGTTATATCTTCAGAGGTTCTGCCTCAGAGGCTGGCCTGCTTCCACTTGGCAAGCTTCACCTGAACAAGGCCTCCCAGCATTAGCTGAACATTTGCTGAGAAACTTATCTTATATGTTCAAGCGTGAAGGTCGAAAGTTTTTTCTTATCGAGCGCTCATCTTGGGGTTAAGACTGAAAACAGGAAAGCAGCAGTCCAGGTTTTATGCTGGCCTATACTGTCACTGTATCTGTACGTGCAGGCTGATATCAGAGAAGGAGATTAAATGGTTCCTCTGACGAGCTTCCAGGTTTTGTGCGATGGAGGAAATTTACGGGTCACAATCCATCTGAGGTTTTCCCACTTTGTTGGGAAGATCTTTGCACTCCCTTCTCTTATATCTCTCTTATGAATGTAACTTACCAGGTGCTATCTGGGTTTGTACTAATTTTTTTTCTGTTATCACACATCTGTGAGGTACAGTATTCCCACTGGGTCTTATGGAAGAGTCCACCACAGGATGTAGATGTTGATTTTTTGTCACAGGGACCTGCTCCAAAGAAATCATTTCAGAAGCTGGAGGCTGGTTTAAATATCAACCTACTATATCTCTTCACTTAAGACTCTTTTTTTGTGATCTCTTGGACATCACACTGACGCAATACCTGCAGACGGCTTCTTCTGCACTCTTGTCACACACTTCCCCTCCTCACCAATTCATCTCTCCATGACACCCCCTTTCCTCCCTCTATCAGAGTGTTTTATTGTTACAAAGCAAATACTCTAAACAGGCAGAACCACTAAATCAGGACCGCCTCGATTTAAGAACTGAGGTTGTTTAGGTTGTGAGGAAACCATTTAGCTGCTGGCTGCCTGACATAGTATAAAACCTTGGCGACGATGAAACATGGGCTTAACTAAAATGACTCTTTTCCAGAGATCTGTCCTATTTTGTGTGTCCAAAACAGTTTTTTGTGCCAATTTTATCTGTTACACTATATGAATAAAACAAGGGGAAGCTGAAATGTCAGTGTTACTAAAAATTCTTATATATGTGCAGAGAGTTGACAATGAGCTATACATATGATGACAACCAGCGGCTACAGAATTCTTACTTGCAGTACTCTCATACTGGTTCATTACACTTAGTGAATAGCTGCTGAAAGCCTTCTCCACTCCACAATGTGCTTCTAATACAGGCGTCTAGCAAACAGGAAGTAGCCAAAGCTGAGAACTTCCTGTATGAGCCCATCCACTGGCCAGCTTCTGCACTATGGGCACAGGAGTTTCCTGAATGTGTCTTTACTGTGTGTGTGCGCGCACTTGTCGTTCAGCATTCCGTCCCCTCTGCTTCCTTCCCTGGCCCTGGCCTGCTGATGCACGGCGTCGTGGGAAAGAGTGAGTCTCACCTCTACACTCCACGCTCACTCACTCCCCACACACATAAAGCAGCAGAGACGGGGACAGATTTAATGGGTGCTGTGAACAGATGTGTTGCCGCGTGGAACTGTTATGAAACTGTGCCGTTAAAGTGCCACCGTGACTCCATCTTTAGGGTATGACCGATAAGGAGTCTGTGAGTGTGGTGGAGGGAGGCTTTTATTTCACTCAAAGCAAGTGTGTTATAGTGTCTGTTTTTAACTTATCTGATCGTTCTTTGCATGCTGAAGGTTAATGTCCTGGACCAGATTCAAACCTCCAGAACAAGTATGACACTCACACACACTCCCCTCCATTGTTCTTTCATCCCTGGTTTGCCAAAATAAAATTTGCAGCTTTATGTGACAATTACTCTTTTGTTCATGCACCGTGCAATGTGTGTGCTGCACGTGTAATGAGGCACCTGAATCTTGGCTCAGCTCGTAAAATGTGTGTGTCGGAGACTTCAGAGGAAAAGGAAGATGAGAGGGTCAAGTGCGTCGGGGGAGATAAGTCGTCCCTCACATTGCCCTTCTGGATCAGCTGCTTCCTGTTTATTGTTGCACTGAAGTGTTGTTCTATGAAGATAACAAGGCTTTGACCTTTGACTCCGGCGGAACAGAAGCACATCCCGCGACGGATGCCATATTGTTTCAGTGCCTTGTCACGTCTCATCACATGACCGGCGTGACCTGCCAACGACTCACATTTGGACAGTTAGCACGTCACAGTGGATCATAGTGCAGCGTTATGATTGAATGGCTACCTTGACATGATCATTAGTATATCTATTAATCACCATTGTTTATCAGACGTAATCATTGTGGCCCAACATTGCTTTGAGTGCGTGCAGGATAATAATTAGCTGGAAGTAGAAAAACATGGTTAATACTGACCCATCTTTTATTTCTCAAAAGGAGCAATCTAGTACCTTTTCCCAACCACTGAAGCAAACTGCACATTAAATCCCTCAACATTTGGTAATGCATTAGGACAGATTATTTAAATGTGTGCAGTTTTCTTATCCAAAGAGGTCTTTGAAAGCTTCTCATACACTGACTGAAACTCAACAGAATCTGGCTTACAGAGCGCGAAACTGTCCCAAAAGCAAGATCTGTTATTTTTACTATAAGGTTATAAGTTTACATCGAGACAGAAGGAGTTGGAGATTATAGTCAAGGTTTTATGATACAGTGTTCTCAAAACTTTGCCTATCTTCTTAGAATCAGAGAGCAGGAACTTGAGGCCACTTTGAGTCTGGAAAATGGTCCAGAAACTTCTGAAATCAGCTTTGTAGCTCTCACAGCTGTCCGTTGCTGGAGCCAGGGCAGAAGCTGGAGAATTTTCTGCATCCTTCCTCGGTTGTGATTTATGTCCAGACCGGCTTTCTCCCACTGCTCTGACTGTGTTTGATTGTTTGTTTTTTGGAAGCGTTTAGGATTTCTTTTCCAATAAATAGTTGTTAAAGAAGGACAATAATCAAGATAAGGTTGCACTGCTCTCCCAACCAGTGCCACACACAGTACAGGTCACAATATGTTTACATTAAGGAGGGCTGTCTGAGCTTTTAGAGGGATTAGGGCCAGGAGATGGAAAGGCTCCAACAAAGCTCATATTTGTTCATAAGGATGCTTGAGCTAGTTTGGCAAAGTGACAAAAGTATACAGAGACTTGGAGAAAGATGGAGAGCAACAGAGAAGTTAAGCTGAGGCCATGGTTTGGAAAAAAAGAAAAAAAAAAAAAAAAACAGGACAAACCAGAGCAGCTGAGGTTCTGTAGAGGAGTCTGATCACCAGAGTTCAAAAGTATATTTTATCTGTTTTGGACTGCTGTTACCGAAAGGACTCAGCCATTAAGTAAGCTAACGTGAGCAGAATATGACAAAATAAAAAGCCACAAAACACTGTTCCAACAGTCTAACTAACAAGCTGAGATTGATTTGAATGTGGTTCTGAAACCCCCTCAGCACAGCACAGTGTCTCTATTAGATCTGCTTTGGAGCATTCAAGGCATATCGACCACTGAACAGGGGGCTATTCATCTGTGCATCGTGAAGTACATCTTTACCGATATAGAGATGTGACCTGTGTGTCTCTCAACATGTGACCTGGATCGTGCAGTCTGCATCATCCAAGATCTCCTCTTTACTGAATGGCTCATGAAAGGCACACACACACACACACACACACAAGTAAAAGTAAAATAAAGTAAACACATTTAGACAGTCCTAGGTGCATAGTAAACACGGTAAATAAGGTTAAGTCAAGACTCCACGCTGATAAGAGCTGGAGACAGACAGGAGCCACTGATGATGTTATGTGTTTTCTAACGGCAGACATGCATCTTCCCAAAACTAACTCATTAAACCTCATTTGGAGGTACGTCTACTCGTCTCCTTTTTCTCATGATTTTTGTCTGTGCATGTTGATCATTACTCAGGAGGAAATAAAAGATATACAGCAACACACACTGATAATGATCAGTATAGCTTAACATCAGGTCTCATGTAATGCAGCTATACTGCTGCATATATCATAGTGTAAGAAATAATAGAGGGTTCAGCTCATGCCGTGTTTTGACCGGTGAGTGTGTCCTCAGAGGTTTTAACTCTCTCCTCCCTTGGCAGCTTGGCAGTCAGTAAGACCCAAATATTTACTGCGCCTTGTCTGCCATCTAAACACCCTTTCTACATGACATATTTATTCAATTATGCTTCATTTCACAAAGACAAAAAGAGCACTGCAGGTCCAGGCCAAGTTGCGAGCATTTTCCACCAACAACTGTATAGTCCCGATGGCTTTGATTCAAAACAGACGGGGAGAAACTTTGGATGCATGTATGACGTTTGTTAAATACTCTCTGTAAACCATTTTGACTGGTGAGGAAATCATAAACACTACTTTTGCACGATTCAAGGTCCAGGTAGGCTGCCTCAAGCCGACAGTAGGGTGAGGTGTTTTTGGAAGGGGGCTTTTGGCTTTACAAAGAGCACTGTATGAGCTACCAGTGATTACCTACCACAAGGGAGGTATTCTCCAATTTACAGCCTTTTTCTCTTTTATTGAACTTTTTTCTTTTTTTTTTTTTCTTTTTTTTTTTTTTTTTTACCGTGCATACCTCCAAAGGTTTATGAATAGTCAGGCCACAAAGCAGTGAGCTTTCCAGCTTGTAGGTCATAGATGTTTGCTCCAAAATAAAAATAAAAAAAAAACCTGTGCACTCCAGTAATTTAAATGTTTACAACAGCTATTAATTTTTACAATATTTCTTTTAAATAATGAGTGAGATGACTATGAATGTCCAAAGAAGCCAACACTGGCGGCTAATTTTTCATTTTCACCCAGCATGCCTATATCCATATGCACATGGAATATAATACGTGTGGTTGCATGGTTCAGTAAAATGTGAAAAACTGCTTTAAAAGATGACTCTGACATGTTGGCAGAGAAGCCCTTTGATCAGATTTGTGTTTTAGGACGATTAGAGTGTCTTCAGTTTCACCTCTGTGTGTCTGGTATTTGTTTATATTACTAAAGTGCATTTTAATACTGTGTATTATTAGAGGGTTCAGCATATCATAGCACAGTGACTACTGAGCTCAGTGGAATTTGCCAGCCTTGATGTTGGCTCATAACACTAAGTTGATCAAAAAAAAGTGTTAATTTGGTCAAAAGCATTCCTCTTAGGCCCTGTAGAGCTGTTCCTCCTTTTTATGTGTTTGTGATTCACTACCACATTTTCTTTATTTTGAGTGCTTTTGAAGAAATCCACCATTTCTCAGTCCTTCCCTTCCGTGAAACTTAATGAGGCTATCTTCATTTCCCTTATTTCCCTGCCTATCAGGCAGACGGTGAGGTTGACATCATTATGACTTCATTTTGCCTGCTCTCTGCTTTTCAAAGTCACTTAAAGTCAGAGAGATCTGTAAACCTGGATGCTCGAGGGTGCTGAGATTTGTCACACAACCCACGTGGCCCCAGCTGGCATCCTTCACCTTTTTCTATTTTGTTTTGCCCCCAACCTCTTTTCCCTCCCTGTCGCTCTCCTCCTTTCTTAACCCGATTGTTGCTTTTCTTTCTGAGTTTGCCCCGGAGGCACGAATGCTTTCTTCTGAAATATCGCTGTGCCTTGCAGAGGCAGTCTGTTTCATGTCGGTGAAGTGTGTCGGGTGCTGGGTGCAGGGATTTGGGGGATATTGAGGTTGTGGCAAGGGGGCGTCGCTCATCTCTCTTCCAGGCAACCACTGTTTTATTCCCAAATTTTCCATGCATTAAGCAGTTATTATTTAACTACTGCAGCCGCCTTACACACACACTCAAACACACCGTACACGTGCACACTGTCATGCCCATGCCACAGAGGCGGTTGTGCGCAGGGCTTACATGGGGACAGAGTGGTCACTGTGTTTCCCATCATTCTCTGCACACACAGATAGCCCTAAATGGAAAAGCAAGGTGGTGTGTATGCAACCGCAACCAGAAAATCTGCTGCACCGCTTAGGATACCCACCGGCTGTCCACATCACAGTGACCACTGATTTCTGAGCTCTGTAATCACCGTACGCAGGGCTATTTTGGTACAATCTGACTATGGATTAGACAGCAAATTGCCAGGGATAGTGAGTGTTTCCATGGAGAGGGTGGAAGTTGCTTGTAAGGAATAATAAACAGAGTTAGATTGAGATTAGATGTGATGGTCTGAGAGCGGTGGCAGCTGAACGGGAGTGTGTATGTGTATATCTATGATGTCCAAGTGTGTGCGTGTTTTTAAAAGATGGAGAACAAGTAGGTTTTTATGTGGGGCAGACCATTAGAAAGCTGAGAAAAGACAAAAAAAACCTTTTATTTTATTTCGTTCTCACACTCAATCACCTCCATTTCTGCATGTCTAACTGATGACTTCTTCCTCATCCACTATTAATCAGCTGGGTGTAATGACAAGCTGACATAGCCATAAATGTTTATACTCTGTCAGGCTCACACATATGTGTTGGAGACCCACAAACTTGTCCCAAGTCTTCCCAGATTTGAATTCATTACAGAGCTTGCGGTTACAACTGTCATGAAAGTCAGCTCAACCCAACAATTAGCTCCTTCAATGGATAAAAATATGAAGACTCTGTCAGGATCCCTCCAGTCTTAAACGCTCCATCGTGTATTTATTAAATGTGACTCCCGTCAACTGGCAGACTGCTGAGAGATTGGCACACACATACAGCATGTGTCAGCCACATAGGCATACACACACAGCAGAGAAATATATAGGTTGCATGCGGGCTGTCTTTCAGAGAATCGGGAAAATAAACAATGAATACATGCTTACACAAACTAACAAAAAAGTCAGTGATGATTTGAACTGGAAACCTTGACATGCATTCATCGACATTGCCACATCCTCTGTCAGTTGCTTCCTAGCCACCGCAGCAGCAAACTATAGCCCCTCGCCCAATTTTTCAGCAATAACAACTGAAGAAGACACACATCTTTTTCTACTTCTGCGTGGAATGTTTTCTTAAGTTGTGATGAAATTCTACTACATGATGGATATATTAAATATGCTATAAAGGCATGTCAGAGCTCATTTATAAGACAAGGGATCCAGAGGGCGGGTAAATGCAGAAAGCCTGTATGCAGATGGTATGTAAATCATGCCAAAGAGAAAGAATCTGATCTGGCTCTATCAATGATCATGGCGTAAATTATTGCAGGAATAACATCACCATGCAATGAATCATCTCAGCGGCAAGTGGGTCGGTGTTGAAAGAGTCAGTACATTAAGTCCTTGTCATGAGGTCCACCACACAGTTTGTTTTTGTTGCTGATCAGCTTCCAGACAATCCCAGGATTTGCTAAAGAAACTGTCTTCTTTTGCAAATTGAATGCAAAGTTCAGCTCTTTTAGTGCCTTTTGGAATCATAAGAAGGACTCTAGACACTCGACAGCAACATTGAATGAAAACTAAACCCAGCATCCCCCCTTTCAATCACACAACACTCTCAGATTGGTTGTCAAATTCAAAGTTGTGCATTTTGGCCACGTGTTATTATTTGGTAATTCCTAAGCGTGTCTGTCAGCTTTATCACATTTCCTACAAGCCAGCTTGGCCTCTACACACGCACACACACACAAACACACACACTCACATACTCACCTGTGCTTCAACTGATTAATTTCCTGAACATCAGAGAGAGCTGGGCTGGGTTCAACAACAAAGACAGGAAAGAGTTTGAAAAACGGAGGGCTTTGATAGTTATGACCATATTGTGCGATGCTAAGCACTCTTTCTATGTGTGCATGAGTGTGTGTGAAGGGAAATATGGGTGCCATGTGGGGTTGAAGGTGTGAGGGGAAGCCTAACAGGCCTTCCCATTTGTACACCATTAGCTCCACCGCAATAGGCTACTTTGATGACTGTTCAGGCACCTCGCAGTGTGCTCCAGGTGTTCAGTGTGACCATAAAAGTAATTCTTGACGTTGAATGAAGGAGTTCTTGTTCATACTAATAGAATAATGCAATAACATTTCACTGTGCATGATGTCCATGGGTTTGAAAAATATGAAACACTTCCCTGATCGCTGCAGATTCCTTGTGAAGATTTACCAGACGTCCATACTTTTTAGTCAGCCGCTGTGATGATCGCGGCCCAATAAAGACGGCAGGGTGCTGTGATTTTAACGAGACCCTTCATATGGCTTGTGGCTCCTCTCGTTCTTTCTTTCATTCTGCCCATCTGCCACACCGCTGAACATGCCAGCATTGTTCAGTTCTGGCTAACGCGAAAGGTCTGTCGCCCTCTGATGTGGCCGTTCTTGGAGGGAGATTTTAACTGTGATGCAACGGGAGATTGGAGGGGTTGCAACAAGCAAGTGGATTTCAGATTGCATGTGATAGGAGGGAAGTGAAGAGTGAGTCCAGAAAACCTTGAGGGATGTTATCAGAAATGTACCAATAAACAAAGCGTACTTTGTGTTTTCTGTGCGTGCTGGTCTGCCTGTATGTCTGCGTTCTGTGCGTGTGAATGTTAATATATGGCAGTTTTATTTGGATACAGTGTGTGGGAGTCTGATTTGGAGCTGATTCTGCGGAGCAAATATAACCCCCCTGAGGACACTGTGATCAGTCCCAGGCAACAGAGACTATATGGGTTGCCTCTGATTTTAATTTGCAGGTGGTTTTCATTTTAGTGACAGTATCATCTTTGGATTCTTGTCCTCTTCAGCTGTCTGGACTCGGACCCACCCTCTTTTTCTACGTTACCCAACTCTTGCATCCCCACTTAACCTCTCCAAACTGCTGCTTTTTCCCCTCTGCTTTTTTCTCTGTCTGTCCCCAAGTCTCTGAAGCTGTACTAAAAGAAGCAGTCATGAGTCATTAAAAATAAAAACGTTCAAAAGATTTGTCACCCAATTGATACCAAATGTAGTGTTTTAATATCAACAAATCATCATAAGGCTTGCTTTCAAACACTTGTATAATTACTGTAGACAGTCTTACTGGTGGGACATTTGCAGCTGATACTGGTCTCCGGAATTTGTTTCAAATGTTGTGCCTTCAGGTCAGAATTCACTGAACCCCCCTGGATCGGTTTAAGATTCAAATTGGGAAAAGGGCTCAGCTCTACTGCAGTAGTTTCTTGCAATGGCAGATGGGAAGATTCTAAAAGACCCTCATCAAGATTTCTATGTTTAACCAAAGTGTTTATCTTCAGCAAAGCAAAGACAAAAACTGTCAACCAGACGAAATAGAGATGCTCTTTGCAAAAGGAAGCAGTTTATGGAAAATGTGGTTATAATTTTAAGAAACACTTACAGTAAACGGCCACTGCTGTGGGATAGAAGCTGCAAATCATCTTGACTTTGGCCCCATTTTGTTCACAATAATTGCACAACAATAAAGAGGCTGACAAAAGATGTATCTGAGTTTAAAAGTCACCTTTACGAGTTTGAGATGATTTGGTGTGGCGTACTGAAACGCGTGACATAAAAGAAAACGTCATAGTTCTGCAATCCAGTCCCAAGACTGTGAGAACACAGACAAATCCCCCTGCGTCTTCTCATCCCCAGTCCTCGCTAAATCTGAGTTTAGCTCGCTAAGCCTCAGACTATTTGTCGGAACATGGTGATGTGTCTCCAAAAATTAACTCCAGAAAGTGGGAACACTAAAAAGCATTGCTCCGAATTTGTGACAATAACATTTTTGGTGAATTGATCCAGGGAGAAGTCAGTGTTGCGTGTTGACAGGCTCACCCTGTCTTTTCTTCTTTCTCCTGCACCTCATGGTATGATTTTCATTGTTATGTGCAGAATCAAACAGGTCTGGAAAATGTCATCCACTGGATTCAAACTCCCGGCCCACAATTAAATAAATATAGTCAACAACATATTGGAGAAAGCAAGAAAATAATCAGAGTAAGCAGGGGGGGTTGTGGTTTTCACTGAACTGATTTGCATCTCATCTTGCAGAGAGAGCCTAGAGGAAATGTGACATTTAGTAATGCTGTTATTTTTCTCATTTGTGTGCCATTGATACACTGTTTTCATTCAAATGTAATATTTTAGGCATGACACTGAGGATTCATTTGTGAAGTGTAATGTTGATGTTGTCAGGGGTTTCCAGCAAACACATCAGGATCAAAGTGGAACCCATAGTAGCTCCAGCTGCGCCTTCCCCCTTTTAACACCATCCTCATCCTTGGAGTGACATCAACAGGACATCCTATACCAACACTGCTGACCTCAGTAGACCTCAGTCCACTGCATATACATGCACTGTATGTCTGTGTGCTGCCTTGTGGTCTGCTTTCCATTAAAGTGCATCAAAGAAAGTGTTAGCTTTTTAAAGAGCTCTAAGCACAGGTTGTAATTTACTAAATCTGTGTTTAGGATGTGCGCTTGGAGCTGCTGCAGTCTATGCACTCGTTGGGCGCTTGGCACAGCCTTTTTTTTTTCTTTCTTAAAATACAGACGGCAGTAGCAGACCTCATCAAAGCCCGACTACTGTTTGAAACTCTTGCTGCCTGCTTAACTCCCTCCCTGGAGTATTTCAAAGGTCATGTCCACTCACGAAACCTCTGTGGAAACACAGTATGAACCAAGGCACTGGGAAAAACTAAGCTAAAGAGAAAATGGTTATTGGTTAAGTCAGGTTTCAGCTGAGTCTGAGCTTAGTGGTCAATTTTATGAGCAAACCACACTTTTAAAAAAGGGGTATTTGTTTAAAACACACATTTGCTTAAAACACTGCATTACTACGGACATTTAGCGTCAATTAGTTGCCGTTTGTTGAGCCCAGTCGGAGAGGTCACCCAGGCACAGTCTTTAAGCGGAGGGAAATATTTCAGCAGAGCTGTCGATGACATATTGTTCATAAATCTCAGAGAACAATAGCATTGTGGTTCCTCTGTAGATCTGACTTGGAGACCAGAAGCTACTTGGCTCCAAAAATTTCAAGAAATGAAAGGAAAGATGTTGATTTTAGGATATGGTGACCATTGTGAAGAAAGGGGAATGGAAAAACCAATGGCATCGAATGTTTTTCTTTTCTGTCCCACTTTAACTGACCTCCCCTTTCCTTATGGAGAATTTGGCATAATAAAGAGATCTAACGATTAAAAGTGTTGGTAAGTATTTCCCATCAAATGTGATAGAGAAGTGTTTTTTTTTCTCTACCCATCTCTCTTTCTTGTTTCACCACCAAGCAACACTAATTATATAAGCACACCAGGCTGATAAAGGGATTATCAGTGAGTTCAAATGAAGGTTAACCACCCGGCTCTGCATCACTGTGTCAAACATAACACTCAGCACCACGCAAGCTGTATCACAAAAACTGCATCTGGTACTGGTAAGACAATTGAGTCCACCGCCAGATAATTTGGGTCGCATAAGTTCACTTTTTAAAATGGCAACACATGTAAAGTCTAAAACTGACAAGTAGCCAGCTTCTTTTCAGGGCAAAATATTTCACTGGATTTGGAGGAAACACCAAAAGATTTTTTCAAACAACGACATTTAGTCCAAAAGAGTTTAGCTCACATGCATTTACAGGGACTTTTTTTAAAAAAAAAAACTTAGTTTATGATTAAAGCCTCTTGGCTTTAACCGCAAAGGTCATTTCCATTTTATCGGTGAGTATGGTGGAAGAAAAGGATTCTATTGTCCTGCTTAAAGCATCTGGTTGTACCCCCTAGTGTGGCAGTTAGCATGAAACAGCTGAAATCCAGGAAAAGTCTTGGCAGAGTTTATACGTTTCCAGGTGCAAGGAAGTTAAAAGCACCTCTCAGCTCCATTTTTTCATCTTGTAGGCAAAGAAACAAAAGCTATTACCTTCAAATACAACACTAAAGCCTACGAGAACAAGTGAGGGAGGCTGCAAAAAAAGCGGGTGTCAATGTGTTTGCGTGCAAGCTTGCATGCTTGTGTGCGTGTGTCCATTTTGGTTTGTGTGTGAGGCTGCATGTGTGTGTTTCTGTGGTCTTAAAGAGTATTCTCGAAAGCGTTGTCTGACCATACTTAGCGATGGAAAACTGACATAGCTTGGTATTTGACCAGTGGTTTCCTCTGAGCGTAACATGAGCTGTCATCTGTTTAGCTTGGCATCTCCTACACAAACTGAATGCTATACAGCCTATACATCAAGCTGGAGCACTATAACGGCTTGACTGGACTGGCGACAATGTGGACATTTCAGAGGAAGGAATAGCTGACATTATGGTGAATTGTTATGGCTGCAAAATGAATGATGCTCTCTGGTTATCACAGGTATTTAGCCTAACAACTACTCTGCCAAAGCATGATTGTGATTAGGTGGGAGATGTGTGTTTTATTGCCAAGCAGCTAGCCTAAACATCAAACTATACCAAACTTTCAAAATAAGGCTGTTTTTCCTGTTTTTCTCTCAAAGTCACTGTTTTGCTAGACCTTTATCTGACACTTTTGTACCTTGAAAAGGACTCACAATCCAAACGACAAGGATGTTTTTTACTGATTTTAAAGATATTTTACAATGCACAGTGGGTGTGGCCTTCTTTGTAATGATATTTACTTCCATTGCATCAGATTATCAACATATTTTATGAATACCACACTTTTAACATGATCTCACAGGTGAATAGTCATGACAGTAGTGTGAAAGGTTAGCTTATGATTACATTTCAGCCAGTAAAATAACTTTGAGGTAGATTTTGATTAGGCAACTTGAACAGCTTTATTTAAGGTCAGGGTTAAGGTTACAGCTTTGTTTGGGTGAGTAAAACAATAAAAATAATTAGACATGATGAGAAATTTGAGAGTCCTGCCTTTTGTTTTGGGTTAAATGAGAAAAAAAAAAAAAAAAAAAAAAAAGCTTTTGGCCAATGTATACATACTACATCCCCATGTCACAAACCATCATACAATATACAATATTAGATAAAAATCCCTTTGTCTTGTCTGTCTTCCTTTATGTAATCCTTGCATTTAAGTCATCACACTGCATACAATTGCAGATAGTACATCCAGATTCTCAGGAAATAAGGCTCTGAAGACTGCAAATGTGCCAAGACAAGAGCTTGAACTGTGGAGCTAACAGCCAGTAAAGCTATTATGTGCACGTTTGGTTGTCTGCATATGCAGTCATGTATATGAGCACATGTGTTCTCTGTACTGCAAATGCATATGTTCGTGTACATATGCGTTTGTGATATTGCCGATATCACTCACATGGTTGACATCAATCACTGACAGACACGGGACAGATGTTCAGCAGTGTTCCAGTAGACATAAATAAGTCTAAACAGCTGGAGGAAGAGACCTCTGAAAAGAAGATAAGGGCAAAACATCCCTCAGGATACTATCTGTGCCGTGAGACTTGCCCTGCTGGTAGGAGGAGTATCTGCAAATGCCTCTGCAGCAAGGCTTTACACACTCCAGGAGGTTTGTGTCCAAGTCCCTCCTTAGTGGAGATGGCAGTCAGAACAAAGAAAGGTTCAAGGACATCACAGTGGTCTCATTCTGTAAGTTTTCCCTCCAAGAAATCACTTGTTGGAGAGGAAGAGGGGGAGGAAGCCCTTGGGGCTGCATGGACAATAAATTCACCTTAATATCCCGAAATCCCCTTCATCCCAACCCCATCCCATCTGCTATCATCTACTGCTGTACCAAATGTGATGGAGACTTCCTCTCTCATGTTTAGGTTCACGGCACAGGCTTGATAGACAAAATACAGATCTGTCTCAAATAACTGCTTTCATTAAAGCTCGGTCCAGATGTATCATTTGACTCCATTGTTGAACACCAAGGGATTTGCTAATTCAGACAAATGAAAGCAAAACAATAATATTTAAAGGGTCGGTGATGGGGGGGTTCCAGACAGAGATTGTTGGTTGGGGAATTTTTGACACAAAACTGAGCTTTTATGGTGAAGACGGAAGTCATAGAAATGCTCACAACATGCCAAGTCCATCCACATACACATACATCCTGCTGCAGGAAATACTCACTATAGCACAAAATGTATAGTAATCCACCAATAGAGCCTTTTTAAAAAAATAAAATAAAATGAATCCAAACATTTGTGAACCATTTTTCAAAGATAACTGTCCTCAGTGGGAACCAATGAGCTTGGGGCTGAGAGCTACAGACAGGATGAAGAAGTCAGATTAGTATTCAAGTATATATAGTATATGAAGTATTGAGAAACAGACTAACTTGTTGATCTTTTGGGTCTTTTCGTTCAATTTGTTGACAGTTACAAAAATATAGAAAAACAGCAGTTATCGTTTAATATATGACCAGCAATTTTGGATTTTATTCATCTGTAATTTGTGTGCAGAGACTGAATGTTCCAGGCAATTGACCTTCTGGATATCTGGAAGATAATAGCTTGACATACCCTCCATTGCTTGTACTGATTCTTAACTTTTTTGTGGGCAATTTCCACTCCAAGGCCGTAATTAGAAACCTGACGCTTGTGAGCGCTGTGGAAACGGCGCTAATACAAACTGAAATGAAAATGCCTATTAATAGACCAGTGAAAACCAGACGTAGCCAACTGCAGGCTGTAAAAAATGAGCTCATTGCAAAGAACAGAGGCATGGGCTGGGTCAGAGAAAATCTGATAAATACAGATGTGACTGTGTGCTCACACATCACTCAACAGCATGCCGGGTTACTGTTTGCCAGTGCGGCTAAACAGAAGGCTTACTGGCTTTGTGGCTCCTTTGATGAAACAGGAGAGCTTCTGATTTGACCAGAGATATCTCTCTTAGTCAGTCTGTGTGCTCTGGTCTGTGTGTGTTTAAGAGCACGCCCCGGCCAAATGCAATTAGTGTGAACCCACTTAAGACACAAGTTGCTGTCAATATACCCAAAGAGACAATAAAACCTTCAGGAGGAAAATTGAGACCAGAGAAAGGAGACTGTAGACCAAAAGAGAGTAGAATCTGGACTCATCAGTTGGTAAGATGATGAAGACTTTAAAGAAATCATGACTTGGATAGTGACAACAACAACAGTGCCAGAAGGATCAGTAATGCTCTCTATAACCCCTTAAATGTACAGACACTGACTGTGGCCCATAGATCACTGTTAAGCCAAGCCTTCTTCTTTCCATTCTTCTCTGATCAAGTCCTGACATCTCCTCCAATCCGGGCAGGAGGCTGATTAGTCTGACGCACTGGAGCAGAAGCAGGCAAACGAACAGCAGTGTATCGATTGTCACAGTGACCTTTATTTTGCCACTGTTCTCGAGATGTGTGTGTGTGGGGGGGGGGGGTTGCCACTCTTCAAGACTCCAAATCACCAGCAGCCATGTGGCTGAAGACAGGAACGCTGCTCTGCACAAATGGCATTCATAGCTTTCACACACTAAATTGTAATCACTGTGGTCTCAGCAGGGTGACACAACCACACAGCAACCTTCAGCTTCAGCAGGGTGGGACGATAATCAATACAACTCATCATGTTTGTAGGAAAAGATAGCCCATGGGCATGAATTGAAGCATGCCTTAATGCAATAACACTAGCTTTAAATAATCAGGTTGTTGTGTTATTTCAATAACGTAGAATTATAGAGGTAGTGTAATCATTTTGACCATTGTAATTGTTTCATATTTATTTCATATCACCCCTAAAAGCTACCACCAGCACTGTACAGCAATCAAACATGTTGCAAAACAGTGAGCTTATCGATCAATAGTGGTTGCATGTACTAATGTTTGATTGTATTTTATCTACAAATAATCCCGTATTGAATATGCTCGAGTCTGAATGCTTTCAGATCTCTTCGCAGGTCTATTTAGATGTAGCTTTCAACAATTTAAAGTGACAGTTGTTTAAAATAATCATATTGAAGTACTAAATACTGACATTCAAAGAAGTAAAAACCTGGAGATTTTCCTGACATGTCAAAGAGATAAAAGTCATAAAAGAAGTTTGGGTGTGCATGTCTGTGTGTGTGCGCACTCTTACAGTGTTGCTGTGTTGCTGTGTGGTGTAATAGCACATCAGAAGGCAGTGAAGCAGCTGAATGAAGGTACTGGCATTTGGCTGAGGCTGTGTTTGTGCGTCTGAGTGTATGTGGAAGAGGCCAGGAGACACATACAGTAAATATGCAGCATGGGGGAGGTGAAGACTTGACTGTAAAACCGCTTCTGGGGTTTGAAGCATGGATGGTAGGATGGTTGGAGATGGCAAAGGAGAGAAGAGAGGTCTGTTAAGGCGTGTGCCAATAACGACAGTTACAGTTCTATATTTGAAACAGATCATTAAAAAGCCAGTCAATTCTCTTAGGTGAAGCAGTGGAGAGAAAATAAGGAGGATGTGAAGCAGGGAGGTAGTAGGACCGACAGGGGGAATCGACATTATTGGCAGTTAAGGCAGGGAAAAGACATCTGTGGAAGGAGTGGGTAACCACATGAAGCCATGGGATCCAGATGGGACAGAAACAGGCCGGCAAATGTGTTGATCTCAGTAATGTGAAGGGATAAGTCAAAAAAGGAACAGGAACAGCCATGCAAAAGTATTGAGGCGAAAGTTGAAAATCCAAAAAGTGATGGGAAGATTGTTTCACGTACGACAAGTGATTATATCCCTTCATAGAAAAAAACACAGTGGGAAATGGCAGTAATTATGGTTCAGGGACAGAGCTGGACCTCAGACATCCAGAAACATCCAGCTAAGCACACACACAGCCTACAACACATACGCAGAGGCAGATAGCGCGTGGGGAGCATTGAGTGATCAGAGCATTAGAAAATATACACTTAACCAACTCACATAATCCGCAGTGCATGGCAGGCCTGCCAGCAGGAGAAAACAAACACAGCAACGTGACCTTTACAGAGGGAAAGAGAGGTGGAAGAGAACTAAAAATGACCTCCAGCTTTTGACAATGGTGGAACCAACTGTCCTGAATACAGTCCTCCAACTGCACATCCACAGTCAAACAATGTACCTCCATTAAAACTATCTGTCTGGGATTGGAGGTTAATGCATATGCACACAAATAAATTGAAAAAGATCAGGGCAAGTACTAGCACAGTCCTAATTGTGGTATTGTAAACTGCAAACCCTAAGCTCATTTAGAACGTAGAGAAGAAGACACATGAGCTAACCATAAAGTTCATAACCTGCCTGGGAAAATATGTTAAGTGCATCGATAATCCTCTGCACTACCTCAACTGTCAAGATGCCTTTGAGGGAAGCATTTGAGCTGCATCTGCTCCAGTGAAGCTGCTCATTTGAAAACAGATTCCAGCTCAGAAACCACTTCCTTGCTCAGCAAAATCTCTCCTGGGTAAATAAAGAGCTAGAAAGAAATTGATCTGCTTGCACATCAAAATCAACCCACATTTATATGAACTACCAGTCTTATAATGTAGTTAATGTGCTGCTGAGCCCAGTTACGATATGAAAACTGAGATTGAAAATAAATATGCAGCAGATTCTGGTGTGATCAAATGATCCTCGAATGATCAAGTCACCCCAGAATGAGAAGCCAGTCTATTCCCCCCTTAGCTTCAGTCACACAAACCACCTCAAATGGGGTTTTATATTATAGTGAATTATCTCCTCCTGGGCAGCAGAAGGTTGAGATAAAGAGAAGTCTGTTAGCAACTCGCTGGATCAACATCAGAGATTGAGCTATTGGTGATGTGATGTGGTGTGGCGCAGATGATCATACTGCTGATTCAGCTGGTTTGGAAACCAGAAACCAGAGACCCCCGATCCTCAGCGACCCCATGCACGCTAGACACACACAAGCCACCACCACCACGACCGGCAACCCCCTCAGTTCCTCCCCCCTGGGAAAACCGTCACTGCTCACCACACCTCCATCTCTAATTTAACCAGAAAACCTCATGCCTGGTGCCAAGCAAGCCCTGCCTCAGATGATCGCTCATGTAACCTCCAGCACTGAGAAACTTCGTCCAAACTCAGTGTCAACATTACCTTACAATCAAGCTGCAGTCACGGTTCTCAAGACTTGAGGGTGGAAATCAAATAACTGCACATTATGACCAGACGTCATTTGGGTTTCCGTGAATGAAGCCAATTCAAACTGACGTGCCATGTATAAATTTTTAAAAAGGGGAAAAAGGGAAATTGTGTGCACTTTCACAGCCATGTTTCAACTTCAACAACGTTCAAAAGCAACAAGATTTTATTTCTCTTAAGTGTGAGGAGGTCTGTTACATGTTTTCACACTGAACCAGCTCGATCTTGGCCTTAAACAAGCATATTCAAGGTGGGTTTCTCTCATGGAGGTTTCCCATCCTCCTGTGGAAGTCACGTCTCTCAACAGAGTTTAACAGATAGAATCAAAGTGCAAACGAAAGAACATACAGAACCAATTTAAAGCTGAGCTGATAACTATGCCCGTGATGCACCATGTGTATGTCTAATCTGATTTTATGTGGCATCTTCAGTGCAGATTCATGTGGGGGAATTGTATTGCATCGCCGCCATCTCATTTATCTTTTGTGGTGGCAGGCATTGGTTACATGCCTCTCTGTTTCCACTAACGGTCCAGTAACTAAGCATGCAATCTGATGGGATCCCTGCCAGGGTTTCTGATGTCCATTCATCATCCATAAGGCGGACACACCGTTTGCATGCTTACAGGCTTTTCTTGAATCTCACATCTCTCCCAGAGACATGGCGAGTTGAAGAAAAATGGGTTTTACACACATGCATGTATGCACAATGACGACTCTTTTCTGCAGAGGACAAAGACAGGAGGTGGGAACTTTGGAAAACTCAGTGCAGGAAAAACAAATGCAATAACTTTGAGGTGTGACATGAATGAGGAAGTTAAAAACTGAAGTGTTGGGAGCATGCATTGGTGGAGAAAAGGGCCTCTCTCTTTTTTATTTCTGATTCACTTTAATCAGCAGGAATTGATCACCAACATAATTTCACATTAATCAATTGCATTTGGCGACTCATATTCTGCTCAAACGAATGTTTTTCTTGTATTAGGGACCCTGACATTGTGTGGAGACAGCTCCTAATTAGTTATCAGACCATGGCTGCACTGACAACATAATTACATTTGTTGCTGTTAAACCCAGGGTCCTCAATAGTCTCTTTGTTGCCTTTAAACACAGCTAATCTAGAGTACACAATTGTATGCCTAATAAAAAGGGGCATATACATGCAGCCTGGCAGATTTACAGCTACATTTGTCCGTCATTTCATTTATTATTAGACAGCACTGAGGATAAGAAAAGACAGACCTAAACATCTTCCCTTTATGTCCATGTCTACAGCAGCTGGTATTTTATGTAGGGCTTTATGTGTCTATGGTGCTGGCTGACGATAGTGTAGGGGTTGTCAGTTTGCCTGTAAGTGTAACAAGAGTGACACCTACTGGCCAACATACAAAACACAGCATCACTTCTGCTCCTAGCCTGCATGGGAATTTGAATCAGTTTATTCTCAGCACATCAGAGTCAAGGCCTAAACCCTACGACTTTACAGACAAGGTAAAGAATGAGCACAGACGAGCGTCAAAACCTTTATAGTAAGATAACTCCCCCCAGCAAGAAAGGATTTCCCAGTTTAGTCATATATTAGTACATCTCTGGTGATATTTGTGTCACCTGGGAACAGAATGAGCTCGAAGCATCGAGAGAGGAAACTGTGGTCTGATAATAAGACTGAGCAGCCACTTTGCTTCACTTCCTTCATTCTATTTGAATCACTGAACAAATAACAGAGGTGGACACACAGAGATCTGGAGCTACACTGAGAACTTACAACTGTGGTGGCAAACATGGTTGTGTACCTGAATCCTCTTTTTATTAATTTCTACATTCCAAAACCCAACATTAGACCTGGCAACAAAGTCTGCATATTGTTACAGGCTGATTCGCTAATTAACTAATTTAGCTGATTCTTGCAAGAGAAAGGACCTCACTTGTACTTTCTCCTGTTATCGCTGTTTCAGACACAGCACATAAATCTCCATTAGTGGTTTTAGAAAGCAACAGGAAGGATTAATGCAAACTTTAAGTGAATTGAGTATGTTCTCTTACCAACAGCAAAAACAAGTCTTCCTGGTGGTTGGTCTTCCATTGAAATTTTATTTATTTATATATTTTTTAACTGTACTCACACAAAGGTATTAACTTCCACGTAAAGGCACAGAATTATAGACATCAGAGGCAAATAAATATGTTAGATTATTTGCATTTTTGAGATGAACACCACAAACTTCAAGAAAAAAATTAAAAACACGACAAATACAAAATTTTTCATTTCGTTTCTCGATAGAACTATGAAACATTTGGAACTGTGTCCAAAAACAACATTACACTCAAAAGTGCTTCGTCTGTGTGGCAACTAAAGTCAACAACAATTCATATGTCCAAAACAAAAACAAAGCTTATGGAAAGGTTCACCCTGTGAAAAAAACAAAAACCACTCATTCATTAAAGCACTGATTGGTTCTATTAAAGGTCCAGTGTGTGAGATTCAGGGGGATCTATTGGCAGAATATGGCAGACATATGATATTCATAAGTATGTTTTCATTAATGTATAATCACCTGAAAATAAGAATCTTTGTGTTTTCGTCACCTTAGAATGAACTCTTTATATCTCTAGAGGGAGTGGGCGCTCTTTCACCAAGTCTGTCATGTTGCACCACTGTTTCTACAGGAGCCCAGAGAGGACAATGCAAACACTGGCTCGAGTGAGTGCCTTTCTTGTTTTTCGTGTTGTTTCACAACCACCTCCAGCCATCAAGTCCTTCTACAGACTTGGACACAGAGGGGTGAGGCGAGGGGTTTTTTAGCTGGTTGCAATCTGCAACCTCACCACTAGATGCCATTAAATTCTACACACTGGTCCTTTAAAAAATTTCCTTCCCTCCTTCCTCTGAAGGTTATCTGCTGCATGGTTTTGATTGGATTAATTACTCAATTTATTTTTACATCATTTAGTGACAAAAATGCATAATTTTGTTTGTAAGTTGCTTATTATCTTCCATTTTAAACAAGATTTGTGCTATACTGGGATGCTGTGTAAAACATTAACAAAAACAGAATGCAACCAATTGGCCACAATGATGCCTTGTGTGCCCTTTTCAGACCCAATCATGATACTATCACCTGTTACCAACAAACTAGTTTACCTGTGGAATGTTCCAAACAGGTGTTTTTGGTGCATTCCACAACTTTCCCAGTCTTATTTGCTCCTGTCCCAACTTGTTTGAAATGTGTTGCTGGCATCAAATTCAGAATAAGCAGATATTTACAAAAATCAGTGACATTGATGTGGTAAATGACTGGCATCAGTTTGCATAACTGGAGCTCCATTTTTAAAAGTGCAATTCATATCACACTACAAAACTCTATGAAAACACGAACTCATTTTGAATGTGTTGGTTATGTCACAGTCCGGGCATTTGCTTTATAAATAATGTCTGAGAACGCTCACACACCATTCTTGATTGAAGATCTGTTAGAATTAGTGCACTTCCTGTCATATCCCTTATTGTTTTCCTACAAATCTTCATCATATTCAAATTCAGTAGCACAAACAACCACAGCAACGAAAGCTAAGAGGTGAATGTGTAATCTGTATTACCAATTTATGAAACTTCCAACAAAAGCCATCAAGATGTGTTTTTGGAGACATTATGTGAGAATGAAATGGCTTTAGAAAAAAAAGAAAAAGTGCTGGTGAGGTTTTGGCAGTGGCTCAGCAGACAAGAGGACTGTTGTCATTCTGATCTTCAACTGGATCCTCCTCCCCTGAGATGTCGGTCTCTGCCTTTTTATCCTCTTTGATAACATCCACTCCGACCAGACCCACCACCCTGAAATGTGGTAAAACAGGCTTAAGAGGCAGAATGGCATGGGGTATATTACTGTCTCTACCAATTCAAACTGGTCATCAGTTCCTCTGTAGACACCTGCATTAGCTCGCCTGAATACAGACATTTACAACACACATATTTTAAAAGTCTCTGATGTTTCCAGTTTTACGAGACATAACCCCCAATTGAAACACGTTGTAGTAATATAAATGTCACCTTTCGCATACACAAACAATACAAGTTACACTTCTGTTTTGTGGAAACACAACATTACTGGTACCTTTAACAAAAGGACTACAGATGAACATACATTAAATGGATAATGGCTTTAAAAGTGTATGTTATACTGAGACTGCTGAAGCAGGGGCTTTGTTATTTTACAACTAGTCATGGAGTAACAGAAGAAGCAGTGCATGTGACAGAGCTGGATTCACTCAAGGAGTGTTATGTGTCATGCTCCACCTCCCAGACTGACTCAGCAGCACTACTTTGTCAACTCAGTGTAACGAAACCAATGTAAGAACACAGCATACCGAGTGTCCATCTAAGGCCTTTCTTCCTCTTCTATATGACAGAGGATCAATCTAAGTGGTGCATTACTGCATCTGTCAGACATTTATATACTTTATGAAGAGGGAAACAGTTTGGAGAGGGAGGCTGGATGTGATGAGTGCAGGAACTGGGTCTTATTCAAATCAAGCCAAGCATTTCCCCCCTCAAGCAAGACCAGCAGACAGTGACTTTGCGGGAAAAAAGAGGTGTTTGTAATGCAACTCTGCCCGCAGAGTACAGTTTCAACACCTGAAGCATAAACTGCTCTGTGTTTATTGTGTAATGAACAAACATCTTTGGGCAGAATACTCTGTGAACACCTTATCATAAGCCACCATAGATCACGAACACAATCCTTTTAGTAGGACACTATTTTTACACTATTTCTTTTAATTTTGAGGGGTCCTTTAAAGTATGGATTTTGAAAATGGAGAAATCCCCCTGCTTGCAACATGTTATAAAATAACATATTGTTTTTTAATGGCACGCTAAAATGAATGCCAATCAATATTGGAGCGTACGATAGTAAATGAGTGTGGTATACTTTAATTATGTAAACTACACTAACAATTTTGTAGCTAAACATGCAAAAACATTGATATGGTCCTTTAATGCTGTGTCATCTGCATTGGCAACATGATGAACTTACCCTAGGACAAGCACAGGGATGACACAGAGTCCTGCAGCCAAAAGGAAGCAAAAGCCAGGGAACCATGACACTGTGGCAGCATACACACTGCTGAAAACTGCATTCGATACGTTGCTAGTTAAACTCTCCAGGAAGGAAAGACAGGCAAACAGGGCTCCTGCAAAAACACACAAAGGAGAGAAGAAAAACTCAAAAAGTGATAAGGTGACGAACAACAGGATATGCCTAAAATCAGTTTGGTTCCAAGATTCCCCTTCGCCCCACTGAGTCAGTTTTCACTTTCATTTGCTGGGGCGCATGTCTCAACCTCCAACAGAAAAACTAAATTATTGGCACTCAGCAGAAAAGTCTAACTGTACGACAAACGGATCAGAATCCATAATATCTGACGTTACCCCTCCTCTGCCCTGCCCTCAGTTTATCCTCAGACAGCCATCAGATAAAACTACCATATAGAAATTCTTCTTCACACCCGCACACCTCCAACCACACCTCTTCTCTCTTCTTCTTTTCCACTTGCAGGGTAACTTTTATACTTCATGTGTTCATCGTTTACGCTTATAATTTTATGCTTTTTATCACGTGTGCTTATGTAACTGTGTTTTTTTTATCTTGTGTGTCCCGCCCTGTGTTGGTTTTATTGCTACTGGAGCAGAACCAATATTTCCTCTGGGATAAAGGTCTCGAACTTGAACCAAGGAACTGAAACTTGGGAGTGCTTTGATTTCAAGCGCATCATGAAGTGGCTGGGACAGGCCACTCTTCATTGGACTATGACTCTACAAACACGGTTCTGTGGCTCCTCTAAAGCCCTAAACACACTCACCCTGCTCAGACTTCGGGATGATCTTGGACATCATGGAGCGTAGAACAGGGAAAGGCATGATAGAGAGAAGCAATGGCACCCTCACTGTGGTGAACGAATAACAGAAGACAGACATTATATGACTCATCATAATGCTGTTTGTTGTTTTAGGGTTTGCAGAAAAAATCTCAAACATTGTAAAAAGTGACTGATTTAAGTTTTCTCATTAGGGTAATGACTCCATGACAATTCAAATAAACATCATAATGATAATATATCATAATTACATTGTCTTATCAGCTCAGAATACAATAATCTCCTAAAATACACAGGATACTGTAGCCCTCGTAACTTTTGTACACCTTTCCTATCACTAAATATGATAGGAAAGTTTGGCTCTGTCAATCAGTAACCTGTGTAACCGGCCTGTAATGTTTATTTATGTATTTTTTATTAGTCTTCAGTGTGGTCTTGGTCTGTATATATAATACGTCTAATTTTTAATATGATATGTCCTGTCTCTTTACAACCATTCATTTTTTAATAAAGAACTTTCAGCTCCATGTAATGAATTGGAAAAGGGCCATATAAACATAGAGATATGAATATGTTGTTACATAAATGATGGCAATCACTGTATTTAAGTTGGCATGTTAACACGGCCACAGGTGAACAATCCTGTGTGTGACACATTTTTCACAACACAATTTCCAATATCTGACATACTGTACAGCAGAAAGTGAAACTAACTGATAATTCTCTATTGCTCTGTTCAAATTAATCAGCATTACTGAACTGATAGACAAGGCTTCTGTGTTTCTTTTGTTTTTTTCACCAAATAGGACATTCAAAACTACTGTACATCATTGGTTTAAGCAGCACAGTTGTTATGGAAGTTTTCTCACCTATGAACATCAGTAAAGTGGTCTTCGTAAATGCCAGCAGGACCATGCCTGACACGACGGACAGGATCCCAATCAGGACAATGAGCAGCGGTGGCATACCACAGTATGTGAACAGTGACACTCCCAGAAAACTGGTCAGGAACACAGCGGTGGACAGCGCTGAGCCGTAGCCAATCAAAATCTCGCTCCAGCACAGTGGCTCATTGAGCTCGTACAGTGTTACCAGGGAGATCCCACCCCAATAGGCAAAGGAAAAGCTGGTGAAGATGAGCATCAAGAGGAGCAAGACAGTTTTACACCTGCAGCTGACGCCTGCAAACATCTGGTAGACCCCATAGATCATCTGTTTCAAGGCTGTACGCTGAGGGGACCCATCTATAACAACTGCATCAGTGGGAGCCTTCTTCACGGTTTCTTCTAGGATGAATATTGCATAGAGTAATATCAAACACTGGCATAACGCAGAAGTTGCAAAAGGCCAGTTAAAGCCTGCAGCTCTCAGAAAGTAGCCTGTTGATATTGCGGCCACCCCAGACAACAGGCCTATCATCATGTCCAGTCCAGCCATCCGCAGCGTTTTCTGATGCTCATCCTTGCACAAGTCTACTACGTAGGCGAAACAGCCACCCAGGAGCGTGCCCAAGCCACCAAACAGAGAGCTGAGAAACGAGGCACCAATGAGCAAGTAAATGTTGAGCTCAAAGTAGGACACCGTCAGGAAGGCCAAGGTGTAGATCAATGTGCCAATGAGAGGCAGGATGATTGTGATCTTGCGTCCTCCACGGTCACTATAAGCCACAAGCATGAGAGTGACAACCAAAGAGGGGATTGTGGATAGGAGCTCTGTGTAGAGGGAGAAGAGAGATGCCTGCCTCTGTACCTCCTGAAAACACAGAAAAAGAGAGACATGGTTAAGTCAAAAAGACATGCATGGACTGACAGCGGACTGTCTGCATTCAGCTATTATACCAGGCCTCAGAAGGCAAAGTAACAACCCTCAAGCTGGCAACTATCCTACAAACAATACAAGGTAAACTGAGATAGTGACCATCATGACAGTCATGAAAGCAACATCGACTGGACGCATGTCAATTTGTACATTGAGGTTTTCTTATTGAGGGCCGAAAGGAACAAAGCCCTCAACAGCACAACAGGTGCAGTACTGGCTATTTTCTGATAGGTTTTTCCAGATCAGTGTGTTTGCTCTCACTTCCCTGTTGTGTTTCATCGTTCTTTATAAATACATGTTTAAAATAAAGCGTTGCTGGGTCCTTTTTTTTTAACTTCCTCTTATAAATGCGGTATGCCTTGGTGTACTGCAGAATTAAGTGCTGCGTGAAATAATAAGTGATCGTGTGCTCTGAAATGATGATTATCCGTCAGTATGTCAGTCAGTGCATGCATGTGTTCAGAACAGTAACCTTTAGCCACAGGTCTCCCCTGCATACCACGTTATGGCGCAGAAGCTGAATCAGTTCTTTTTAACATGAGCTATGTTGCAAGAGGAGGAGTGAAAGAGGTTTATAAAAATTTATGCTGAGTCATGACAGAAAAGGTTGCTGAGATACAAAATACAACAGACGGCATACACCATTATTGTGTGTTGAACTGCAGGTTACGATAAGTCCGTAAGCCATTTCTTTTCATAAACACACAGAAACCATTACAGAACACACATGTACAGCAATGCTGTAGACAGAAAATGCAAAGTGGCCTGGAAATACTGGATATTTCATATGATACAGGATATGTTAACATAAGTACATTCGTTTCTCATTCCTTTGGCACTGAGAATGCATGCTCTTTTACATCGAGCGATTCAGGACTAACCTTATGGTAGCTTGACTGGTTGCTGCTGCTGTTTGCTGCACATCTGGAGGTGTTGTCTGAAATGGGAAACGTGGTGTTTGTCAGCTGCTGCCACAGCGTCCGGTACACATACTGCTGCACAAGAGGATAGATGAGAAAACTGGAGAAAGCGTACAGGGCAACCACAGGCTCCACGAGGTAAAGACCCTTCATTTTGAGGGGCTGCAAAAATCCCTGAAAAAGAAATGAGGGTAAGAAGACAGGTTAACTGGAGGTATAAAAATAGGAGGTTAAAAATGAGAGACTTCCATTTTTGTACTAGATTTTTTTTTAATGTAACTGATTTAGAATATTGAACAGTTTGATGGTGATAATTCTGTTGTTACAACCTTCAACACTTGACCTGAACATGCAGGTAACAGTGTGTGACTTTCACAGTATTCCTCTTTAAATAGTATTGATTCAAGTCATAAGATAGGGTTCAACAAGAAGTACGGGTGATATTTGGTTGATTTTGCCTTGTCGTGATAATCGAGGGTGCAAACATTTTCTGAGAGTTTGAAACATAAAGAAGAATGTGAGACAATATTCTCGACATGCACAGTTTGTTTGTTTGTGTCTGGGACTACGGCGTGCTGCAGGATGAGCAGAGCTAGGTCAATGTCTACATAACACGCAATGAAAGACAACAACAGTTAAGCCATATTACAGGATGTTGACAAAACATGCAACAGATCACCTACTTTTTAGATGGTCGCTTGGATCATGTTATAATGTTAAAGTCACCCCGTCGAATCATCCTTTTACTGAGGTCGGTCTCGGTGCTCCTGTTTAAAACAGATAAGACGAAGTCATATGGAACGCATTACGAAACGCTAGGCCCCGCCCCTCACCGTATACGATTGGACAGCAGTCTTTAAATACTGCGTTTAATTCGACGGTGGAGCTGTCAGTCATGAGTAAAAACGGATGAGAACAGTTTGTGACTTTCTTTAACAGGCTTTTATTGCATATTAAACGTGTATTTGAAACACCTCTGAGGGACGCGCTTCGGAATTAACTAACAAAATATTTTCTTTACATACACTATATGCTTCCGTTTCGTTTGTACCTAAGCGCGAGCTACCATTTGGTAACGCCAGGTGGGCGTGCTTTGAGTTGGAATGTACCATTTTGCCAACACACCGGGAAGGATTTTGTTGTGACAGCGGAGTTACAACCCGGCGGGGGGAGACGGTAAGGCCAAATCAATAGTCCTTCCACTGTGTAATTTAAACCGAACCTACAATTGTAAGATGAAGCTGAAATTCCCATGTTTGCTCAGGTTTACATGTTTTCCATGCCCGAGTTGCTCGAATTTCTCTTTTAGTAAATGTCAGCTTGTCATTCCCGACTGCAGGTAGTTCCACCATCAACATATCGTCAGCTAGCGGATCATAGCTATCTCTGTGATTAATTTAGCTAACTCAGCTAACGATAGCAGCTAGCGTTGGGCAGGTGAAAGACAGTAACCTTTAATTTTTCGCTTTATCCTTTTATACCTCTCGTTTTCTTAACGTTATTTGGTTTCCCATTGCACTAAATCTAGCATTAAAGCTAGCTGGCGGTTAAACGTTAGCATTAGCTTCGCCCGCTGCAGTTGCACTACATAAAGTCGTGACTGGCCGTGTCAGGATGGATGATACTACAGTCCCTCGGCCTAACGTTATTGCTCACAGTGCTCCAGCTGCCTATAATTTCCAGCTACCTTCGATATTCAACTCAAAATAAGATTAGTTTGTCATATGTGGGCCTCTTTCTATGTCCGTATAGTGCATTAGGCTGCTGATTTCGCAATGAAAGTTTTTTCGTCAGTCTGAATCACGCATTGAGTAACGTTATTACCTGCTAATATGACAATTTCTTTAATGAGCAGGAAGAAGTTAAACCCAAATATTGTACCACCTACAGTCAGAGCGGTGTACAATTAGCTAAATTTAGTTTTTCGAACATTCAGTCACAATGTGAGGTATATACAAAATATAACGTCACCTCTCCATCAATAACAAACGGAGCATCAGTCTGTCTAGCAGCCTTCAAATTAACAGATGTTGTGTCTGATTGGAAATGTCTCTTATGTGATCTTCATTCTTTCTGGCTTTTTTCAGGTCATAACAGGTTTTTTCATCTTGGATCTACAATGGCCTTCAGCAAAGGATATCGCATCTACCACAAGCTGGACCCACCCCCCTACAGTGTCATAGTGGAAACTAGGACCAGGGAAGAATGCCTCATGTTTGAATCGGGGGCTGTTGCCGTTCTGTGTAAGGCATCTTGATTGATTGCACTGTAGTGGGACAGTATGTAAATAGTCTTTAAACTATTGCCCCAAATTAGGATGCTACAAGGGGGAAACAGCCATAAGAGACATATTGACATATTGTTGCTTTTGTTGTCTAGCGGCGGCAGAGAAGGAGGCCATTAAAAACACATACGTCAAGATTGTTGATGCTTATGGAATCCTGGGTGTCCTCCGCCTAAACCTGGGTAAGCTACAGAAAGGTCTTCTCTATTTATTGCTTCTTGTTGCAGAAATTTCCTGGGTCCAGTCCAGATTCTGACCTGCAGGGTCTTGTGTCTGTGACGGCCCTCTGCTTTGTCGTCCTGTTGCTTCTTACTTGTAAGCTGCTTTCTCCTGTCCTCTACATGACCTTGAATGCTCTTGTTATCACAACAAGGAAAACCTGCGTAAAAGATTAAAGCTCAGTCTTACCGATGGCTGAGATTTGACAGGCTGGTGGTTTCCTATAAAAGATTGGTGCCAATGCAGTGCTTTATGTCTGTCGACATACTGCCTCCCTTTTTCTTTACAATCCACCACATATAATGTTTTCATACTCACATCCTTTCTTTTTTGCCATATGCCACATTGCTTCTGCAGGTGACACCATGCTGCACAGTCTGGTGGTTGTGACAGGATGCAGCTCTGTAGGGAAGGTGCAGGATTCTGAGGTTTTCAGGGTCACGCAGACAGATTTTATATCGCTGAAGAATGATCCAGGAGATGAGGACCGGATTGGTGAGGTGCGAAAGGTTCTGAACTCAGGACATTTCTACTTTGCCTGGTCTTCCACTGGAGTCAGCATGGACTTGAGCCTCAACGCACATCGCAGGACCCTAGAAGACACTACAGATAACCGTTTCTTTTGGTAAGAGCCTGAAATGATTACTATTCCAAGACACTAGTAGGCAGGTGTTTGGCTATAAAAATCTCCAAATTAGTAGTTATGAAGGAAGTGCACGTTCTGCAATCTGCCCAGTCTCTGTGGTGGAATAGTTTCTTCTGAGTTTGTGATATGATTGGGGGGGCGGCTGTGTGATTTGCAGTTAAGGTGTGAAAATTCACTGCTCACACTGAATTTATTTGTGTGTTTACTGTCGTGTCTGTCTTGATGTCATAAATCAATAGGAACCAATCTCTGCACCTGCACCTGAAACACTACGGAGTAAACTGTGATGACTGGTTGTTGAGGCTGATGTGTGGCGGTGTGGAGATCAGGACCATCTATGCAGGGCACAAACAGGCTAAGGCCTGCATCTTCTCTCGCCTCAGCTCAGAGCGAGCCGGCACACGATTCAACGTCCGAGGAACAAATGACGATGGACAGGTGGCCAACTTTGTGGAGACTGAACAGGTGACTCAGATCTTTGACAGTTTTTCTCTGCTTGTTTTAGAGTTGTTATGATGAATGGCTGGTGATCAGATATCAGTATGCATTGGTTTTTACATTCTCTCTGCATGGCAGAACTGTTGTCAGGTGCAGTTTCGTAAAATCGATGATGGCGTGGAGTACAGTTCCAGGCAGTGTTGGAATAGCTGTCAAGGGTGTTTTGCCCAGTTAGGTGCACTCTGTGGATTACCATGTACTGTATGAGCTATGTGTTAGTCTTCTTAGTGATTGAGAAAACATTTGTGCATATTTGGGTCCAGAAGTCAGCATTGGGATTGGTGGAATGGATAGAGCTTAGTGCCAGGTTCCTGATGGTTGTGTCACATTTGGATATCAGTTTGTATATCTTCGACAGGAGTTTTTTTTGTTTGCTTACTTTGTTTTGTTTTTTTGAGTGATCAGAATTGCTCTTTTGTGTTGAACTTGTCTGAATGAAAGATCTGACTTGCGAATTCCAGAAAAGTGTTTCTTCTCCGATGCCAAACTTCTGGACAGATTTGGAAAATGAAGCCAGGATGTTATTCTTTAAAGATGTGCCTAAGATGTGCAATGCCTTTTTCATTCCAAGAGGAGGGAAAGAGGAGACTTCTTCAGTAGAAAATCTGAGTTATTGCAGATTGGGGTGAAAAGGGGTGAAAGTGTGCAGTTCGCAGTGGAATTTGCACCCATGTGTCAGAATTGTTGCTATTGTACAGGTTTTTGAAACAAGAGTGATGTTTGATTCATTGGCCGAAGAATGGTGAGTTTGTAATTTCAATAGTATTCCACAAGTTTTGTTTTAGGTCTTTTCAGCTGTTGCCTGACTGGGTTGGGTCCATTTAAACATCTAGGCCTCCATGTTTCTTGTGTGGTTTCTAATTTTTTCTAGGTGGACTATTTTCCAGTAGAATTTGGAAATAATTGAATATTAAGATTAAGACCCAGGTACTAGTGGGTGGATAGGAATAATTGAAAACAGGTCATTTTCTTGGGTGTATTGTTTGGATTTTGATTGTTGCCACTCTGCCCATGAAGGATGTTGGTAGCGGGGGTTTTCCAACATTAAAGTTAATCATTTACTGTTTTGAGTAATGAGATCAGGTTCAGATTAAACTACTCTGGCAGCTTGGGGGAAATATTGAGGACTTAATATAACATTACCAGTGTCCAGTGGGGAAGGAGGTGTTTGGGCTGCTTCATGACAGCTATTTGTGCAGAGAGAGAGGATAGTTGATTCAGTCTAGTCAATAAAGTAAGTGGAAATTTTGGAGAGCTGTTATACAAGCTTGATGGTTTGTTGTAATGATATACTATGTTAGCTATTCAGTGAAAATGGTGAATAGAGTTAAAGAGTGGGCATCCTTGCCTGGTGCCCCAGTGCAGTGTGAAGTTTCGGGATTTTAATCTGTTAGTGCATACCATTAATAAATAATAGGCAGAATAGTCCAAGGGATACGGTATTAACATGTGTGTTATGCACATTTGGCTAGAGTTATTTGACCTTGGCTAATACAGCCTATTTAAACACTGGTTACATTTTGACAGTTCAGGAGCAAACCTGGCGCAGCCTTATAGTGAAAGAGTATTGGTCCATCTGTCAATGTAGGAAGAAATTGTTTAATGCTGATAGTTATAGATGCATAGTTAACATTAAAACTTCCAGAAAAACTCGGAAAACCAGCAGGATGATGATCGTAATACATCTGCACACTGATTTATTGGTCAAGTTTCAGTCTGAAGCCTTTGCAGTATTTTAGTACGTCACTCCAGTCAGTAGTTCGCTTTCATTGCTGAGTCAGCACATTGTAAGAAAAGACATGTATATTTGAATATGAAGGGTTACAGCTCTCCATTGTGGACAGTTCCTGTTTTAGGAAACAAACATGAAGCTGTAGGTTGGACAGAATGAGAACTACTGCGATTACAACACAGTGCAACGCAGTACAAGCACATCAATATTTGCTGCCTCAGACATTACCAAAGAGGTCATTCAGTGTGTCTGAATAGAAATTGAGCATTAATAGCTAGTTTTGGTAATTGCAGGGTGTTTGTGTTGGAATATGTATTGTTGCTCTGCGTTGACAGCTTTTAGTCATGCTGATTGATGATTTTGGCCTCAAAAATATGCCGTCAGCACAGCACAAAAAATGTAGCCCCTGTACATATGACACATTGCCTGATGTTCTGATTTCTCCTTTGCATGCACTGGTGCTGTGAACTCGTTTCCCTCTCTGTGTTATACAATCATATGGGAATTGTTTTTTGTAATGTCTTTAATTTAAATATGTTTGTAGTAGCGTTTTTTTACAACTACATGTACATCTTTTCCCACATTGCAAATGAACTTAACCAAACTTTCCTTTCTTTTGAACAGGTTATTTTCCTGGATGACAAAGTCTCATCCTTCATTCAGATCCGTGGGTCCATTCCTCTTTTCTGGGAACAGCCAGGAATCCAGGTAATGGAAACTAAGCCTGTCCTATAAAGCCAGCCTTGAATCATGAATGTGAGGTTTTCATATATTAAGCCAAATTTATATGAAAGTCATATAAATATATATATATATATATGACTATAAATATAGCCCTCATGTTTATGTAGAAGTCCTTGACCATTTTGTAAATGCTGCAAAATGGACAGTGTAAGCAAACACCAAACTCTAATGACGCTTACATGGAGCTCTTGCAAAACAAGAAAAAAACTTTCAGAAAAATAAATTGTTGGTGTTTGTGTCTGGGGGGGATGAAAATTCTCCTGGTAATCATACTGGATGTCTTTATTCTAGTTTTAACACATTTTATCCATGCTGTGTTCAGAAAAAGTCCATTAAGGGTGTTTTGTTGCAACTGAATGAGAATCGGCACCCTAAACAGCTGGATGAGAACCCCCACCTGGTATAACTTTTCCTTTTTTTTGTGCTCTTGCTGGTGCTGGCGCTTTCATACTGCAGATGGGGGGGTTCCTCTGTGCACTGCCAAAAGGCAGGGGTGAAAACCAAGGCAATCCCATTATGAATTTTTATCCAGGTCCCAAACACAGTACCTGTCAAGGAAATGCTATTTTTAAGATTTAAAGCAGGAACTAGGGTCACCCATTAACTGTACACCATAAACAACATCAGTGGGATTCTCCTGCCCTTGTCATGACATTGCACAGACCGGTGGATTAAATCAGACGTGGGGGAGGTTCATGGTAGATATAGTGGATGGTAAAGGGCATTTTTCTGTTTTCCTCAGCTCCCAGACTTCTTTGGTCAGGTGAGAGCCTGTTCTGAAAACATCCCCAAGCCACTTCTCTGTCACCTCGTCTGCTAATGTTCCCCCGACAGCTGGATAGGTGTTAATTGATAATATGGAAAAATGAGCAGTTAAATCTAAATCAGGAGAGGCCAAGACCATATTTGTCACCTATTCAGTCCACGAGATCTATGGTTTGGTCTAAACAGAGGGTAGTGGGCTCGGGTTTGTTTTCAGACAGAACTGTAGACCTCCTGCTTTTAAAGCACTGTTTTAGCTTTTAGACCCCTTGTACCAATTGTGGCTTTGTAGGCTTATTTTCTCCTCTCCATACTCTCTAATTCACTCCCTGAGCAGGATGGATAGTTTCATTATTTTTCTTCCAGAAGAAGAGTTATCAATCTTTTTACAGTTAGTTGACATTAGAAATAGTTGGCTCAGTCATACTTGTCATGTAGTATCATAAAACCCTGGCGGGAAAGATGTAAAATAGTAAAGTTGCCAGGCTGCCCCCTCTCTATCAATTAATCCTGGTTGATCCCAAAATCTTAGTTGATAATTTTTTGGTTGTGTTGGGCAAATACATTAATCCACTCTAGATTTCTACAAATCCTTCTAAACTACTGCATTAAAGCGTCTAATGAATTAATTAAAGAATTATTGTGATTAATGGTCAACTAGCAGTTTCTTTAGTAAAAGATAAACCTAGTAAGTGACATGAATTATGTAACCTTGGGTTCACAAATGCCTCTTGTGATGTTATCTAGTTGAAGTAAAATGTGAACCGGTTTTGGTCTGAGGTGTTCACCTGTAACCCGAGTCCTTTTTAGATGCCATCTCAGGAAGTTATTAAATATGCATACCATAGACCTGCACAACAATAGAGAGAGGAAGGAGTGACAAAATGGCAGCAGCATGGAGCAAAATGTCTGGCCCTGCCAAACACTGACCTAGCAAAATATTTGTATACAAACACTCAAATATAAAGCAGAGGAAAACATTAGCAGGTAGTGGAATAGAAAGATAGAAACTGTAAAGACACAGTGAGAGTCAAAGTGCACTCAAGAGATCACAATAATGAATCCAGAGACGATGCAGTGCTAATAGTGATTGAGTGTTTAAGACCCAGAACGCATGTATGTTGCTTGTGACGTGAATGGAGTGACCATTAGAAGGAAGAGGAGGCAGAAACTGAATGACACAGGAGATGATGACATTTAAATTTATTGTGTTCAGTTGATGCAAAGCTGTTTAACACGGGAAAGAGGAGATTTGAAACGCAAGCAAAGATTAATACGTAAAAATAAGGAATGTTTGTGCACAGACACAGACGTGTAGGGAGCAACAAGGGAACAAGCCCGGTCCTGCAGTGCAGAGTGAGTAGATTTCTGAGAAACAGCCACTGTGTAAGGGTCCTTTTAAGCCTGCCAAGGTGTGGTCATGACTGTCTTTACTCCTCTGGAGGCTCTGTGGTATTTCCCGTGATTACATTGTCATTACATTACATTGTATCATGATACAAAGGAGACTTTGTGAGACCAGAAGCGAGCAGAGAGGGGAAAGGAAAAATTCCCAAAGAAAGGTGTCTGAGAGATGACAGCTGACATGGTTTCTCTGCTGCTCAGTGTCTTTGTCTCTCTATGAGCAAATCTCCCTATGCTGCCCCTGTGTTGCTGATGTCCTGTACCGGTCTTTTATTCATCACTCTGAAGGTCTTGTTTCCACTGTTCAGTTTTACCCCAAATTCCTATCCCAACTTCATTCTTCACCACCAGGTTTTCTGGCCCTCTGCGACATGTGTGTGTTCGCCCAACTTTCCTTTTAAAGGATTCGATTTTTGAGTAAAGAAGGACACTGTGACTTGTGTCTTTTTTGTCTTTTCTCGCTGTCTCTGCTCTGCAGGTTGGCTCTCATCGTGTCAAACTCTCGAGAGGATTTGAGGCAAACGCTCCGGCATTCGAAAGGTAATTTAAATGTTCCCTGTTTGTGTAGCAGTTTTCAGCTGCTTTATCTGGCCTCCAACAGATTACCAGCCCCCCGAGGAGCAGAGGAGACACTGTAATGTCTCCTCCAGTTGCTACCCACAACAGAGAAAAGCTCTCCAGATTCTTGAAGGAGAAGATGTTAATTGAAGTGTGTCCTCAGAGGGCAGTTGATTGCTGGGAACATAAAGGGCACATTAGTAGCCCTTGATTAGCTGTCGACTGTAATAACCTGTATTTTATATTTGCAGACAGATTCTTCTCAAAAGTCTGTCTTTGCCTTTTTGCACATCTCTTTTGGCAGTGAATTTATTTTACAGTGTGTTTAATTAAGTTTGTGCTTGTGTGCATCAAAGCTTTTTATAGCTCAACACCAAGCAATACAAAGTATTGAAATTCTCCACTTCTGTTCTTCCAGACACTATTCTGTGTCATCTCAGTAGTTGTATCCTCCCAAATTGTACTCAGCAAGTTGCAAAAATAGCTATGCTGCATTGTTTGGTTACTCATCTTGTCTTAACTGGTAGTAAGTAGACTGTGGAGGCCAGGTGGGCAGTGACAAATATGAGCCTCTTGGGAAACATCCACTCGTTTCTTTACAGAAAATAGCTCAATGTTTGCAAGTACCACAGCATAATTTGAAGAGTATACAGTCACGAAGCAGTCAGTCTGATACCACAAAATACATTTATATGTACTCACATATTCTGGCATCATTCTAGCTTAACCTTAAACGTTAAATTTGAGGACAGATTCATTTCAAAAATGATGATTTTGCTGCTTGAAGGGCAAAGCTGTCCTTTGCTTTCCATGTCCACAGGCACATTATAAATGCATGGTCAGCAACAGAGCAGCACCTTTTAGAGTTGGTAGTTTACTTAAAGGCACTCACATCAGATGGATTGTCTCTGGGATGAAACCCAGGCCTTCTAAAGGAAAGGTCTTTCTCAGGGCAGCTATAAGACCACCTGTGGTTCTTTAATTTCTAGACATCTTAGAATTTAGAGGATGGACACGGCAGGGCTGAGCTCAGTCTTCATGTCACGTTTCCCTCTGCGTATTACTATCTTGTATCGAGTAACATGTCAAGACAAGCATATCAGATGGTACACCATTTGTGTTTTGTAACAAAATTGGTAATTTTTTTCACACTAAGTTGTTGGCAGCTATTCTTCCTCAAAATCTTCCCACATCAGGACATAAATCTCTTCCTTTGTAATATCTAGTCAGTTTTCTGCGGTGATGATTATATCTCTGTTGATATTTCTTCGATAGCACAAAGTCAACAACAACATCTTTTAATAAACACGACCACAGGAGCAGAGTGTAGTCTAGGTCTGCTTTTCTCTCCACTGGAGATATCCACGATATATTAAACTAATTTGAGGCACTGTCCCGTCCTTTGTCCCTCCAGTCTGTGCAACATTGCAGAACTCATAACCACCTAAGAAACATAATTAATGTAATGTATTCCCTCAGCTATTTAGGTGCATGTGTCACAGCTGCAGAAAAGTGCATTGAAATGGCTTTGGATTCATTGCACATTCGTATTCCACTGTTGAATAAAGCTTGAATCTACATTTGCATGTCATTGTTGATGTGTCATGCCCTATTCAAAGTCACTTCCATCCCTTTACCACACATGTTACACAAGTAACATTTGAGAAGAACATGAAACGGGCCTGCCAGTGGGTTTATAGCCCTGGGTGATAAAAACTGTATTGTGTCTTGAGATGTGGGCCCAGCAGGTATTGAGATTGCTGTGCTGCTGATTGACAAGCTGAGAGATCTATCAAACTTAAAGACTGGTGACAAGAGTGAGGGCTTTAATATGTTAGGATAAATGTTGGTATTGGTGCACTGTTAGTCTATGATGTCTTTTTAGACTTTAACAATGTTGACTATGTCAATGAATATGTGTTGTCCAGACACTTCACTGCACTGCGGAGGTTGTATGGTAAACAGGTGATCATCAACCTGCTTGGGAGTAAGGAAGGGGAACACATGCTCAGCAAAGCGTTTCAGGTAGGTGGAACCTTCCTCTGTCCCTCAACACTGGCATGCTCTGTATTACATTTATCAGATGCTCCTAACAAAACAGATATAGTCCAGAACACACTGGCAACAAACAGTACGTGTGTCAAAACAGTTGCTGCCTTTATCCTCTTTGTAAACCCGCACAGTAATTCTTTCATATCCTACTTTGTGGTGCTGTGGTACCTGGCTGTATATGATGGAACTGTGAGGTCCTGCTGACATCAAACTTGGGTTGTTTTGTTCGCAAAGTGAAATGCACAAAACCTTTATGTAGTCCCTTAGCTAAGCTGCAAATATTTGGCAAAACTTGAGTTACATCTTTCCTATTAATGAGGGAGCAAAGTCGATAGTATTGGCAAGTATTAACTGAGTCCTGGTCCCCAAAGCATAACCTGCTTGTGAATTAATGAACACAAACTAATGTAGCATTGTAGGCACAGGCAACTCACCTTGCATGTGCATCAGTTTTGCATTCAGTTTACATTTTGAGGAACAAGTCCTCTTCCTCTCTGTGTCCCTCTCAGAGTCACCTGAAGGCATCGGAGCATGCAGCAGCAGTGAAAATGGTGAACTTTGACTACCATCAAAATGTGAAGGGAGGCAAGACAGACAAACTCCACAGTGTCCTCAAACCTTACCTCAGCAAGTTCATCGAGGAGTGTGGGTTCTTCTACTACTCCGGAGACATGGGCATTGTAAGGTGAGAAGTCAGTACAGACATGTATGAAGCAGTAGTAAATGTCATTTTGTTATTGCCTCTTAACATTATAGCATGTGTTCTGTAGGACTCAGGGTGGGACTATTAGGACCAACTGCCTGGACTGTTTGGATCGAACCAACAGTGTCCAGGCATTTTTTGCCCTTGAGGTACAAGTCTTGCTTTCCTATAAAACAACAAGAACAAAGCCATTGTTTTCTTTTTAGTGGTGGTGCTTTTAGTCTAACCCCCTGTTCCTCATCACACCAGATGCTGCCAAAGCAGCTGGAGGAAATGAGTCTGACAGAGAAACCCCAGCTGGTGGCCAGGTTCCAGGAGGTTTTTAGGACCATGTGGTCTGCCAACGGAGACTCCGTCAGTAAGATCTACGCCGGCACCGGTGCCCTGGATGGCAAGGCCAAGGTACATCATATGGACACATTAAATCCACACAAATATACAAGTTCACGGCGAATCACAATTTAATCATTGAGGCAAAAATGTAATGCTCAGCAGGCTATTTTTATAATATTATATTAAGCACAATTGGCACATTAAAAAACAATAATGGCTAGTTGGGCATCATGCCTGCGGTGACAGAAGTCTGCATGCACAGTTGATCCTCTCTGCGTGTAGAACTGTGTGCTTCTGTTTTCTTAACTCTCGTGTGCTGTCTCTCTCTGCTGTCCTCTGGAACTCACTACATGTGTGGTAAGTGAACAAGCCAGTCGATGTTGTTTTTGAGCTGTGGGTCTATTTCTGGTGCATTAATGATTTCAGTGTCTTTGGGTTAAATGATGATGAGGATGGGATAGGTGGGGCCCCTTTATTTTTTAAATAAAACTTGATTTTATTCCCCTTGAGGTGTCTTGGTGATGCAAACTGTCTTGGCCTGGCAACTCTCGAAAGATCCATGGATATCTCTGATCGACAGAAATCTTAATATAAAGAAAACGAAGGAAAGCATCCATTGCCCTCCATTGTTGAGTGATCGTTTTCTTACTACAGTATCATTTCCAAATTGTTGCCTAAATTACATGGCAACATCTGCCCTCCTGTTTGGATGAACCTGGAGAAATCAATCAAAATCATTGCCATGTGGCATCAGACCACGTCACACATCGATCAGTGAAATTTTCAAGTTGCACCTTGTGAAGCAGGTTTGATCCTTCAGTTCAAAAATCTGTATGTCTTAGATCTCTGATGTGCTCCTCCTTTTCTTCTCTTCAATGGTTGGAGTGGGAAGTACAGACTTTGTTCAAAGTGAGAGTGTAGCTAATGATAAAGGTGGTTTTATCGAATCCTTTTTGAATTTAGTGTGTGTTTATGTGTCTGTTTGTAGGCGGGGAAGCTAAAAGATGGAGCTCGTTCTGTGACCAGGACCATCCAGAACAACTTCTTTGACAGTTCCAAGCAAGAGGCGATAGACATCCTGAGGCTGGGCTCCACGCTCAACAGCGATTTGGCTGACAAAGCTCGGGCCTTGCTCACCACTTCCAGTCTTTATGGTAATTCTTTACAGTGTGGTAATATTGTTCAGATCTGGCCTAAAATGAGCACATGAATAGTGTAAAAATACAAGTCGTATTGCTCCATATTACATTTTTGCAGCTTCTCTTGTAACATTAACACCCATAATTTCCTTTCTGCTCAGCCTGGGGGGGGGGGGGGGGGTGTTTGAGTATTTTGTCGAGTTTTGACCCGTATCTCTGCTAGCCCTGTTAGTCAGAAGCTACTCAACACAATGCAAGGGTTTGTCTGCTCAAGTGGGAAGTGTAATCTCCATGTGTCAGCTCTCTGTGCCACTGAGATTAATGCTGACCAACTGCTCTGCTAGCATTATCTGTTGAAGCACTGGTTAACCCGCCCTTCTCTCCCTTCTCTTCCTCCCCTGCTCTTGCGCAAAATCTTAGTCACTGAGCCCGTCTTACAATCAGGTATAGTAACTGACAGACTGCCCCCAGCGGATGGATCCTTTTTATCCTGTCATGTAGTTGTCCTATCATTTGTGTTTGCTACTCATTATTGTTTATTCATTGGTAATCCAATGTTGGTAGTGGTTTAACCCTGTCTGTTGCATATCATCCTGCTTTTGCAATAGTGGTTAAAAAAAAAGAAAGAGGATGCTGAATTTTGCAATAAAATTTAACATCACTTTGAGTGGAGATTTACAGACAGAAATCAGCCGTTACCAATGTTGATTATTTGAATCTTATCTGCATTTCAGCACAAGTCTTGTTTGTATCCTTTCTCCCATGTCCCATGTTTTAGAACAGGGGTGAAGGACCTTTTTCCTATCAAAGGCCAGTTTGATTTTTATAGCATCCTTCAAGGGCCACACTAAATTATTTAACTCCTATATCACACTAACCTGCGTGGTGGCTAGAACTCCTTCTCTTTGGCCAGATGGTAGAGATGATGATGCTACTCGCTCATCACTAAACGTGCCTACATAACACTCTGTCTCTGTCACAGTCACAGTCCAGTCTAGTGAAAGCTGATTGTTGGACCCAAACGCCACAGAAGAGCGTTAACTTTATTCAAGGGCGTTTGTCCTTGCAGCTTATCCAGTTTAGCATGTTTCAAGCTGTAATGTTGCTCGAGATTGACCTTTTCCACCACTGCAAGCTCGTTCCCACAAACTAGCTTGTCCATTTTAATTGGAAAGTGCGACCACTGAGAAAGATGTGTTAGCTTATTATTTTGTGTTATTTTCATTTATCTTTGAAAAAACTAATTGCTGTTGAGAGAAATTTCTGTATTTCTGAGTTGCCTCGTCTCGCTGGCCATATACGGCCCAGATGCTGGAGGTTCCCCACCCCTGTTTTTAGAACATTGTCAGTCTTCCTCTGTTGTATTTGGGTGTTCTCCCATGCATTTTTGTTGTTTTGATCAGCATTTTCCCCATTTGTGTTTTGTTTCCCTGTAGGCCACCCTTCCAGCAGGTACACACACACTTGTTTAACACACTAATCCCACTCTTCTCCTTCTACAGCCTCTCCAAGAGTATTGCTGGGAATGTGTCAAAACTACCAGAAGTACACAAAGCCCAAGAAGATCCGGGTGTGTGTCGGCACCTGGAATGTCAACGGGGGTAAACAGTTTCGCAGCATTGCTTTCCGCAACCAGACACTCAATGACTGGCTGTTGGATGCTCCAAAGAAGGCGGGGCATCCTGAGTTCCAGGGTACGTCTGTGTGTATTTAACTGCACTGTGCTGGTAAATGTCTCTGGAAATTATGTTTCAGAGGACTCTTATTTATTCATAATTTTTGATAGTTTGACATTTTGTAATCTTTCTCTTCACAGACAGCAAAGCCAACCCAATAGATATCTTTGCCATTGGTTTCGAGGAAATGGTCGAACTGAATGCTGGCAATATTGTCAGCGCCAGGTATGTGTGCAAGATTCCTGCTTGAGATAACTGATCTGCCTTTGTCATCCACAAGAAAGTTGACTTCACAGGTGGCCATGAATTATTCCAGATCCTGAATTTGACATCATAAGATCGTTAAGCTCAGGAGCTGGATGGCTTCGGCCTGATTGAACAAGGCTTTTTTAATTTTACATCCTAAAGAAGATCAGAGTATTTTGTAACATTTGACACGATTAAATGTTAACATTCCCTCTGACTCACTTTATGGTCTTGGCTGAATCTGAGTCTTTTCTGTGTCTTTTTCTGGTATATGACACATCTTTCTGTTGTCGTCTCAGCACTACTAACCAGAAACTTTGGGCTGCTGAGCTACAAAAAAACATATCACGGGACCACAAGTATGTGCTGCTTGCTTCCGAGCAGCTTGTGGGAGTGTGTCTGTTTGTTTTCATCCGCCCACAGCACGCACCCTTCATCAGGTATGAGCTGTACACATTCTCATTAGACGCTTCTCTAATTATACTGAAAATCACTGGTATGGTCACAGATTGTCATTCAATACGTTTTCCAGGGATGTTGCTGTTGATACTGTAAAAACTGGAATGGGCGGAGCTACAGGCAATAAAGGAGGTGTGGCCATCCGCCTGCTGTTCCACACCACCAGCATCTGCTTCGTCTGCTCCCACTTTGCTGCTGGCCAATCACAGGTCAAAGAGAGGAACGATGACTACAACGAGATCACACGCAGACTCACCTTCCCCATGGTAAGAACCGGGACATTAATGAGTGAATTTTAAAATTCTTTTGTTTGTTTTTTGGTTCCCACAACGTATGCATAACCGCATCCATCTTGCCCTCGCCAGGGTCGTCTGCTGTACTCGCACGACTACGTTTTCTGGTGCGGAGACTTTAACTATCGAATCAGCCTGCCTAACGAGGAAGTAAAAGAGCTGATCAGACAGCAGAACTGGGATGCCTTGACAGCTGGGGACCAGTTGGTGGACCAGAAGAATGCTGGTTTGGTATGACCTAAAGCACACGTTCATGTTTGCATCACCAGTGACTTTCACTTCCTCTCCCTCTTCCCCTTCCTTTTCTAGCCTGTGCTAATGCAGACACATCTTCAACAGGTTTTCCGAGGTTTTATCGAGGGAAAGTTAGATTTCGCCCCCACCTACAAGTATGACCTTTTCTCAGAGGATTATGACACAAGTGAAAAGTGCCGCACACCAGCCTGGACTGACCGCATACTTTGGAAGAGGAGGAAGTGGAACTTTGACAAAACAGGTAAGACGCAGAACCACTGAGGATAAGTCTAGATCATCTCTGTCACCTCTATCTCAGACCTCTAGCCTGAAGACAGCATTACAACACTATGCTTCTATGTCCAGCTGTCCTGCCTGCCTCTGTTTGTTTCCTATTTGCGTGTGACAGAATAAATCCGATTGATCCTTTATCTCTTTGCGTGCTTTTATTGATGTATGCCTTTATGCATGTTTTACAGCTGAGGAGATGAATGTAGTAGGGGCATCTTGTACATCTACGGAGAATGAAGATGATCCAGATCACCCCTGGAGCTCTGGGACTCTGAAGTACTATGGCAGGGCTGAGCTTAAGACCTCAGACCACAGGTAAGCAGCATCTCATGCCACGTCTAGTGGAACCGACTGATCGCATAGACCCCGAAATATAACAATGCTGCAAACAATTATGTGGTATTTCTCTTTAATCAAACATTACCGTCGTCATTGTCTCCTGCTTGTCTCCAGGCCTGTCGTGTCAATAATAGACGTGGACATCCTGGAGGTCGACCCGGAGGCTCGGCACCAGGTCTACAAAGACGTCATTGCCCTGCAGGGGCCTCCAGACGGCACCATCCTGGTGTCGCTCTGCTCCTCCGGCCCTGAAGACTACTTTGACGATGCACTCATAGATGAGCTGCTGGACAAGTTTGTTCAGTTTGGAGAGGTCATCCTCATCAGGTGAGCCTGACATCCTGAACACAGACACACAGACAGACGTGTATCACCTTCAGACAGTGAGACTGCATTGACAATGTCCTTGTTTATGCAGGTTTGTTGAGGAGAAGATGTGGGTGACTTTTCTGGAAGGTTACTCTGCTCTTGCTGCTCTGTCTCTCAGTGCTTCCACTGTAAGTCATCGCTGATTATATGTATAACTTACAAGCTATAAAAATGCTCCCATAAGTCATAGCACTAATAATATGAAGTGTGTATCCATCTTTAGTGTTTTTAACTCAAAGTCACATCATTTTAATCACCCCTGTGCTTTGAAGATGTGTCTCAAAAACATGTCATTTTTCTGTTAACCAATGACCGCTTCTCTCTTGTCTGTGTCTCTTGGTTGCATTGTAGGTCCTTGGAAAGGTGATTGACATCCGTCTGAAGAGTCCAGGCTGGATCAAGAGTCTGGAGGAGGAGATGAGCGTGGAGAGGATCTGTGGGAGCATCCCTACCTCAGCCAGCTCCACCCTGCTCGCTGAGGACACGGACATGGGCGACGATGATTACGATATGGAAGGTGAGGAGTGACGAGCAGTCCCGATCCTCATCATTAAAAATGTGGATGTTATGAATGACTTTTTATATTTGTGTTTTTTGCTTCCACCGTTCTTCTGTATCAGGTGATGTGGATGATGAGGTGGAGGAGATCCTTCCCCAACACCTGCAGCCCGGAGCAGGCTCTGGCCCGGGATCCTCCCCTCTCCCCTCCCCCCGCAGTAGTCCCTGTCCCTCCCCCACACATGGGGAGCCTTCAGCCCCCAGCAGGCCAAGCCGTGGACAACCCTCCCGACCATCACAAGGTAAATGCAGCACGATGCACACCTGGATTCAGGTTACTAAAAGCACAGTCCTATCATCTGCTCAGGCTCCAGTCTTTACCTGCTGGAATATAAACTGTCATTTTGTTCTGTTTGTAATGCGTGGAAGCAGATTTAAGTCCATCAGCACTGAGGAGAGAATTTCCAGGTAAAATGTGACGTGTGATGAATTCATCTCTGTTTAGTGGTAGAAAGCTTGTGGTGTGTCTTACAGTAAACTACTTGTTTCCTTTTGAATCGTGTTTTACGGTGCAATCTTAAAATGTGTGCAGTGTTTGCCTCATCTTGTCTTTGGTCTGAAACACTGAATCACAGCTATGCACTAATAACTAATTGTAGGACGGCACATGGCTTGACATATGTTTGACCAGTGACATTTGCAGCATTTAGCCCTGCTCTTTTCAAGAAATTTAAATTTACAGTACAGAGGTATCTCCTGTATTTTGTGAATGTGCAAGATCTCACGAAGTGCATACATTGGGCAGTGACATTTCTTTGGAAACTGCAAATGGTAAAAAGTAATTCCTCAGTTAAACCACTCCCTTTTCGCCTCGTTTATTTTTTTCCTTCCAGGGCCTCCTGTTGACTTCCAGCCTGGTGCCCCTACATCTCAAAGCATGGAGCCCAAACGTCCACCTCCCCCTCGTCCCCAGGCCCCCCCAGCCAGACCGGCACCGCCTCAGCGCCCACCACCACCTTCAGGTAAAGTTTCATCCTTAACCTCCTTGGATGCCGTTGATTAAAGCCCAATATTCTTACATTTGAATCACAGAAATATCACCTGCAACCTTAGTCAGAGCTGCTAAATACATAACAATCCTACATTAGAAGTGTGGATGCTTAACTTTTCAGAGTGGTATGGTATGAGGTGCTTTAGGCAGTTGTTAACGTTTTCACCTTTATCCCACTGCTTCTCCTCATTCCTGAAGGAGGCATGAGCCCTCTGCCAGTTAGAAAGGACTCTGGAGGTAAAGTGATTGCAGTGGAACTGTGTGTCTGTGTGCTTACATTGCTGAAGCATTCAAAATAGCGGCTGCTGTTTTCCATCTGATGCTACACAGAAATAATAATTGCATTAGTGCTGATTCAATAAGACGCCATCATCAATAATCCAGTGAAACACATAGCTCGTCACAGCGGTGCTCCTGTGCATGTAAAACCTGACTTTAGGCTTCATGTATGACTTCTGACAGTTTTACTGCCGTATTTCAGACCATGCTTTATTGTCTCTTGGCTCATCCTTTTGACTTTGAACAGTCTGCCCACAAATTTGATTCACCTCACTGAGGTCTGTTCAGCCCAACAGGTTTTAGACAGTGGCATTGTCACTGGAGATAGTATGTTTATTCACTGAATCATCAACATAACATGAACCCTCTCCTACACCTGACTGGATGTACACTCCTCTGAGCTGGTCTTGTGTTTAGAAATGGAAATAGGCCGTGCAGTTGCTGAGTCATGTTGAGTTGAGAGTTGGTGAATGACCACATATGTCCACATAATACATGATTTTACAGTAATATTTACAGCTATCCCTCCATTGTGATATATATATGTGAGTAGTTTTGTAGCCATTATTTAAATTTAGTTAATGTGAGAGTCGCTGGTAGATCATAATGTATTTTTTTTCATACTGTGCCACCAGCACTACAGCTAAAATCTTTTATTTTAATGTATTTTTTATGTTTTTCCCCATTTTCCCCTATTTGACTTTAAGACTGTGGCAAGTGCCCCAGCCCACTGCTTGGTAGGCGAGGCAGTGAAGGTAACTGGCGATGTGTCTTTTAGTATCATCTGATCCCTGTAGTCTCACACCCAGTCATCAATGTCACTGATACTTTTCTGACATTGATGGGTCACTGTTGACAAATTCTGCATCATTGTGGGCCATCCTAGTCTTGTATGTGTGTGTGGGAGAAATGTGCTTGGTAGACTGTTGTAAAATGAATGCAGTTATTTATTAAAAACATTTATATTGGGGACTGAAAGTGAATATCTCAACTTGTGCAAGAGGGAAGATATGCTACTATAATGAGTCAGTCGCATTATAATCAGGAGGAATGAGGTTGCATACGTTGCAGAGGTCGCCTGACTCAAATGGTTCCACATAGGAACACATACAAGGGTGCACTCTTTCATTATGGATGAAACAAGTATTGATGTGGTGATTATAGGCTTTTCATAAATGGGGAGATGAGGTGAGTTAAAGGAAAATCTCTTTGGTCAAGATTTAAAATGTCTTACAGTCAGCTCAGCAACACTAATCCAGTATTATTAGTGGGGAAAGTCTTCCTCTGGCAGGCAGATATTCAGACTCACAGCATGTCAAGCTTCACTGCTCTGCAGCATTATTACCACCACAAGCTATTCCTAGTGCTTCTTGTAAAGTGTTGTCATTGGTTCACCTGCTTCATGTGAACAAGCTTTGTGTAACCGTAATATGGTTTGGTTTCCTTTGTGCTGCAAAGGACCAAAAAGCCCCGCTCTTCCTCGGCCAGATGCTGCTGCAGGTGAGTGCCACAAAGCATGACGTAGCCTCACTTACCGTTAATGTACCGATGAAGACAGAGGATTGATACTCAGTTATGTGGGCTTGTGTTTTTCCCATGAAGCCCGTCTTTGTGTGGAGTTTCCTTGTACTTGCTGGGTAGTGATACGTGGCAGAGATTATCCCTGTCTGTCTAATATAATCCTGTGTTATGTGTTTATGCCCTGACACAAATTAAGCCTGTCCCAGGGTGGAGGATAAGGTTTGGTTGCTTAGCCTATCAGTGACTTGGCTTGTCTTCACCCAACCCATTTGTATGGTGTGTGTGTGTGTGTGTGACTGAATGCCTCTGTCACAGTGAGGGGGTGTGTGGTTAGCAGGGTTGACTTACGTTTGGTGACTGTACAGTGAAGAATTACGCAGGAGCAGACATCTAAGTCGCGTGGGAACATGTGCGCAGGCTCTGAGAGGGGTTCAGCATGAGAATAGTGAAGGTGTGCGCTTGCAAGCTGTGTGGTAAGCAGTTGGCTCACAGAACAAGGCCTGCCTCTCCCCCAGACCTCCTGCAGCTCAGGAATGACTGAGTCATCAGTAATAATGAAGCCAGCCATGGGGAATTTGGTCTGTCACAGGTTAGGATGGGTTTACAGTGCAGTCATGTGTGATTTAGTGAAGTACTTGTAAAAGTTGAACTTCCCATCTTTGTAAACACTTTAACACAGCACACGTGATAAGTACAAAATAGTATGAAGTCTTTTACTGCTAATGTAGCTGGTTTTGTCTGTTGTAACTCTTTCAGGCCGAGGCCAGGCAGCAGTGGGAGCTCCTGGACCTGGAGGTGCTCCCAGACCGGTGAGTTTACAACTCATTATCCATAACAAAAGCAGTTTGGCTGTTCTTTTACTGATATCCGTTTCTTCCTATTCCATTTCTTCTTTGTCAACCAGAATATTCCTCCTCGCGCTGGGGTAATCAGTATGCCCCCTCAGTCACGTCCACCACCTCCCTCTCACCCTGGAGCACCCAGACCCATCCCAGAGGTGCATCCTGGTGCCCCTCGACCCATCCCAGACACTCACCCTGGAGCCCCAAGACCTGTGCCCAGTGGCCTGGCCAAACCGACCGACCTGTCTCTGGGTAAGGAAATGGGTTGTCACAGAGGGCAACATACTGGATCATCAACACCAGAATGTTAATAATGTGATGGATGAATTTAAGGCTTAATTTTGTACCCTCCCTCAGGTCCTCCTCCCTCAGGCCCACCTCCTACAGAGCCCCCTGCTGTGAGACCCCAGGTTCCATCACCCATGCAGCCACCCATGCAGCCCCAACCTGCTGCTCCTTCGGCTCAGCCCCACCTCCCACCACCGATGCAGCCCACACTTCCAGCTCCACTCCAGCCGCAGCAAGCTGCAGCTCCTAGAGGGCCCCCTCCCGCTGGTGCAGCTGCCGCCCCTGCTGGGCCTCCACAGGGTCTAGCCTCTCCTAAACCCCCACCACGCTCCCGCTCCTCTCACGCTCTGCCACCTGATGCTGCCAAGGCTGAGACAGCCCCAGCTGCACAGGTTGGTGCCAACTTCTTTTTCACAGGATTATTGGAATGTCAGCGAACATAATTATCTATCGAGTACACCGAGATGTTTCTGCTTGCATGTAGTTAAATCACATTCTTGCTCAAATTCTGCTCATTAGATAATTTCTGCTAAATTCTGAAAACTGCTGAAGGAGACTGACAGTAAAGAGATAACCTCTTTCTGCTCCTTTGTCTCACATCAGATGAGCTTAGTTGTCTGTGTCATTCTTCCTGCTTTTGTCTCTCTGATACATTTGTCTCTCTCTCACAAGCTGGAGAAGCCCTCAGGGTGACAGGTACCTGATATTAAAACACCTCTTTGTCTCATCCTCCATAGCACAACAGTCCTCTTCTCTGATGTTTTTACCTCTCATACCCAGTAACCTCCTGTCTCATTTCGTAATTGATATTCCTTCCTTTTACATCCTCTCCTCAGTTGTTTTAACCTTTAGTCCACTGCAAGGCCATGCATTGTTTTGTGCTAGGCTCACAAAATGGAGCATTATTTGTTTTCTTTTTGTCGGTCAACATATCAAGCCATAAACGACAGAAATAAATACAGATGAACATGTGATGTTTGTTGTTGGCCATTTGCCCCTCACTTGTCCTTTCGTATGTGTTCACTGTGGTTCAGGTCCTTAGAGTGAGCACATATGCAATGACCTCATAATTTGACGTTTTTTTTTTTGTTTTCCATTTATTTGTATTAGAGCTGGTGATTGTACAGTATGTTGAGTGTGATGCATACATCAGTTGTCAGTGTAGTAACGTAAACACAATACTGTACATGTTTGTAAATGTTTTAAGTTGGCCTGATTAAAGGTACCCTGTGGAGTTTTTGACTGCCTTGTGGAATTATGGACTTATGTTTTTTTTAACCAAGAAATATAGCAATGTTAAAGGAAAAAAGATGACTGATCATTGTGTAAACATGGATATAGACAATGCAATCGGGTTAGGCCATCATTTGTATTTTCACATCATCCAAACGCAGTTACATCAGATCATCAGAGGAAGGAAATGCATTCAGTAGATTTGTTGAGACACACTGAGTTAGAAACACTAATTGGAAATGTGTTATAAACTGTTTGTTTATAAGAATGCTCCAAAGGGTATCTTTAAACTTTGTTCTTGAAAAACAACAACAAAAAAAACAACCTCTGGTCGATTCGTTCGTAAAACCCTCCAGTGATAATTAGCTCATGGGCTCATATTTTCACACAGCCTTTGTTGTGACAGCTGAATGGCATTTTCTTTGTTTTTGTTCCTCCTTAGACTAATGGACTGAACGGAATCCAGAGAGAAGCACAATGGAAGCCCGACCCCCTCGACACACTCACATCTGACCTTTTCTCCTCTTCCTCATCCCCCTGGCACACCACCCAGTCCCTGACCAGAGGCTCCTCTTTGCGTACGCCCCCCTCCATCCCTGCGCCTAAGTCGTCCTCCAGCACTCTCCCTTCATCCTTCTCCCTCCAGTCCTCCGCTCTGTCAGACCTGCAGGCTCTTGAGTCGTCCTCCTCTTCCTCACTCTCCACCCCATCACCGTTCGCCTCCTGTTTGCTTCCGCCTCCTCCGGTCCCGTCTCGTAGCCGCTCGCAGGAGACGCTGCGCGCCTCCCCTGGGCCGTTCCCGACTGACCCGCTTCCTGCCCGACCCAGCAGCACCAATCCCTTCACGGGCCCTCTGGCGCAGCAGCACCGCTCGCTCACCCCGGACTTCAGCATCCAGCGTCCGGCCCCAGCAGTAAACCTTCACAGGACCATGTCTGCTCTCACGCAGCCACTCATCCCGACCTCTGCACCAACAGCAGCCCCTGCTGCTGCACCCACCTCCCAGCTCCAGAGGACCATGTCCCTGTTTGGACCACCACCCGCTGTCAATCGTACACCTGCTCCTTTGCTCCCCTTCACTCCTGACCCATCTCCCGCCCCCGCCTTGCCTCTGGCAGCGCCCTCTTCCATTCCACCTGCCCTTGCTCCTCGTCGTCAGCCGCCTCCCCCAGCAGGGACCCAGCAGTGGGTTACGTTTGATGATGATTTCCCAGCTTCGACCAAAACGCCACAGGTCCCCATCTTCCCTTCCAGCTCCTTAGTGTCCCAAACTCAGACACTGCCTTCCCGCTCCGTGTTTGACTCAGAGCCCGACTGGTTGTCCTCGGCCCCTTCAGTATTCCCAACGCTCCCTCCTCCCATTCCAACTAGAACAGTAACCAGTAACCCAAAGCTCCCAGAGGGACCCAGTGACGACTGCTTCTTCCCCAGGGAGTCGACAGAAAGATAGGATCACTCTTGATACGTAAAGGGCATATCCAGATATGTATAGATCTATCATAAATGTGTATATGTGTGTGTGTATTGTACAAAAGAGACAGTATTTAAGAAGTATAGACCAATCCCCTTCTGAATCACAGGAAAGGATTTATAACTCGAGCAGAAACATGAGATGAGTATGAAGTACCGCAGAGATGTTTGCTCGCTCCCTGATATTAACATTTATTTTAATATGCATCCTTCTGATGTTTATTTTTATTTATGGCAGCAAACACGTGCCTGTGTCTACAGTATAGAATTATATAAAGTACATCTATACGCACAAGTCATGTGTGTAACCACCTGTGCAATATCAAGACACGTCTGTGTGGCCGTGCAGCGCCCCGCACTCGCCTGCGAGCTTTCAACGCAATCAGTGTCACGTTGGCATTTGCTCCACTGGCTGCCGTTGTGTGGCTCATATCCACCATTCTGACTGATCTGTAACATCAGAACGGTGTTTCTCAGAGTAGAGCGTAATCTGTTTTCTCTGTTTCATCCGTTTACATATCGTAGAAGGCTATGCACTGCAGGTTTTCCATTTGCCCTCAGAATTGCTTTGACTGCAGAGAGGTGTTTTTTTTCATACTGTGCCCTTCCTGTAATCACGAATGTACTTTATGTTGCACTGGGTTTTGTCACGGCCTCCTTGCCGACGCCTCAGTGTGAACAAGAACAGCACGAGTCAGCGTCACAGTCAAAGCGTTCACTGCCGCGGGACTGATGCTCTGTAACATCATCTTACCCACTTGATAGGAAGACATTTTGGTTTCTCTCTACTCAGTCATCATTCTTTGTCTATGGGCTGGTACGCTTAGCTAAAAAGCTCTTTGTAGCTCTATATCAAAACCTATACATAGTGATTATGTATAAATGTATGTTTTCCGTATGGGAACTACTCGCTTAATGTGCGTATGTGTGTTTGTGATGAACGTATCAGTGGTTTGCACAATGTAACTGATATGCACTGAAATGCTGTGCGTGCCGTCTTGGTTGTATTCTTGTTGATGGCGGAGTGACAGAGACGAGAGCCAGCGGATTGAGCAGATGAGAGGGCTTTTTGACCTTTTCACCTCTGTAGTATTTTGATCCTTCTTGATTTTTATCCAAAGCATTTAGTCATACTATTGTAAATACAGAGAATGTGGCATATGCCTGCTTATACTTCCGTTAGTACGAAGATGATGCGATTTGGGTCTGTGGACACGGCGGCAGGGACATGCAATGCGTCATAATAAGAGGGCACTTTTTTTTTTAAAACATTAATTTCAAGTAACATTTACTCTAAATAATCTATTGTTGCTACTGTGGTGAGAAGTAATGTGTTGTGTTTGAGGTGCATATTGTCTGTCGTGGTGTTTGTGTGTGGATGTGAGTGAGTTAAGAGTGGATTACCAGAGTTTTTTCCATAGTAAGTCTTCACACAGTGTATTTGCTCACAGAACTACGAACTAAGAATCACTGCATTCATGTGCTCATGGCTTTAACTGTATTCCCGCCCTGCAGCCTGCAAAGGGATGTGGAGAGGCAGCACTGTAGGACTTTTTTTTCCCCCCACCACCTGAGTGAGAATTGCCCGGTAGCAACGCTGCTCGGACCCAAATGCATCACCAGATGATTCTTTCCAGTCGTGTCCTTCCCAGGCGCACATTCCGGACGGTAGTGTGATTTGAGTGTTGGGTGTCAAACCTCCTCTCAGCCTTTGCAGGTCCACCCGTGATATCTAAACTCTCTGTTGTTTCCTCTGGTTGACAGTAATTGTTACTGAGCCTCGCTGATGTCATTCATGAGGTGCGTGTAGTGTTGTCAGAGGTGATGTGTCAGTATTTTTCCCCTGAACTACCTACTTCACTCTTTCACTTCTGTTGAGTTGTATAGGTCGGCGCCAATGTTGACAATGATGACAGGCAATAGTTTTGCAAAAGGATCAGTGAGAGTACAATCCTCCCTAACGCGACACGGCAGCTGTATCAGTCTGCTCAGATGTTGTTTCCTCCCAAAGCCTTCAGACATTATCTACCCGGCTGAATTGTCTTAAAAGCCTTCTCATGGTCCACGGAGGATAAAACATCTGAGCCAAGGACGTACCAGCTAACTAATGCTTCTGCGCTTTGTTTAAACACTGTGTAAAATACGTAAAAAGTAATCTCCATTCACTGCACTGAAGGCAGTAGCTATCTATGTAAGCAAGTGTATCAGGTTGCCTTTGCTTACATGTCGTCATCTCTGAAATGCATTTATTGTGTTATCCAAATGTGTGCAGTAGATACTGTATCTGCATTAAAAGTAGGTGACTAGCCAGCGCTTTGTGTCATGTCATGTTCACATGAGATTTTATAGGAAACAAATTGCTCCTTTTGTGAGGTTGGTGTCCCTTTTTATGGCTATAATCCATAGTAAATAAGAGTCTGTGTTGTTGAACATATTCTGTATGTACTAAAGAGAAAACATGAAGCTGCGATTCATGTTAATATCCAATGTTCCATATTTTAAGTGCACCGCTGATTGCACATTTATGTATGAAGCAGTTTATGTTGTATGTATGCAAAAATAAATGTAAGTTTACCTGAATGTTGGTCTTTGTCTTTTTTTTAAAGCAAGCTGTAACTTGCATATCATAAAGAATTATACATCACATACCTCTACTCAAAACTCAGTTGTACAGATATTTTACCATGTGTTTGTTAATGGGACTTATATTCATGCTCTGTAATTTAGATAGCCTTCAGGTCCTGGATATTATATCCAAATGGCTAAATTGCATACAGGATTTTACTTTGCAAGTGGATGAACTGTCCTTTTGTCTGCTAGTGTAGCAGGGCAGGCTCACAGATAAACGTTTCTACAAAATTACAGAGGTTTAATTAATTCATCTGCTCTGCTGGTATGCCTTTGAGCAAGGCACATCATCCCTGTGGAGTGTAACACATTACAGTACAATAATATAATGGGATTTCCTTCCTACTGAATTGCACTTTATTGGTCACAGTCGGGGATTTAAAACACATGCTGCGGACCGGATCCCCTCATTGTCCATAAGTCAGTGTTACCATCTTTGACCATTAGAGGGCAGTGACACTGCTTGGCTTAATCTAACGTGCTGTGAAGAGCTATTAGAAGAAGCATGTGTCCGGATGAGGACTCATGGGACCTTTAGGTTGTAATGTTACCGGTTGCATGTAAAGTGTGAGCCTAGTCTGAACAGCGTAGCTTGTCGTTTTCTCGCGTAGGTAAGTGTTACCATTTTCAGTCAGTTTAGAGAAAATACCCTTAAAACGTGGAGCAAAGGTGTAAACAGCTAGCTACATCAGCTAGCTTGTTAAAAGCTAATGTTAGCTTGGTGTTTTCTGGAAGCGTCCGCGCACGGCTGTTGCTATGGTTACACTGTTTACGCGAAGACCCCGAGCGCTGCCTCACTCACAGACAAATCGTATTGTTGCGGTTTTATTCAATACCAAAGTCGCGCAAAACTTCCACCCCTGAACGTCTCTTACAGCGGCTGAACAGGTGGTGAACTAACGTGACTTTTCAAGATGGTGCAGCTGCATGTGAAGCGTGGAGATGAAAGCCAGTTTCTTTTCACCACCACGGTGGACGCGCCCCTGGAGACGGTGATCCAGCAAGTTACAGCCATTTACAACGGGAGACTCAAAGTGGACAGATTATGTTCAGGTGAGAAAGACAGCAGGTGCTTTCTGTACACACTGTAGGGATGAGAAGCTTGCTAGCAAAAAGTTGAAGTTAATTCATAATACGTGACTATCAGTATTGGTTGGCTGTTAACATGTCAGCCCTGTCTATCAGTATTTTCCTTGTGACACGTCTCTGAGCTCGAGTAAATCAGATCTTTCAGACCTGGAGGATACAGTGACATTATGGACTTGCTTGTTCGTTTATGGACCCTCAGAGATGCCAGAGCTGGCAGACCATGGCATCACGCTGCCCCCCAACATGCAGGGGCTGACAGAGGAGCAGCTTGTGGAGCTGAGACTGAAGGATGAATGGGAAGACAAGTGTGTGCCCAGCGGAGGGCCAGTATTAAGGAGGGATGAGATTGGGAGGAGAAATGGACACGGTGAGACTAAGACTGCTGTTAATTATTCTAATTGCATGTCTAGCATTGTCAAAATTACCTTTACAGTTTAATGCAAGCAGAATGTTATGTGACAATCCATCTATTTGCAGCTCCAAATGATAAAATGAAAGAGGTGTTGATGAGAACAGTGGAGGAGGCAAAGGCCCTGGTCTCCAAAGTGAGTATTAGTGTAAAGATTTTAATACTGTCTTGTTCACCAAGGGTCAGTACTTTTTTATTCAATCAGCCTTTCTCTTCATCTTTCAGAAACAAGTTCAAGCTAACGTTTGTGTCACCATGGAGGTGGTTAAGGAAGCCCTGGATCAGCTAAGGGGTGCAGTCATGATCGTGTATCCCATGGGGCTGCCTCCTCATGACCCCATCAGGATGGAGTTTGAGGACCAGGAAGACCTGTCAGGAACACAGGTAAACGGCTGAAGAAATGAGTTTCCTCGTGGCTGTTGGCTGATGGGAATAGTCTTCAGTCAACAACAAGGTCATAAGCTGCCATTGTTTGGAACATTTGAAGCTGTCTTCACTGTTTATTTGCTAATCTCTCCACCTCTCTCTTTCTCCCTCCATTCCTCGGCATCTGCGCTCTCCATCTGTCTCCATACCTCAGGCGTCTCTGCAGGTGATCGCAGAGGACGAGTGCCAGCTATGGTGGGCTGCCAAAGAAATGCAGAGGGGGAAAAAACTGCAGGACTACATCGGCAAAAATGAAAAGACGAAGCTTGTGGTCAAAATCCAAAAGGTGAGGGCCATTTCAGCCGGTCTGAAGCGGGCATTGTTGTGGCATATGACGGGCAGTGTGTTTGTTGAATTACTATAATTCAACTGTTCCCTTCAGAAAGGGCAGGGGGCACCAGCGAGGGAGCCTCTGATCACCGACGAGCAGCAGAAACAGATGATGATGCATCACTACAGGAGGCAGGAGGAGCTCAAGGTGAGGAGAGGCTGCGTAAATATGTGCACACATTACAAAAATGCTCCTGCTTGCACTGAACGTCCTTCTCTAAACTTCTCCCGTTGATTTTTTTTTTCAGAAACTGGAGGAGGCAGACGATGATAGCTACCTGGACTCAGAGTGGTCAGACAGACAGGCCCTCAAAAAACAGTTCCAAGGCCTCACCAACATCAAGTGGGGGCCGAGATGAAGACCGCGACATGCAGCTGACTAAGACGCCTTATCACAATCCTGAAATCTGTTGAATTCCTCTTGTTTTAGCCTTGTTGTAAAGTTACATCTGTGTTGAAACTGTGCAAACAGAATTAAATGTGAGTTTAATATAATTTGCTGTACTTGTTTATTGTGTGTATAAGAATAATCCAGTAGAATGTTTTCCAGTGTAGCCTGTATGTTTACAAAGTGTTCATACTTTTTATATTAATGAAGCATCAGACAACTTCTCAGAGGCAGTGATTCAACTGGAACAGTTTTACGTGCAGGGACAAGGATGCAACACCTTTCCTCTCTTTGTCTCCTGTCAGTGACACACAAACACACACACACGCACACACACACACATCTTAAAGTCAGTGCTGCTCTGAGGCAGGAAGTTGCCACATCGATGGCTGTTCCAGCTCTTGTCCCAGCAGGGATGAGGAAGCTGTGGAGGTCAGAGTGGAGTGAGAGGGCCGAACTTTGACGATAACTCCACGTTTTGTACTTTAAATTCAGATGGAGCTTTTAACACAGTGATCAGTTGTGGTAGATGAAACATATTTTTGGGTCTATGGTACGAACAGCTACCAGTTTTAACTACCTCTGATGTAGTTATGATGTAGGGTAAACACTGATGTGCTATCATAAATCAGTGTTGATAGATATTTTTTTGTCCGTCACCACTGCTCCAAAAAGACCCTAAAACTTGAATTTATGAATATCAGATCACTGTCTACAAAATGATTCAATCCTTCAGTGTAGTCTGGATATGACTGGTTTATGTAAAACAGTGCTTCATCCAAATGTTTTATTATTATTCCTTGTTTTAAATTATTTTGTCTATAGAGTTTAATATCAGAGATTTGACTGGTCATCTGAGCAAGGCCTTCGATCCTCGTCGTAAAGCCTTTCTGCTCTTCTTGACACTGTTGGTTTCACGCCCTTGACTTCAGTCTATCACATTGGATGGAGGTTTCCGCTCTGTCTGTCTCTCCTGTCACATGGTGTCAGATCACTGTGTCATTAAATTTGAAGTGACACCAGCATCTCCTTGTAATGTTGGCACTGAAGTGTTCACCCCTCCCCACACTAGTCCTTCCATTTGAACTGCACTTGTTGGGCAATTGCCTGTGGTCCTGGCCCTGTTGACTTTGTTGATAGTGCCAGACGACCCTTTCTAGTCTCCTGGATTCAGTTGCACCTCTTTCTACCAAAAACAAGACAGTCAGAGACACATGCTCTTTAGCAGGCCTGCAGGAGAAGCTTTCTATCTCTCATACAGAGTGTATGGAATTACAAGCATGCTCTGTCAGCTGCCAAAGCATCACATTGCTCTCGCTTAATCAGTAACAATAAACACAATACTGGATTTAAAGCAGCCGTCCTACCTGCCTCCTGGATCCCTTCCAGCTGAACTTTTTCAAGATCGCTGCCCATCTGTGAGACCCAATGCTGAATAATTTTAATGTATCACTTGCAGCTGGCACTGGTCCCACTACTTTTAAGATGACTGTGGTTAAACCTCTACCCAAGAAACCACACCTTGATCCAGGGTTTAGATAATTATCAACTTGTCTCTATCCTTCCATTGTTTTCCAAAGTTCTCCACGGGGTTGTGTCTCAGCTGCTAGGCCCTAATGGTTAAGTTAGAGCCCTCTTGTCTGCTGTGAAAAACTAGATGTCACATAACTTCCTGCTCCTGCATCCTGATAAAACGGAGTTGCTGATCATTGGCCCTGCTCGACATATGCAGACAACAATTTGATCATCAGTAACTCTCGACAACTGCGCGATTTCTCAAAGTTTCCGTTTCCTTCCTCCTACTTGTGTGCATGCTGTGCTTGACCTTAGCCCCTTGTGTGTTTCTGTGCAGCCAGTCCTCTGTCCAGGTCTCCATGGTGGAGAGGAGCTCATGTAGGTCAGGGCTGTTTTGGTGATCTGGAAGTTGCTTGACATCCTCCTGGATCAACATTCTTCATACATGTTGACAGTTTATCAACAATTTCATCATCCTTTTTGTTCATATGTACTTTTACTTGGCCTATTCTGTACACACAACATGGACTGCATGCTCCTCCTGAGGTTTCTTCCATTTTTCCCAGTTAAAGGTCTAATGATAGAGGGTGCTGCATGCTCTACAGAGTGTAAATATACTGGCTATATGCAGAAAATTGACTTGACAGTGTTTTGACGCTTGTTGTCACAGTACACAGTATTACAACCTGAAATCATAGCTTCATTTGATGGTGAATATGAATAAATACAACATATAAACAATTACAGTTTATGTGACCACCCATTTTACAGCTTTGAACCCTGTTGATCCTTTATAAAAATGGCTAGTGCTGCAGTTTCACTCAAACATTACATTCTTCACAAACTCAGCGCTCCTGCAAAAAATGTCAAAATACACAAAAGACTGCTTTACAATTTAAAAAAAGACACAAAGTTTGTTGTTTTGTTAAGAGTCAAAGGCGGGGAGCTGCTGCAGAGAATCCTGAAAAAAGAAGTCCTGAAGATGCTGAACAGCATCCGGGTGTCGTGGTTTAGTTAACATGAGCTGCCATTCAGATAGGCATTCATCCATATCTCCTGAATGATCATCTCTCTGCGCTCAATCCTCTCGGCCCGTTCGGCCGCCTCGCTCACATAAGTCACTTCCTCCCAGCCGTATAGCGCCTTCCTTTCTGCAGCTGAGATCAAAGAGCTTTCTGTTCCTTCCTCGTCATCATCGTCCTCCTCGTCATCGTCCTCCTCCTCCTCCTCCTGGCAGTTGACGGTCTGGCTAAGAGACTTGGGTGCGCGTCTGTGATCTCTGAGCCGGCGTCCTCTGCAGGTCACTCGGACCGACACGGCCAGCAGCGTGAGCAGAAGGCCGACACACACGCTGGAGGTGAACAGCAGCGCTGCCATTTCTGCATGCTCTGCGCAGGAAATGAAGGGAGCAGAAACATAAAACACAGATCACATTCATGAGCGTGTGCATGCATGTGAACGCTGTTTACCTTTGATGTAGGCGTAGGTCAGGAGAGAGTTGCTCATCATAGCTCCTGAGTTGTCTGACCCTTTGGAGAAAGGCTCCTCCAGATCCAAAGGAGGAGCTGTTGGGAAAATGAGGATTAGATAAAATGCCACAGAAAGCCTGGAACTGCAGCAAACGGCATTATGCAGTCACCTTTTTCTGTGTCCACACTAGGAGATGAGGTGGAGCTGAATATGTGAGGGTCTGCCTCTCTTAGTAAAGTCTGTGGTACTATTGGAAGGAAGACAGAAGAGGCTCAGATCTTTTAGTAAAAGTACTAAAACCACACTGCGATAATACTCCACTACAAGTAAAAGTCCTGCATTCCAAAATCGACAATAAAAGTATTCATTCTGCAGTAAAATGATCCCTGTCAGTGTATATGATGTTTTGTATTATTACTACCGCTGCATTAATGTGTGCGTTGCATTTTACTGCTGTAGACTTAATATACTGTTGCTTTGTTTAATCTACAGCAATGCATCATATTCTATAAGATCAACATATGTTTGTAGTGTCTGGTGTATCTCTGAAAAGTCAACTTCTCATTCGTTCTGAAAAACAGCCTGTTTTCAGCTTTGTGACGATGCATTTTCCAACTAATCCAAGAGGATTTTTAAAATAGCCAGAGAATGTACTCATCCTATAAAGGAACACTTAATCCTTCAGTTTATCAGAAACATTCTGATACAAAATCACCAAATTTGGACATAAATTAACATTAATAGAGACTCTACAGGAGACCATTCATCAGCACTTCCCACATCCAAACCTCTGCACAAACTCAAACCGCAATGAAATGACTCACTCAAATTCTGAATGCTTTTTGTGCAGTTGTGTTGATAACCGGTTGACAAGGTCAACACACATTGTTTAGTGCTAGACGGAGCCAACAGACACCAACACCAGACCGAAGTCAAAGCTTCAAATTTTGAAACATGAACAATGTCGCTGCATGACCTCACTGGCATTTGTGCCAACCGAAGGAAGTTTTCCAGGATGTCAGCCTCAGCCACGCAAATCTGAGCCCGCGGTCTATTATTCCCTGCTCCCGTGTTGTTGGGTGTGATGCGATAAGAACAGCTGATGGCTGAGATCGGCAGATAAGAATCGACAGTAGGAAACTGCAAACGTTCACCATCACATAATGAATGAGGCCAAAACAAAAGCAGACGTGACGTGAGTGATCCGTAACATCGTGCAAGCCCGTTCCTATTTATTTTCTCTCTCTAATTCATCACCCGGCTTGTAACTGTATCTTGTGAATGAGGGAGCAGAAAGAGTCCTACCACAGGAATAGATCACACTGAGGTACTTCCTGGTTCCTGGAAAGCAGGGGTCCCTAAAGGTCTGGTTACTGACAGCAACAACACACCTCTGTTTGCTGTAGCAGGACTTGGTCACTAAGTGTACAGCGTCGTGGTTCAGACACTCTGTAGGGAACAGCAGAGAGAAGCACAGAGAGCCAGTCACTGAGTAAGAAACGCTGAGTTTGAGTGTGTGTGTGTGTGTGTGTGTGTGTGTGTGTGTGTGTGCGCAATGCTCACTCAACTTTAGGACATGTATGTACTTCTGTTTATTTTAAATAAGCGCCACGTGTCCCATTAATCCCCATCACTCTGTCTTGTAAAGCAAATTTCAGATCTTGATGAGCAGATCAGATCTTGACACGTCTCTGCACAAAAAGGCTGTAAATAATAAACTTAATGATGGAGTCCAGGTAGCTGCTGCAGTTTCGGGGTTCTGGTCTTGTGCATGCTAGCTCACTGTCACACTTTCATGGCTTACTAAGATGTATGAATATAACAGAACCATTGTTAAGGTTATCAGTAACACCTGTGATTTTCCTATAATGACAAGTCCAAATGTCTGCTGAGGCTGTGTCTGAAATCACTCTACTCATTTACTGCTCCCTACATACCAGACACTCAATACTTTACTCTAAAGCGAGCAGTAAATTGAGATTTCCGACACTTATTATTGTCACTGCATTATCACTGACAGATGGAGAATCGCTTAACGGAAACCTTCACATCTATTAAATGTGGAGCAAACAGCCAGACTAGTGAAATCTATGGGCTGATTTCTCAAGGCATGCTACAGTGTTCCTGGCTTCATTGTTGACCGTGTAAAAAAACATGTCACCTGTTAGTTGCCACCATATGAGAACACTGAATATCCCGTTGACTCACCAAATGGGGGTGGTCTTGTTAGGTGTGAGGGGCAGGTGTCAGTCTGGCCCAGACTTCTCCCATAGACAGCTGCATAGATGTTGAGAACCTTGGGGGGCTTACAGCGCAGGATCATGGTCCCCCCCTCACACACCACATGTCTTTTGTGTTCAGCTGAGTGAGGGGGAAAAAGAATGATGAAGAGGTGAAGGGGATGATGGCTGTGGGAAACTGAGAGGTTAATGCTGGGAGAGGTTGGGGGGGGGGGGGGGGGGGCTGAAACAGGGATCATCAGTTCACAATAAGAAGCTTGAGAACAAGTTGGAAGAAATGGTAACTGAGCTGCTGCACTCACTTGGTTTACACTTGTAGTCCACATGGAGGTATTTGGCCGTGCCGGGGCAGGGGTCCTTCCCAAACAGCAGGTGGGTGACGGGCAGCTGGCAATCTCTGTGGCTCTGACACTCGGACAACAGCTTCTGCACAGCAAACAGGATTTGATTTTCCAATCCACAGTGAGCACAGTGTAAATGAGAAGCAGACAGAATGATGCACTCTGTCGCTGTGCCTCCTCTCACACATACGGGGAGAAAACTCCTCCAGTAAACCAGCTGAAACCAGTCAACGCCTGACTACACACAAGTGCCCCAGAGAGGGTGAGAAGTGCTGTGTATCCCATACATAAAATGCACCTGTAGAGCAGTAAAAGCGGAACAGCTGTGGTTGTGGGCTCTGAGCGGAGGGTCCGCTCCGCACAGCCTCGCCGCGCCGCTCCCGTAGAAGGCGGACTGGATGGAGATGGTGGAGTGACGCGGGCAGTGGAGTCGCAGAGGCTGGCCGTCACATGCGTGAGCGGAGTGACTGGTGATGATCCTGGACAGGTAGTCTGTGACACAGAACGCACTGGTTAGGCTGTGATGCTCATGGAAACATACCGACACATTAAAGGGACTCTGTAACTGTGCTTTAATGTGGCTCTGGAGGGACCTCCCCAAAGTTTGAAAAAAACAACCCTGTGATGTCATCAGGGTTGTCTCAGCTTGGGTGTGAAGCTTGCATTTTTTAACCGAAAGCCTGCGTTACAAATTGGGGGTGTGGGGTTTGAAAGACGGGGGCTGAAAGTTAGGCCTCTGTCATCTCAATTTTCACCATTATTTTTTTTTTTTTTATCTGTCTCTTGTGACTACCTGAACTTTATGGAAGTGCATTACAAAATTGCTGGAGTGCCCCTTTAAATCCACTTAAATACACAAAACCAAAGGGACCCTCTAAGGGAGGGCGTGTTTCCAGGGGCCTCACTAAGTCCTTCCAGATTACTTCCAGGGATAGAGATTTTTCAGATCAGCTTGTTTGGCCTCTTTGGAGCTCTGTCGGTTGTCTCATGTTGCTTTGAAAACTCACCCATCACCAAGCGCTCACTGCCAGTTCTCTTTCCTGGATGTCAAACTCCGCCAACTGGCATTCAGCCTAATCAGACCCACCTTTGTTGCATGGTGTGCAGATGTGATTAAGTTACTTCCGATTCAAAATCGTTTATCTTGAGATGTTTGCATCGTTTGTCTCGTGGAAAAGAGCCCAGAAGTGATCGATATAGACGACGTGTGCACAAACGTTTTCCTTTGGAGGGCCAAAACTGAAACATAATGGTGGGCCATGGGCCAAAAGCAAACAACAAAATTGCACCTTATGGCGGAACAACTTTGGCCCCCAGACCCCACTTTGGGCCACCCTGATTTAGAGAGAATAACTGATGTCTAACTTCACTGAGTTTAGAGATTGGTGCCAGACTCTATCTCCAGTGTAAACATTATGTTGTACATAGCAAGACACTCTCTACAATGAAGGAACATAAAATAAGACTTCTCACTGTCTTATACATCATGGCCTCTCAGACAGGTGTGCTGGTCTGTGCCAAATCTAAAGCGGGGTCTTTGGGACATATGGCGGGTATTTTAGGAACACTGCCAATGTGAAAAAGACTAGAACCACCTTATCTATTACACCACACATCATGTTTCACTGGAGCTATTATTACACCACCACCACTTACACCAATACCAGATAACACTTTTACTTGAGCTTTGACCACTCTTATTTATCCCCCTCCTCCTCCCTGTGCATCCTCTCCTCCTCCTCCTCCTCCTCCTCATCATCTTACTTGAAAAGTCAGCCAGTCCATTCATGCGTCTGGTCCAGAGGAGTAAAGTCAGGTAGAAGAGGCTGTGGCTCCAGTCCAGTCCGTAGCAAGGACGCGTCCAGCTCATGGTCCGCATCGCCTGTCTCCTGAGATCATATTAAAGCGACTCAAAACTCCGCTGCAGGCTGCAGGACTTCACAAAGAAAGCCCCCCGCCTCATCCATCTGTCTCCCCTCACAGAAAACACCGCCGATGGAGCACAACACGGCGTCTCTCCCTGCGCAGTAATGGACCACAGAGGAGGTTAGAAATAGCAGCTGCGCAACAAGTTGCTCAAAACTGACAGACGAGGCGACTCATCGGACGCGTGGAGATCCTCCCAGGCCGACTCTCCTGCCGCCCAGCAGCGCCGATTTGTGAATAAACGCATGTGGAAACTAAAAGCGTCTTACAGTAACAGCTGAGTGGGAGTTATTGTGTGGGCGTGGCAGGTAAAACTATTTTAAAGGGAAGAGGGGCGACACACTCGATGCTATGACGCACTGACAGGAGCTTTTACCCCCCCTCCTCCTCCCCATGAGGCGCGTGTTTACTTTTTGGATTATGGCAAAATGCTCCATTCTGTGAAGTTTGTCCTGTGCTTTTCTTTCTTTCACTCCTCTGCCTCTTATAACCTCACAGGTGCCAGTTAAAGGTGCTGTTTTTAACGTCAGATACTTCTTAGAGTGTGATTTTTCTTTTCATATTATTTAGATAGAGGCAATAAATAAGCCCGTGTGTGTTTTCCTCTCTGCAGATTCGCTTTCATGATTGTTCTCTCATTGTTTGAGTTTAACTAAACTCTTTTAGGGGGCTGTTTTATTTTGATTTTTCTTGATTTTTCTCACTGTGTTTGGCATCTGTCCCATGCAATATGAATAATGTGGAGTATGAACAGGAAGAGATGAGAGAAATTTAACAAACACCTGTCACGACACATTGCTAAAACTTTTGTTCAAGAGAGCAACCCTTGAATCAGAAAGCAAAAAAAAAAGTGCCAGTGAGTGTAAGACAAAACATTTGCTTCGTGTTGATGCTGCTTCGTGTGGGTCTGTGTCTCCAAAGTCAGATCCTTTTTCTTGTTTTTTAATCTACAAAGATGGCTTCAAGTGAATGATATTTTGAATCTGTTTCTTTTCATAAACTGTCAATGCCCTAACCATGGTGCCTTTGAATGAAGCAGGGGGCCTACTGGGTAAATTGCTCCCCGGCCCACATCCATGACCCACTCCATGGTAACCGCTCAATCTCCATGTCAGACTGCGGCGCAGACCTACAACAGTCAAACTGACAGAGACGTCGGGGTCTCCACGGAGGGAGAGCGGGCAGGGGGAAGAACTGAGAGGTGATATTTTGCATACAAACTGGACAACAGGCCCCCTGGTTGCTTCCATTCTCTGTACTTTAGCTTTAGGCACCCAGGGAGTGGCTCCAAAAGCCCTTTTCATGTGCCGTTATCCCTCCAAAGCCTCTGGAATTTTGTTGTCAAACTCAAGATGTGCATTTTGTTTTTAACTCAACCTTCAGCTATGTAGGTCAAAAAGGGAGGACATGCACTTGAGTGAATGTAGATAGATTCACTGCAGAGGTTTGGGGAAACAAGCTAACATTTAAGTATAACATGTCTAATAGAAAACAGCTGTTCACGATCATTTAAAGTAATAAAATGCCATTGTGCCAAAGATAAGGTAAGACATATTGCGGGTAATTCCTTTAAAAAAGAGAGGGAAAAAAAGGGATTTCCAACACACTGAAGCCATCCAAATACACACTCCTCTTTGTGTTTGCTTCATCAGACAGATGGATAATCAATATGCATCCGGCAGACAGAGTTGATCAAAGAAAAATCCTCATATGGCATGTTGGGATTAGATAGCAGAGACTAGAACATAGAGACAAAACATTTGATTAGTGTTAATGATGTTTAGTAACAAACAGGAAGCAGAGGAGATAAAACGAATCGGTCCAACCGAAGGAAAGAAATGTCATGATTTTCTCCTTCAAAACATTTGAAGTTTTTATTTAAAGCAAAGAAATCAGCTGTGACGGAACACACACATCCAGTTTAGGGAGGTTTCTTTATTTACTTGGAGCGTTCAAAACAGGGAGGCAGTCAGTATGTCCGGCTGTCACTGAACATGCAAAGGGCCCTAATATAGATTTAGAACATCATCATATTAAAAGAACATAGCTTGCACATAATGAACTTTAATTTCCGGGATAAAAGGAGGCTCGATGGCTGCTGCGACACACATGAAAGAGTCCCCGAGACATGAACATGATTACTTTATTATGACTCAAACAAGGAAAGTTTACAGCTCAAAACAGGAAAGATTTTCACTTGAAATCCATGTTCTTCTCCAGCTGGGAGTCGATGGCAGCCTGTAATTGAGGAAACAAAAGAGTAATGAAATAAAAAATATCTATTGATATTATGTAAATAAAAAACCATGTCTTTGCCACCGTGGAATGAACTGTTGATTCACTCACCAGTTCTCTTTTTGCTTCTTCTATTTTCACTTGAGCAAGAGACGGACTCTGTCGTGGTTGAGAAGGTAAAAACATTTCATGAAGCCAAATACAGAAACATGAAGTTGATTCCAAATATCTAAAGTTATTCGCTCATGTCTGTCAGGTTGGTTTAATGGAGTCTAACGTACATATATGAACATTCACGGCAAAAAATGCCATCATAAAAACATTTGGCATGAAGTGAAAACACTTATACGTTATCATACCGGGCTTAAGTCCATGTAAGGCTCCAGTTTCTTTTTCAAGGGGATTATTTCTTGTTTCAGCGCGGTGACTTCCTACAGAGAGGAAAAAAAAGGACGACACTTTTCAAACTCTGACAGCAGAAAGTGTCACGTTTTCAGTAGCGATGGTGCTTCAGTTACCTCAGAGAGCTGCACAATAGCCTGGTGGGTGATGGATTTGTCCATGTTCCTGGATACGAGCTGAGCCTGCAGGATGGAGAGAAGAGGATTAAAGGCCACCCAACCTCTGTGACAGATGATGACAGAATATATATTCTGTCATTCTTAACAAAATAAAATTCAGACAGTATCTGCATTTAGCTATCACACACACGTTTGTCTTCTTTCCCATTGTTAGATACTAACAGGAGGTTTCTAGAAGACTCTCCTCATCCTTTCCATCGTTCACTCTTCAGAGTGTTTTTATGCCATGCTTGTTTTTTTTTTTCTCACTGATGGCAGAGGACAGCAGTAATTTCAGCCTCTTCAGGCTGCATAGCAATTTGTTATTAGTGTAATTTTGCTTAATTGCTTAAAAGCAAACCTCCCACCAGGATATGAATATTTGAAAGAAAACATGGTGAAAGCAAAAGGAGCGCTCTGAAATATCTGCAGATTTTCATGCCTTATATTCAATAGCAGTATATTGTAGGCCGTCAACAAATATTCCTGAATATTCTCTCAAATTAAGAGTTTATTTCAACCAATCCAGAGTTAGCGATGAATGCTGGAACAGTGAAAGATGGACCAAGAAGGTTTTGGTGAGTTTTATTTTGGTCCTGTCGAGTTAGAATTAAATGTGTGTTACAATGACAAAATTACTGTTTTTGTGAATGGAGTCTGGTGTCCTTGGTGAGAGCAGTTTAACAGCTGTGTCTGGTTAAATAAGAAGGATCCTACTCTTTAACAAAAAGGTATCTCAGGCAGTAAAAAAAAGTAAAAATAGATATTTGAAAGGTTTGAACCAATGTCTTTTTTGAAGAGGAAATAGTTTATATATGTATGTATGTCTCGACACCTTGATGCACAACTTGCACTGTGCAGCTATTACCTGTACAGGTATAACACCACCACATACCTCTGCTCTCTCCCGTCTGTTGCCAAGTTCTTTAGCCTTTGCCGTCACAAAATCCATGTTGAGCAGTCTCTCCTCTGCTTTAGCGCTCTCCACTGCCTGAGATTTGACAGTTTTGCTGACGTCTCTACGTACAATTAAGAACACTGATTACAGATGAAGTACAGCATGTGCATGACTGGAATTTGGAATTTTGACATGTATTCATACAATTATTGGTGTTAACACAAGAGGCAAGATCTGATCTGATATTAACTGGGTAACATATCCAGATACAGATCCAGGACCAGGTGCAATCCATGTTCTTACTCTTGCAAGTTGCTCCGCAGCACCAGAACAGCACCAAGTCTCTTCCTGAGCGCCCTGAGTTCCCTCTCAAGTCTCCTGTTTGCCTTCTCTGCTTCCAGAAGTTCGTTGGTGAGGCTGTTCACTGCGGGCATAAAGCTGGACAAGGCAGGCTCATCAGGGAAACTCCTCATAACAGAAAATTGACTTCAACGGTGCACTTGCAGTGTGTACCTGCTAAGTGATGTGTCTCTGACTCCAAGCACCATAGCTGTGTCCACTAAAGCAGACAAGTAGTCAGAAGCGGGCTTTGACAAGCTTGCACTGGACAGGCCAACGCCTTGCAGAAGAACATCCTGGAGATGAGCTCCTGGACGGAGGAAACACAGCTGAGTTCTGTGAAAATGCTCTGAATACTCTGTGCTGTGAATTCATGGACAACAGTGTTATCTTACAGTTGACTAAACTGTCTACAGCAACGTGAAGCATGCAAAGATGCTGAATCAGCCAGAATGAACCTGCCTGATTACTCCTATATCATATCCCCCTTGGACTTTATTGCGATGTCACTTTGCTCCCAGGTCTCAGCAGTTACTTTAAAGAGTGTAATGCTATCATAACTCAGAGAAATGATGGAGTTATCCTTTAAAATAAGTGTTACTGTTGGTTTTAAATTAATTTAACTATCTGTGGTGCCTTTCAGCTGCTCACCCTCGGCCTGATACTCGGATGCTTTCTGTTTGAGGTCTTCTAAGAGGAGAGCTGTGTCACTGCACCGGGATTCACTGGACTGCGCCAGCTGGTACAGTATGTCCACTGTCCTCGTGTTGACCTCAAAGTGCGGCACCGGCTGATCTCCAAACACTGTGCTGAGCCAGCTGTTCACCTGAGGAGCGACACGGGACCGGGTGGAAAACAAAAGCCAACGGTAGTCACTTAACTTAAGAAGTAGTAGAAAGAAACTGAACTTACCTTCTTGATCTTGTCACACATTGCGAATAAAGAGGCAGCTGAAACCACTGAAAACTAGCTTCTTAAAACTTTGAGTTACTCCAGCAGCCCTTAGGAAAAAACTACAACACTTCTTACTCTCTGCTTTCGCGCTACCCAAATCATCCGGATAACTTCCGGGTTAAAAGCCAATGAGAAGCTAGCGCAATGTCCAAGCTAGTTTTGGTAGCAGTAAAGATTTACTTTTTTTAAATGAAATTAAAAAGTAGGAGAAAATTTTGTGACAATTATTCGTGTGCAATAAATCAATACAACAAAACGGGTGACGAATTACGTAAAACAAGATAAGAAATTTGACAGTATTAAAAAGTTCATCCGGTTCACGTTTCCTCTAGGCTGCCAAAGACAAAGGGCAGTTCAAGAGACTTCACCTCGATTGCCCTGAGCAGGGATTCTGAGAAACACATAAATGATTGAATTACTGAATGAATGAATGAATGAATGAATGACTAATCAGTGTTTTTTTTTAACATTTTACTTTATTTTATCTGACACAGCAGAGAAAGGGGAAAACTTCTGCTCACCACTGTAATATCAATATTCATGTACAGCACTTTTGAAACAAAGCCACTTACCAGCACTATCCAGCATTCAACAATTAATACGATATAGACTAAGAAAAGATTTGCAATACTAGTTTAGATGCTCTTTACTTTACAGTTACTCTCTTTAAAAAAATCTTTAGAAAAGCCACTAACTCATAAAAAAAATTAAAGCATCACGAGTATAAACAAAATGTTAAATTACATCCGCATACACACATTCAGTCTCATTTCTTGAAGTATTACAGTTCATAAACATAAAAAAAAAAACACCGGGGTCGTCTCTTTGTAGGCGCTTCTGTAATAGACGAAAGCGGAAGTGCTCACAAGTAAACATCTCGCGTCGTGCGAATGCCTTAGGGATCTCCTCTTCACTGTCAGCCACCCGCGCAAGTTCGAAAGAGGCTGTTTCGAGCAGCTCGTTTGGGATACAAGAAATAGAAATGGCGGCGAGAGAAAAGCAGTTAAAGCACCGACAGAAAAGTTTAATTAACAGGTTCGAAGAGTTCAGTATCGACTCCACCGACGTCGAAGAGAAGCCGTTAAAACACCGACAGAAAAGTTTAAACACCACATTTGAAGCGTTCATTTCTGACTCTACCGCGGTCGAAGAGAAGATGTTTGGCCAAGCGGAGGAGGAGGAGGACAGTGACGACGGACCTTTGGTGTTTATCTGTGCCAAGTGCAAGTTGCCTGTTGGGGATTCATTGTCCTGGGATGGAACTGAAGATGGCCAAAACCAAATAAGACTGAAGCGTGAGTCTGGCTAGCTAGTTTTTCTTCGTGTCTTACCCAAGCTGAAAATTCAAGGTCCAGAAAGTAATTTCGAAAAACATATAAATGCTTTGGGATCGGTAACATTTTAACGTGTACGTGATTTCACATATAACATCACAATAAGCCGTTTATAAAAACTGGCTGAAAAATAGAGATAGAGTGGTGCATTCATATGCAGCTGTAGAGGTCAGGAATTTTATACACTTGGAAGTCATGTAAACCAGCGGTCCCCAACCACCGGGTCCGTGGGCCATTTGCTACCGGGCTGCACAGAGAGACTGAACAAAAATATTTTGTTGATCATCAGAGTCTGAAAGAAGTTTTATTTTGAAAATCAGGTGTATCCGCCTGTGCCTCTGTACACATGTCAAACACACACAGTGCAGAGCAGCTACAACTGGACTAATGTGCTCTCTGCTCATGGTTCTGGTTCATAGTCGAGCTGCAGAGTTTTGAATAAGCTTAAGTATATCCGTGGTTATTCTTCTGGATGTCAGTACCCGGGGCCGACCCGGGATCCGACCCGACACACACACACACACACACACACACACACACACACACACTAATGATGATAATAATAACAACAACCCGGATCCGACCCGGGATCTGACCCGGGACACACAGACTACTACTACTACTACTAATAACAATATCAACATCCCGGCCGGATCAGTACACGGGATCCGGCCGGACACACACACTAATGATAGTAATAATAATGACAGTAACAGCTGGGTCGACTCAGCTTGAATTAAAGGCATGAATCAGTTTTTCATCATCCGACCCGGGATCCGAGCCGGTACCTACCCGGGTCCGACCCGGAACTTTCCCGGATCGGTCCCGGCAAAGTCCCGGAACTTACCCGGGACCAACCCGGAAATTTTCCGGGACATTGCCGGGACCGACCCGGAAATTTTCCGGGACATTGCCGGGACCGACCCGGAAATTTTCCGGGTAAGTTCCGGGTCGGTCCCGGGTAAGTTCCGGGACTTTGCCGGGACCGACCCGGAAATTTCGCGGGACATTGCCGGGACCGACCCGGAACTTACCCGGGAAATTTCCGAGACCGATCCGGGAAAGTTCCGGGTCGGACCCGGGTAGGTACCGGCTCGGATCCCGGGTCGGATGATGAAAAACTGATTTATGCCTTTAATTCAAGCTGACTCGACCCAGCTGTTATTGTCATATTATTGCTATCATTAGTGTGTGTGTCCGGTCGGATCCCGCGTACTGATCCGGCCGGGATGTTGATAATATTATTATTATTATTCGTTCTGGGACCGATCCAGGAAAGCCGGGATCCGACCCGGGACACACACACTAATAATATTATTAATAATAATAATAACAACCCGGAATAATAATAGCCACCGGGGCAGGGATCAGTCCCGGGATCTGACCCGGGACACACACACTAATAATAATAATAATAATAATAATAATAATAATAATAATAATAATAATAGCCGCACGGGGCGGGATCAGTTCCGGGATCTGACCCAGGACACACACACACACTGATAATGGTAACAGTTACAGGAAGTCCGTGCAGTAAATAGTGCGTTAAAGCAGCGGCTCCAACCACCGGGGCCATTTGGAACCGGGCCGCACAGAGAGACTGACCAAAAAATATTTTATTGACAACCAGAGTCTGAAGAAGTCGTATTTCGAAAATCAGGTGCATCCGCCTGTGCCTCTCTACACATGTCAAATCGTGTTTCGGTCACGTGATACGGTAGTAAAAAAGTAAGACTAGAAGCTAGCAAAAATGAGTTAAAAACAAACGTCTTTGGAGAGCTTCTTCGGAAAAGGGAAAAGGCCAAATGATGAGACAGAAGAAGACGAGCCTACAACTTCCAAGAAAAAGAAAGCTGCATTTAAGAGACAATATCAGCAGTCCTACTTAAAATACGGGTTTATCGCTTCAGGTGATTTTCACGCACCAAGCCCGCTGTGCGTAATATGTGGCGACAAGCTCGCAAACGAGGCAATGAAGCCTTCTCGTTGAAGAGAAACAAGCGCAGGGCTCCCACTAATTACAACAACTACGTTCAGGGTAGTGGTGAGCTGGATTTTTAATAATTTGTTTTTATTCGTTTCTATGCCCTTCCGGCAACTTCTTACTTTACGTGAAACCGGTCCGTGGCGCAAAAAAGGTTGGGGACCGCTGATGTATACAATCCATGTATTGTGCTACTGACATGTTTGTGATGTTTTGGTCTCAGGGGTCACAGACAACGTCTTAATCGGAAAGGATAATCGCCTGTATGAAGTAATCAAAGGAGCTCCCTGGTAAGTCCTGCACAGGAATGAACACGTTAAAAAAATTCTTGAGTAAAAGTACAGAGTCATATCAGCAAAATGTACTTTAAGCATCAAACTGAAAGTCATTATGCTGCAGGATTGCCCAACAGTCTTAATATTATATAGTGGCATGCAAAAGTTTGGGAACTCAAAATTTCTGTAACTGTGAAAAGAGTCTTTCATTTCCTGTTTGGGGGCTTGTCACGTCGTCTTGTTTAGGGTCGTTTTTGAATGTAGAAGCCATCCTCTTTTCATCTTTTACAGAAGGTGTTATGTTTGCTCCCAGATTTTGCTGGTATGTAATTGAATCCATTCTTCCCTCTGCTGCTGAAAAGTCCCATGTGCCACCGGCTGCAACATAAGCCCAAAGCGCGATTGATCCACTCCTATGCTTAGCAGTCAGAGAGGTGTTGTTTTCATGAAATCCTGCACCCTTCCAGCAAAGGTTTTCCTCTGATGGCTCTTCCACGAAGGTCATATTTGTGCATGTGTTGGTGCACAGTAGAACAGTGCACCAACACACCAGAGTCTGCTCAATCTCCCTGAAGGACCTTCGCAGTCAAACAGGGGTTTTGATTTGTGTTTCGGGAGTCCAATGAGCTGTTCTCCCTGAATGTGTCCTTGGTTTTTCAGACCCCAGCTTGACCTCTGCTATTCCTGCTAACTGCCATTTCTTAATTACCCGATTTACTACCAGAAAACACTTTGTCTTCTGTCAGCCTTCTCCTGCTTTGTGGGAGTCCAGTATTCATAAAGCTTTGAAATCTGCATCACCTGGTCTTTCTTAACAATGACTGTGAACAAGCCAAGGTACCATCAAGCTACCAAACTAAGATGAGCTTACTTATCGTGTTAAAGTTATAAGTGAGACTTCTCAGAAAAACAATGGCGTTGTTCCTTTTATTAACTTGTTGGATTAAATCTGTCCTACATACTGATTTGGGCTTTTTTTTGTCTGTAATTTTCACTCCATAGTCTGATCGTGGATCTGTTCTGTCGAGGCTGCCAGTCTGTGGTTGGCATGGTTTACTCATCCACGCCAAAGAAACTGGACTATAAGAGGTTCACATTCTGTTTCAATGTAGCAGACATCGACAGGTAGGAATATAAAGACGCACATCAGCTGATGTTTGTTTCATGTAATTCTGATCAATTTTTCAAGTGTGATGATCAAAACATGACTGTAAAAGCATGCAGGTGCAATTTCACTTGAGTCAGCTCTGCTTGTTATCTGAGAAGATGGTCTCCACTGAAATTGTCCCCTTTGAAGTTATTTAAAAGTTGAAGTTATTTCAAAGTTGATAACATTAATATTTAAAACCAATGATCCAGTACCACACCACAAAATATGGCATCCACTGACCATGATGAGCTGCACACAGGTTGTGTTTATGTTGGGGAATAGCATTGGATTTCATTATTTGTGCAGGAGTTAATGGAACATACGCCCTCTGCACCTGCATTTAGCATCCTTATATTATACTGTGACTCTTTTCCAGCTATGTGTTTGGCTCTGCAAGCCAGATGTTGGCAGCAGAGGGCCCCAATGAGCAGCCGGTCACGCTGGAGTACAGAGGCATTGTTGAACAACAGCTGTCAGAGGTAACTTACCGCTGCTGCTTTTCTTTGTCTGTTTCTTCTCATATTGTATGGCTGTGAGGTAAAATATTTCACCTGCTGAGCAGAATATCTGCTCTAAAGCTCACTGCAGTGTCTGATTCATCCGACCAAAGCTAAAGTTAAGTCCTTAATATTGTATATTATATTGTATTATTGTGTAAAAATGATGAAAAACTACAAATCTGACCTGCACGTTGTCACTTACGGCGCGACTCATTACTCTCTGTGATGCATTGTCTTGTTGTCACTGCTCTCACATTGCCTTAGAGCGGCTCTCTCTCATTGATTATCAATGCACAGGTTGTACTAATGATGACATCAGCTTAGTTCTGGGAAGCCCTCTCTCCTGTGACGGCCAGACGTTTGTATCAGACATTACCTCATCTCTCCGTGTCGTCCCCTGCAAAGGGATTTATTTTCCATACAGTTTTAGATTGCATGAAAATAGACAAGGATATTTTCTTTAAGTTTCAGTCTTAACATCTAAATTAATTTAGAATTTTCTGTGTATTTCTACTTTGAATACACCCTTGCTGTTTGTGACATGAGCACTATTATTGTGAGAATTTAGAGGTTTCTTACATTTTTCATCAACTGGTGTAGTGATTGGCAAAGTTATTCTTAAATCACCCTTTGTTTAAAAAATATCCCTGATACCACAGATTGGCCAGTAGGTGGCGATAGTGCTCAGGAGCACCTGCCAGCCCCCCACACTCTTGCACCAAGGACAATAGATGTGGCAGAGAGCATGTTGAGGAATCTTTGTTGGAGGAAAAACATGTTTTGATCATGAAGTGTTTTTGTCACTGTAGCTGGATGTCTGTGCGGTATTTTGTTTGTCTGCAAAGTGAAAGTGGGACTGCCCGCAGGTGACAATTGATCCATTGTTTTATGAGATGTTATCTATGCAACAGTTTATTTTGAAACGGTTGTCCCACTTATTAAACAAGGCCAAAAAAAAAAAAGCTTCACGTGAGAAACCTGCATCAGATACGCTTTTAAGTCGCTGAGAGTTTTTGTCTTTCTCTACGGATCAGCACATCAATTATCATGTCATTAATCTGTTATTGTCTGTTACTTGGATAGCTTCCATGTCAACAGAAAATGTGTCAAACTGAACCTGCTCTTTGATTCACCGCACCAGATGAAACTCACGTTATTGCTTAAATACCGTTGCCACACCACGTGTCTGTCAAACAAAGCGGTGCACGAGGGTGCGGTGTAATGAAACAAGTAGGCTTACCTTAAATTCTCTCTGGTTAATATGTAGGTTACCACTTAAATCCACCTCGTCATTCACTGTGTTTAGTCCCCGCGTGAGTTGGCTGAAGATGAATCTGACTGCAGCGACGCACTGATTGTATTAATTTGAGGTGGTTTTTTAGCCGTCATTCATCATTAACCACTGCCGCATTGTTATAAGATTATAGGCCTGAACTGAAAATGAGTCTGTCAGCAGAAATCATTAAGGCTTTTTTAACAAACAAGGTCTGCTTTAATTTGTTTCTGGTAGCATTGAGTTGGAGCTTTTCTGACTGCTTACATGCTCAATTTTTTGACAAAATGTGCAGTTCCATGTTTGCTATGAGTGGTATGAAACAGCTATTCCCTCCACAACTCATGAAGGTAGCAAAATTTTGGTGCCTGTTAAAATATTTCCAGCAAATATCAATAAGTATTGAAAGCTGTTGATCATGTGATGAAGACTTGAAATGTTTTCCACTTTTAAACTGGATTTTATTGAAGTGCTGCTTGTGTTTCGACTATTTAACCTTCATAAATTCAACATTTGAGATGCCCGATTTCATTTTGATGCAAAAATAATTAGTAGATTCATCGATTACTTGATCAACCGAATATTAATTAACTCCAGTTTTAGTAATTGCCATTTGTGAAGGCCTTTCAGCCGCGCTGTGAAGATTTGCTGTTTTCCCCAGTTTAATCAGTGTAAATTGAGTATTTTCGGATTGTGTCGTCAGACAAAACAAGCAATGAAGAGGTCACCTTAGGATGAGGCAACTTGTTCCAGGCACTTTTCACTGTTTGCCGACATTTTATGGATGAATTGATCAATCGAAAAAGAAATTGACAGATTATGAATCAAAGAATTGCAGATAAACACAGTGCCTACTTATTTTATTTACTTATTTAGTTTCTCTATTCCTCAGAGTAAGGTCTTGAAAAAAGTTGCTTTGACATTGGTGCTTAGATTTCGGGTGACGTCACGTCACTTCGGCCCCTCACTCGCCTTCTTTGTCCTCGGCTGTACTGTATCTGATGAAGGTGCTCGTCACCCCTGCCGCCATTCTTAATGTATTCTGTCTGTCCGTCTGACTTGTAGACACTTGTTTGGGTTTTTCATCTTGTACACTCACTGACCTGTCTCCATCACCCCTCCCACTCCCCCCCTCCCTCCCACCCATACCCATCCATCCCTGACTACTTCCCCTCTGGGTTTCGTCATTCTCCCTCGCTGTCCCCCTTTTCTAATTATCTTTACTCCTCCCCTCTTTCTTCCTCACTGCTTCCTGCTGCTCCCTTCATTTCCCACCTGTTTATTTCCCCCCTTCGTCTCATCCCCGTTGTCACCCCTTCATATCCACCCTTTCCACTCATTTTTCTGACCTTGCTGTTCATCTCCACATCCTTGGACTTTTCAAAAAACCTTCCCCATCTCTCCTGCCCATCCACCCTCCTCCCCAGATGAAAATGCTGGCCTTGTCCATGGCGCACAGGCTGGAGGAGATCGAAGCTGGCCTTCAGGAGGGATGACGGTGACGGACATGAACTTGTCAGGGTGCGTGCTTGGTCCAAGCGTTGGAACATGAGGATTTCATATCCTCACTCCTCATCTTTACCTTTACATTAGCGCTTCCTCCTCTATCATAGCCACATTCCCTCAGTAACACGTTGTCCTAGCCTCACCTTCTGCGCACACAAGCACACTCTCACACACACACACACACACACACACAGAGCTTCCTCTCTGCTTTGTCCTGATTACCGATGGTGAAACAAAGACTGCCTGCACTTGTAATCAATCATGTTGTCAGCTCGCCTCCCGTGGCTCATGGCACCATCCTCTGCGTTTGTCTCAGCGCAGACTGAATGTGTGCTATGTGCAGCATGTTTATTTGTGCAGGATTTCATCAGGCAGGCTGCACACTCAGCACAATGCCATATTGATCTGGCCACTCGAGGCCACACACACACGCACACACACACACACACTCTCTCTCTTTGTTCTCCTGTTTTAGCATGGAGCCTTGAAGGATTGCTGGATGTGCTTCTCTGCTGCCTTGTTGTGGCCAGAAGTGAACTTGTATTGAAACAAGGTTTTTACCTTTTCTCTATTATTTCTGCAGACTGTTCTGCCTTTGTCTCAAATCTTGCCAAAACCTTCCGGCAGTTTGCAGTCTCTGATTTGTTATTACACTCATTTATCTTTGTTTTGTCTGTTCACACTTGTACAAGCTTGTTTTGTATTTTTGTATAATAAAGTGTTCAACGAAGGCTCGATTTGAAAAATGGATTTCATTATTGTCAGTCGGAAATAAAGGATTAAACTAAATAAGACAACGTTAAACTGCGGGGATAATCTTTTTAAATGTTTCTTTTTGGTTGACTTCGTGCAGTCAGATCATTGGGGATCAGTGGCTCATCCTGCTTTGGCTCTAATTAGAAGTATCTCTTGGATTTAAGAGTTAAACAGCAAGTTTAAGGTCCTTGGGGTTGAGGAGGGGGGGACGTTAATTATATATGAAAAGCTGAGCGTTTGTTTACCGACTGACCTCTAATGTGCCTAGCAACACTTTCTACCATGGCGGGAAAGCGGCTGCATGCTGTAGCGCTCGCCCTCCCTCATCCACGAGGTTTCATCAGCCTCACAGCACAACAACAGTTAGAAACGGCCAACCAGCACGCTGTATCCAAGGGCAGGTTGCGATGGCAACTGAGAGCACGTGCTATGCTGAGTGCCTGTTGCCATCTCGTCATCGCGCTCACAGCCGGAGGAACAGCCAGCCAGCTCGCTGGCCGGCATGCCTGTCAACAGACGCCGTCCCCCGCTCGCGCTCAGACGCATACACGGGGGAGGAGTCCTGAATGAACCCCCACCCTAATCTCTGTGTGATGTTTTTCTCACTGCTAACCCCACCCTTGCCCCTCTTTCTCCCTCCCCACCCCCCCACCCCCCTCCTGATTCTCCCCTCCCTCAACTGCTGGGGAAAAAAAAGTCAAAACAACAACAAACAAGCCGCGTGGTTTTTGTTGTTTCTGGTGGTGGGTGGTGTTGTTGTCCTCATTCAGTCCCCGCTTTTAGAGGTGCCTGCATGCATCCGGCGCTGAGAGCGGGTGACGCAAGCCGGCCGGCCAGTCCACTGTCCAGATGTGTTCTGTTAAGCCTTGTAACAGACTTATTTTGGGGAAAACCTCCCTGTTGTTTTCAGAGTAATGAAGCTTAAGGCCAGTCTGAAGCGAGCGGCTCGCCAAATGGCCTCTGAACTCATTTAGCTGTTTTATATATAGACGCAGTGTTGCTGGATGCATTGCACTACTGAGTGCAATTATTGCACAGGTTTCACCCCATTCACCCCGTGAGCCTCAACCAATCACCAGCACCCAAGCCAAGACCAACATAGAAACACATACACAAACACACACACATCAGTCAGTACATCTACACACATCCTGCAAGCACTCGGGGACAAAGGATGAATAATGCAGAGGTAGTGTCTGAGAGAAAGTCGCCTCCCCTCTTTCCCTCCTTTTCACCTTCCCTAAGCAATAAGGAAGCAATGTTGCCATGGAGGCAATGAAGCCTCGGCACGCCGTCAGCCAATTACAGGCTTCCTTGTGTGAATCATCGGACCAATGGCTGCCGGAGCTGATGCTGCTGTTGCCACAGACACTGAAATCCGATTGGCTGAGCTCTGCTCTTTGATTGAATTTCTGATCTTGTTTTTGAGAGAAAAAATATCTCAAGGAGTGCCACCTGTGTGCCAACTTCCAAAATATGTTTGTTTTTTTCCTGTGAAATGAAAAGGATTAGATTGTGAGGAGGAAAATGTTTCTGTTTGAGGGGTTTAAGACACTCACATTCTGTGCCTTTTCTGCTTCTGTAATAAAAGTGAGCAAGGAGGAAAGTGATTTTTCTTTTTTTTCTGGCACCTGGTACAATCTGAGGTGTGTGTGTGTGTGTGTGTGTGTGTGTGTGTGTGTGTCTGGGGTTTTGTCAGTTAAAAGGTGGAAATTGTACAATTTCAATCAGCCCTTGTTTCTTTCATTTAATTGCTTTTTTTTTTTTTTTTTGCCTTCCCACCACAATATTTGGTTTCCCCCTGACAAAAGAACCACACCCCACCAGTTGCTCATAGCTGTTTATGACCAATTCCTGGTTTAACCCTTCATTTTCCAGAGCGCTATCCAAACCTCAGGTCTGTGTGTTTTATAACAGCCATAGTTAGTTCTATTTAAATATATTTACATTTATGTCCTTTATGTAAATTATATCCCAATATATTTAATAGATTATATAAAGTGCAAATGTTTACTCCATTATATTCATTACTATCCATTACTCATTTCCATCCATATTTCTGTTTGAAAATGTGACAAAAATAATGTAAACAAAACATCTGAAAACTTGACATATGCTTCACCAGAATCTTCTTTTTAGACCGAGAGTCACTGAGACGGTCTGGTCTCAACCCTGCCCTCGTGTCAGACAGACTAGATGACAGGTCAGTTTGTGAACCCCTTCATCTGGGGGGGTTACATTTCTCAAATTAATCCCGGGAATCAGTGGGTGTAAGATGATCTTGATGCTGGGAAGCTGGGAAACTTAGCCCAGTTTTTCTTGTTTGTTTGTTTAATGGACTGTGCCTCTGGGGCGAAAGCGTCACACCTTTGATAAACCACAATCTTCTCGTTTCATTAATCACCTTCATCTGTGTCTGTGATCAAACTGGATAGTCGGCCAGTCACAGACTCGTCTGATGGAATAACCCAAATCCCCTCTGAGTGCTCAAAGCCTCCTACCTCATTAGAAACATCTGCTTGTTTATTTCCCCCCACATCTTTGTGTGTGCCGGTGTCTGCAGGTCGTCTCTCACTCTCTCCTCCTCGTCCTCTGCGTGTGCGAGAGATGCTGAGGAAGGCAGTGCTGGACTGTGAGGTTGAACCAGGATACTCTGGTTGTTTGTGTGTGTTTGTGTGTGTGTGTGCGCACGCATGTGTGTATGGGCAGGCTGGCAGGCAGGCAAGTCCCTAGCGTTCATCACTGTGTAGCAGGTTAATCGCCTGTTTTTCTCAGACACAAAGGCTCGTCCCGTTGCCAGTGACACCCCGGTGTGAGTGTGTGTGTGCGTATATGTGACGAGAAGGGGGCTGAAAACAGGATTAGTGTCATCAGGATCTAAGCCTGAACAGATTGACAGAAATAAAGTCCTGCTGTACAGTAAGTGGTCAGTTTGGCCTCACGTTAAAAGTGGTCTGAGTGTTTGAACAGGATTTTTTTTTTTTTTTGTGGTCAAAAACAGGTAATGAACCCGCCGCCGGACGCGTGAATGCCTTCACTCAGGTTATCAGCTCCTGAATATGAGAGGAAGTTTGGAAGAAAAGCCATGCATATCTCCAAGGTGTTTTATATGTGCTCTCTAGACTTTTCTCTTGTTTCAATGTTTGTGTCAAGATGTATGGCTTCTCCATAAAACCTCCTAATTTGATATGTCATTCCAGGAGAGATCCAATGTCCTAACTGCCCTCTGTGGTTTTACACAATGTAATTTCTCACAATTCATAATATTAAAACTTCCCAAGTATGATTATTATAAGAAATATCCCCTTATTTTGAATGGTGGTGCGGATGTTTGTTTACCACAGACCCCTCATTGTCACGACCGGTTTACACACAGATTAACGTGGAAATAATCTGTGTGTCAAGGAAAATGATTTTTTTTTTCTCTCTCTTTATCTTACCACTATGGATTTCTTCCTTTAATGCTTCCTGAGATTACAGTAGATTAACAACTTGCCTCCGCGTTCACAATCCACCAAAAGGCAGTTTTATGCTGCAACTTACTTTTTCTTATATTTTCATTATTAATTCATCTATCTGTTACTTTTTGCCATTAATAATTGAATCCATAAAATGTGCAAAAGCAGCAAAATCGCCTATCACAGTTCTAAAGCGCCTATAAGGTGACTTCTCAAAACTGCTTTGCACTGTTACCTGAGAAAGTACTTCAGCAATTGATTATAAGAATTGTCACTGAGTAATTTTCTGCTGCAAATTAGGTATTTCCCATCACTATCCCTCACCTGGCTCTTAAAACACAGTCACAAGAGGAAGCTGCCTGCCAGCTCCACTCTGTTGCTAGTTAATATTTTGTGAGTGTGTGTGTTCGTGCCAGTGTGTACACACCTACTACAGGTGTCACTAGAGCAGCACTTAAGTACAGGTATTACCTGTACGTGCCCTGCGGTGCACACCTCTTTCGCTCAGCGCTGTGGTTAAGCCACAGTATTCATGGCCGCAGCCTGTTTGTCTCACCAGACCGCCCGGGGAGTTTTGACTAACTGTCCGCCTGTCTTTGATAAACAAAAGGCTCCGGCTCTAATGCATTTTAGAGCCACTCTTGCCCCTCGGCTTTTATCAGCTTAGCCACGCCGATTTAATCGGACGGCCCTGTTTGTGTTGTGCTGGGTATGTTTGTCTCAGAGCTCTGGTGATCCCCCTTCTTTGTCTCGTCAGGGCAGTGTCACCCAAAGAGGTTTATGATGGGGATGTGGGGGCCACAGCTGAGTAGATTAGTGTCTACTGTGTGTGTGTGTGTGTGTGTGTGTGTGTGTGTGTGTGAAGAGGGAGGGGATGTAATAATGTGTGCGCATGTGTCAGTTCTCAGGATCCTTCAGCTGTTGCAGGGGTGCGTTTTTCTTTTTTTTACCCACCACAGGTGTCCCGTGGGAAATGCATACGGTATGTGAGACAAGTGGCACATTGAGGTTGTAAAGCAACAGAGACCCGGAGAAGCCGATCTTCATTAAGTCCTCCAGGGGATGAGAGCTTTAGGAAAAAATCATACGCCTCCGGCTCTTAATTCTCTGTAAATTATACATAAATTACCAAGAATGTTGGATTCTGTGGATTTTTTTTTTTTTTGTGGAGTTTCTTGTGTAATTATAATAATTTAAGTGCATGAATTATAGATTTTTTTTCAGCAAAAAAAGAAAGTTGTATATTGGCATGTGAGCACAAATGAAACCAGACAGTAAGCAGGTGCATTTGAAAGACCAGACAGACACATAATGGATTCAGTATAAATATTTAAAATACTTTATACAGCATAGAAATCTCTTGACACTCAAACAAAACCATCCATTAAAAAATCTTACAAAAGAACCCCCGAGTCTGTAGCAATCTCAGTATCAACCGGAAAAAAAGGTACAAAGACGTAATCTTCAAATGTTGACAGTACAGTTCGACTCGTGAAACATTGCATGCAACTTTTCGTTTGGACAGGAAGAGATTCTACAGTACCTTAACAGTGAGAAGCCTCGTGTGCATGTGGAAGCCTTTTCGTAGAGTCAAATCGTCTTATGAAGCCACCAACATGTGAAAATGCCAACAAACATTATAGAATCCCTTCGTACAGAAGTGACAGGAACACAGGAGTCGTACCGTTATTTACAAGCACAATTTTCACATCACTCTCAGAGAGCTCTTGGCAAATACTCGTCATTGCAGTTAACACTTAAGACTATTGCACAGACTACAGCATTAAGACAAAAGGAAGTGAATTATATTCATGGATGTTACTTGATCCTAGTAGCAGTTCTTCCCACTTTCAGATCCTCGGCCGCCGGCGAGGTTGATCAGTTTCGTAAGGCTTTTGATGCTCTATTTTTATCTTTTTTTTTCTTTTCTTTTTTTTTTTTCAAAACTGACTATGAACAAGCATATCCTCCTGTGAGAGAGTCATCACTAAAAGACAGTTTTAGAGTTTCCCTGTGGGTCGTAGAGGTGATGTAACACTTGTATAGAAAAAGTTATAGTTGTGAATTATTACCAGTGTTGAGTGATAGTTTGAGAATACTATAAAAGTGAGAGTATGACTGTAAAAAGTGAGAGTATGACTCTACTCTTAGTACCTACCTCTGTGTCAGTGTGTTGATTCTAATGGCACTATCGCTCAGACACTGCAACACTGTGGCAAGATCCACACGAGCATGCCACAGTCTACTGCTGTTATACATTAATGTATGAATAATGCAGTGAGGTAAAAGATGGTAAACGCCATTGTTACTATAGGTTTTGGTTTTTAAGAATAGTGCAGTGAGGTTCTACATCCAGTCAGCATTGAGGAGACAGTGCCAGCTGGCTGGAAGTCAGTGGGTATGTTAGAGAGCTTTCACAGAGACAAAACATTTATACATGTAATCAGGGTTAGGGTTGGGGTCTGTTAGCTGGTGTGAATCAGTTTGCGGCTCAATTAGTAACCAGTTACAGCAATATTACATAAGAGAGTATCTCTAGCTCAGTGTATAATACAGTGTTTTATGTGTATGCGTGTGCATGTGTGTGTACACCTTGTTGGCAAGGCCCATATTACATGAAGTCCCATGTCCACTCTGTATCTAGGACACGGCGAGGTTTAGTCATCCCTCAGGGATCTGTTTCAAATCTCATCTTCTCAGCATCACCGCCTCTTATTACATAATGAGAGCGGTAACGAGAGGTAAAACATTTTTCAACCCCTTCTTTTTTCTTTTTCAAATGTCCGTCACGAAAAAGTGGCTCAGTCGCAATAAAGGAACAGTTCAGAAGGCCGCTCTGGAAGACCACTCCAACTTCAACAAACCGTTGAGAGGGGCCTTGAGTTCAGTCTGTCTTACTTTCATTTTCTTTCGTCTTGTGTCCCTCAGCAGAGGGTCTTCAGTGCACCTGAAGCACAGAGGAGAGTCTGCATGGGGTAGGGAGGCGGGGACACCACTTCCTCGACGACCTGTTCCGGCCGGAAGGAGAACGGCTGCAGCTGGACCTTCTTCTTTAGGATCTGTCCGATTCCCATAGAGGGGAACTTGCTGCGGTGTGTCGGGCTGTCGGGATCACTGCTGCTGCTGTTGGAAGGAGGACTGAATGCAGAGGTGGGGTTAAGGGGACTGAAGGCGGACTTTGGAGGGCTGAAAGCTGAGCTGCCTGGGGGGCTTCCTACGGTGCTGGGGGGGCTGCCGCTGGTATCAGAAGAACCACACCAATCTGAGGAGATGCTCTTCTTGGGCTGGGGGTTGACAATGAGGACGGGAGGGCTGGGGATCGTGGCCTTCTTCAAGTAAGAGGAGTCGGGTTGGAAGGCAGAGACGTGGCGGGGTGGGGACAGAGTCCCGTTGGTCAGCTTGTACCAGGGCGAGGCCGGGGTGTCTTCAATTTGCTCGGCTTTGGAGAGGGAGCCGAAAGAGTGCATGCCAATCGGTGATGGCGCTGGTGGAGCGGGTATGTTGTGTTCAGGGCTTGTATTGACTTGTGGGAGAGTGGCCAAGCGCCTGCGTTGTTGAGGGGTGTTGTGAAAGAGAGGATGGATCTCTAGATACTCCATAGAAGAAGAAGCGACGGTGCCGGGCGGTGCCAGAGGTGAATTACGATGGCCTCCAGTTATGGCACGCAATAGACCTGAGGAGGAAATGAGAAGCATTTTAACATTTCTGAAATACTGTATTTTCATGTTTGTCAAACAAATATTTGGAATATTAGTTTTTGCTCAATTTCCTGCAGATATGACTAAATGAAAGTCTGAGAGCTGAATACTTGTGGCTGAGTGTCCTTCGTGTCAACAGGACATACTTCTGACAGACATTATTGCGCAAGAGCAGGTAACAAGCAGGTGTAAGAATATTCTGTCCTGATTTTAACCTTGTGAAGAACAGCCTGTTCTGACATGCTGGACCTGAAAAAGCCTAGCTTTCACTGTACTACTTAAAGGTAAATGACAAGAGGGAAAGGAGATTAGGGCCTCAGCTTTGCCCCCAGGTCCATGTTCGACACTTGTTAGCTCTTCTTAAGGAGTGTGATCTGACATTCTTTAACCACCTATTACTTTTAAAAATTCCAGGCCTACTGAATTCAATTAATGCTGCTGTGTTACTAGACTCATTCAGTTTAATTCCATATTATATATTACCTTTGCACAATGCATTCTTAGTCATTTCATCTGACTGTCAACAGGTAAATTAACTTTGAAAAAAATCGCCCTACAATTGACTGGCAACTTATCCAGGATGTTTCCTCTCAGGTGGATGGATGGATGGATGGATGGATGGATGAGTGAGTGGTTGGATGGATGGACAGACAAACAATGGATGGATGAATGGATGGAAGGATGGAAGGAGGGAGTGGATGGACCGTCGGATGACTGGGTAACTATGTATGTATGAAACAGGTCGTAGCCGTACAAGAACATGCATGCTCAGTCAACCTACCCTGTACAGATAAAGGTAAATAAAGTAAATACAGCGGCACGTTTCCAAACAAATGTACAGTATCTTATTATGTTTTTTCATGCATGTGCACAAATGTTTTCGGCTGCACCGTATCACTCCTCACCTGTTCTGTGCTTCTTCTCCTTGCTCGGCCCCTTGCTAACAGCCAGGTAGACGGGCGTCTGTTTGGGGGGAATGGTGAGCTTGTCGACGTGCTTCCTCCACTGGGTCTGGAAGTATTCACTCTTCTGCTTCTCTCCTTTCTTTTTCTCCTGGAACTGCATCTCCTAAACACACAAACAACAACCCGCTCATTACGACAACTCGTAACATTTGACAAACCTGATGTTGTGTAACCGGATATGTCACCTCATAATTCTTGCTCCCTTGTAACCTTTTCTATGTATGTGCAGCTGTATTAAGGTGGCATTAAGAAACACTTTGGAATTTCAGGTAGAGTGTGTTTTGCGTTGGAGATTGTTTTCTTAAGCCTCTGTTGTTGAAAATGGCATGGGGCAGGTATTAACTAGGATTTCTTTACCCTGTACTCTTTAGAGAGTCTCTTCATTTTCTTGTTGAGGAGGAAGTAGACAGCCAGAGTGTGGCAGGCTCGGTTGGTGAGGACGGCGCTCAGCACCTCACTGTGCTTGTAGCTCATCTTCTCTGTCATATGCAGCAACACCGTGTGGTTGATTTCCTCGATATGGATCCTTAACACAGAGAGAGAAAGTTGATGCTTTATGACGCTTAAGATTCAGAAAACAAATATCCAAAAATGAACAAAACAAATGCAAAATGCAAACTCAAAGCAGTGAAAATGTGTGCGATTACCTGTTGAGGTACGGTGCCCCTGTGTTCTTATTGGCCAGCTGTAGCCAGGAATCGGCCATCACCTGATGGATGTTAGGACGCTTGTTGGGATCTGGCTCAAGAAGCTTCTTCAGAAGGCAGATGGCAGCTGAGACAGGAGAGAGAAGAACAAATATTCACAGGCTGCCAACGACGCTCCACTCAGCATGGAGAGGAATGTTTTCAGCTACTGAAACATGGTCCAACACGGCATATTTTCTTCAGAAATACTGGTCTTCTGACTGACAGCCCTCGGCATGATCATTAAATACAGCGTCACTTCTCTACCACCTAAGCACGCCACTCGCAGCTGTTTCCGATGAGTAGCTGGAGCAGAGACGCCAGTTGCACAATCCCTTGACCACAAAATTGGCCCTTATGCTACTCATCCGCTTTCAAGTCATTAGTAGATAAGACAGATAGGATGACACATCCATGTCATTAATTTGATTAATAGTTTCTTATATAACCATGTTAATCCAGCCCTTACTTTGCATATTAGAGAGTGACACAGTTTTGCCACGCAGAGGAGAAGCATCTCTGGTATGAATGCCACTACTTGAAGCCAACTGCATACACACCTGTCTTTTTGTCTTCATATCCTCATGTTGTTTCACCAAACAGCAATGCTCCACTATAATTAGATATAAATCAAAATGCCTCTGCAATTTGACCAATTCTCCTTATATATAATAACTACAATTAAAGATTAGGAGGTCTATTATTTATTTTGAAAAAATAAAAAATAAAAAAAACCCGTTGTGCCGCAGCTTCTCTGAAAGTATCAAAATCTTTTTGACGCAGTGCCAATGACTTTAAAACAAACAGAGGTCACATGAAGCCTGTCAGTAATTATGAACAATTACAATGGCAGTTTGGTGTGCACGCACTCCTCTCACATGTTGTTTGGATTCTTTTAAAATTGTCTTGAAGTTACGCTGTCAACAAATACTGTATCACCGTCTAGATTTCATTTATATACAGGTAGCTAGTTGGGTTAGTTTGTTATGTAGAAATTCTAACTACAGTGTCTTGTGTCTCTTGGCAGACAACGTAAGTTTTCATTGCATTTCTAAGTGTTTAATTTTATCTTCAGCACAAAAGAAGCGATCTGCACACAGGCGTGCATGCGTGCTCTCAGTGTTTACCTGTGGAGAGCGAGGGAGGTAGAGGGTTCATCTCCTTGTCCACCATCTTCTGGTGCAGGGCTCGCAGACTGAAGGGCTCCACGGTGAACGGGAGGGTTCCGGTCAACATCGCATACATGTTCACACCACTGCGGGATCAAAATACACACTTCAGCTCTGTGCGCACTCATGAAACAACATATTTAAATAAGTCGACATTTAACAATTACTTTTCTGAAAGAGGAGAATACACTCACATGGACCAGACATCCACCTTCGGCCCGTACTTCTTCCTGGAGAGCAGCTCTGGGGCAGCGTAGGCCGGGCTTCCACACTGGGTGCTGAATGGGTCCGAGTATCCCAAGATGCCGGCGCAGTTACTGAGGCCAAAATCTGAGGGACGAAGGAGGCGGGTGAGTGTTGTTTCTGGGTTTATTACTGTCTTTTCAGCTCACTGTTAAACGAGTCGCCTCATCACAGCGTCACACACACGAACAGAAGCAGATTAGCACTATGGTGAGAGCTTGTAAGGGTTTTCACAGGATATTTAATTGCCCTTAACGCTTCACCACATGTGGGACACTGTGACACTCGGCATGTCCCACTCCAACTGAGACAATCTTCGCATTTCTACTCTACAGTTACAGCCTTCTTTTATTATTAACCACAGGAACATTAGTCGTGTTCTTTGGAATTTTTTCTACTTATGAATGAATTTATTGTTCAGCTTTGCGCAGAACGGGGAAATGAAACAGATATCTGAGGTGTGTTACCTATGAGCTTTATGTTGTCCTGCTCATCCAACAGGAGGTTCTCTATCTTCAGGTCCCTGTTAAACAAAGAGACAAAAAGAGGATGTAAATGCCTGCGCAGTGTCAGAGTTTATGTTAGATAACTTATCTGAACCACGATCATCATACAATGCACAAGCAGCAGAGGTCGGCCCCCCGCCGCCAGTCCCAACACATACACAAATACCCCTCCCAATATGGGTCACGCTGGCTGATTTTTCAGGGTCTATTGTGTGCCTGCATGTCCCTCCTCAGTCTTAGAAATCCTGTTATACAGTTATCTACTTAGGCCATCTTGCCATGATAGAAATTTTAGTTCCCAGGCTCTCAGCAACAAAGAATTAAATTCCTGGGAAGAGCTTTGAGAAATTTCTATCTGAAATTTGATTTAGAGATGCAGTTTATGTGTTGTTTTCCCTAAATCAATTCAAAACTTTTTTTTTTTTTTTTTCAAAACATCATAAGATGTAATGCTATTTAAAGGAGAAATGCTCCCCAGTGACTAATATCTGTGCAGAGTGCATGGAAATCCAGCTCTTGTATAAATCTTTTTTTTTTATTTAAGCGTGATTACTTTATTCAAGAAATTCTTAGCAGCTCTCTTGGAAACCTCTTAAAGTGTGGTGGTGCGGTTATTGAGCGGACAGATATGGATATTTGTGGATTAACAGTAATGTGCACAACAAGGACTTAACCCACACTTAAAGAAAGAGGATCATGTCTGACTCAGAGATCTTAAAGTCAGCTTTAACCCATTAACAGCACAAAGCTCTCTGAGCTATGGATGGCAAACTGTCAATATTTTCCGAGTCATTTACACCTTCTCTCCTCTCTGCGTTTGTCTGCCTTATTTTAAGCGTTTTTATCTTTTTAATTGTTATTTTACCTGTGCACTACACCCGCCCTGTGCAGGTGCTCGACGGCCAGTACCAACTGGCGGATGTATTTCTGAGTCTCCCTCTCATCCAGGCGTTTCTTGTCGTAGATGCGGTTCATGAGGTTGCCGCCGGGGCACAGCTCCATCACCAGGTAGTAGCTGTTCTCCGTCTCCAGAATGTCCAGCAGCTGTGTGATGTTGGGGTGGCGGATCATCTGCTGGATGTGGCCCTCCCGCCGCAGGTTCTTGGTCACATACGAGTCCTTCTTAGCCTTCCGCTTGTCGATCACCTTCACCGCCACCTGGAGAAATTGAGACAGAGGGTGAGGTGACGGTGTTATTTTAAACAAAGCATTGACTTCGCGGCTAAAGTTTGTCTCGTAAAGCTTGCGCCGTACGATATTTTGAATAACACCCATGAAGAATAGAGCACCAGTGCACTGCTGTGTCTTGAAGAATTTCTGAGTTGTAGTGTAACAGGTGATAAGCTACTCCGTCTCCTTTGCAGGGTATATAACTCGACACTGACCTCTCCCTCACAGCTGCTCCCTATGTGGGGCGACCCAGGCGCTATAGGGCCCTGAGGGTGCGGGGGGGAGGTGTGTGTGTGTGTGTTGGAGGGGTTACTGAACCATCATAAACTAGGGGAAAAGCAAATGTTACCCTATCTGTTGAGGAGGCGCCGAGGCCAAATGGACATTTAATATTCCCCCATTTGTTACAGAGTTTAACAGCAGCTAAACACACGTGAGGGGTGGCGACAAATGTGGAAATGGGACTGAGGAATGGTCTGCTCAATTTCAGAATCAACAGAGGAGTACAGGTTCCCAGTCAGAAGTTTTTTTTTCCTTTAACTACTCATCCCAGTGTCCTCTGTCTGTGTCCCTCTGCCCTTGTTTTCCCATTGGAGAAGATGTCTCCTCATAAAAAGCCTCAGAACGTGTCCTTTACCTTTATGACAAACACTTTACTTCCCTCTGGAGCTAATTACATTCAATAACGGACCCATCTACTCTATTTCATCCATTGCCCGCGTCTCCTTGTAGCACGTCTAGACTGAGTTCAAGAGCGTGGCTGCCATACACAGCAAATCATCTCAAGGAGAACCCACAGACATGGAAAGGCACGACCAGTGGAACAAATCACCATATCCATTAATGAAATGGTGAGGGCCAAAGTGGTTGTGTATGTGTGTGTGTGTCCTCTCTTTCTTCTGTCCTTCAGCTTGTCTTTCTTTTTTACTTTCGTCCTTTCATCTTTGATAATTGATTCACCTCTGAAAACCTTTTTTACGGCTGCTAATTAAACCTGGCTGTGTGTGCTTGTGTGTGCGTGTGTGTGTGTGTGTGTGTGTGTGTGTGTGTGTTAAGCTGTCACAATACAGTAATAGATGGCCCATGTTTACGCCAGGCAGAGTGGATAAGAGAAGGGGTGCGGGGTATGTAGGGGGGATGGGTCACTGTATTTACAGTAGGCTAGTCTATATGAGGGGGTGTCGGGTATATAGAGGGGGAGGGGTGCGCCCAGCCAGGGGGCTTCTGGGGGATTCAGTTGTTTATCAGGCGCCCCTCAGACAGAAATGGGGGGGAGGTCGGGGACTACGGAGGGGAAAGTGGGTTACAGACATCAAAAACACATGGATATGACCTCCCCAGCCCCCTGACCATGACAGGACCATCCCTCACCTCTCCTCACTTTCATACCCCCTGCCTATAAACACACACACACCCTCTCATCCCTGCATCCACAAGGACTTTCTAGTGATGCTAAAAAAAGGATCAGGGAGTCCTCCCGTGTTTCCTTTCCCCCTGATTCCCCTTTTGCTTGAATAAACTCGCTGCCCTCCGCTTCCCTCCAGCGCCTGTTGGACCCTGTATTCCACTGAATGAGACAGAGAGGAGGGGGGGGGGGGGGGGGGGGCATGTGATGCTTGGTTGTGTGATTGCCAGTGTTTGCATCATCCTCAACAAAGAGAGTGAGGGAAGAGGAGAGGAGCGCTTTCTTTTTCTCCTCACTGCCAGAGAATGGGAAGGGTAGGGGAGGGGGCACAAGATGAGTTAATCTTCAAGATGCAAATTATCAAATTCACTGGCACACATTCTGTTTTTATGCGTACACAAACAGACATGGGTCAACATGTAGGAACACATAAGGAAGAGGAGGTACTTGTTTTCTAATATGCAAATGTGCTGGCAGCTCTTCAAAAAAGCCTGGAGAGACAAAGGCAACCAGTGGCCAACGGCAGCACATATCAAAGCCCTGCGCTGGCGGAATCATAATGAGGCTGGAGCTCGTTTATCAACGACATGATTTCATATGCAAGTAGCAGCTCTGGCCGCTCATAGGCCGTCCAATTTCCCCCTCTGTCCCTATCACAGGCTTGCGCGCCCAGCAGCGGTGAGATCACCACAGACAGCAAACAAAGCAGGAGGCGCAGAGAAGCCACAAAGCGCAGTGTCCAACACAGAAAAGGACAGGCATCTCTTTCTGCCTCACACACTGTAAATATTCTCACTCGAGCTTGGCCAGAAAACAAACCCTGCTGAGCTCGTAGCGGAGTTCAAACAGCTGGTGGTGCCGCATGAGCTCATTAGCAAAGCTTCCCTTTGCAAACAAGGCTTAGCACTTTCTCAGAGAGGCTGATTTCACCGGCACGTTGTACAATCAGAATGTATGGCTGAGAAAGAGGTGAGGAGTTTTCCCTGGTTTACATACATGCAGGCAAGTGACAGCTGACACTGTCCACTGACATGAAATCCAAAACCGTATCAGACCCCTTGCTGCATGCCACTCATTATTTTTAGATGTTAAAACAGAGAAAACTACAGGCGTCTTACAGTCAGAGCCATTTTCCTTCAAAAGTTTCTGGTTTACACGTGCAAGAAACCAGTAGGGCTACATTAATTGTGATCACGAGATGCATTTAAAATACGCCACCAAAAATACAATGTATGACACACACATTTTCCCAAAGCCTGTTGCTTTTTCCACTGTGACAGCCCGCTCACCTTTTCCCCAGTCAGCGCGTGGAGACCTTCTCTAACTTTGGCGAACGATCCTTCTCCCAGCTTCCTCCCGATCAGATAGTTCCCGACCCGCTTGGTGTGGTAAAAGTTCTTGAGGATGTCCGCCGCGGGGCTGCATAGGGAGGCCGGGAGGGCGCTATCGCTCCCGGCGCTACTTGGGATTTTACCCTCCTGTAAGCCGTGGCTGCTGTCCACGACCATGTCGCTGTCCGCAACTGGCATTACAGCTCCCTTGCAGAACGTCTCTTTTTAACAAGGGAAAAAACTACGCGTCTCGTCCCCTCGCCCAGCTTAAAGCCAGGTATTAAATGCTTAGCGTCCGGTAAAGTGCGTAAACTCCTGTCTGCCTGCGTCTCGCCCCTAATAACAAATTAAGGAAGCGGAGCTTTGCGCCACCTGTTCACCCAAAGCATCCAGTGAGCGCACTCAGCAGGTTCCGAGACAAGTCTTGATTAGTGTATGAGCTTAGATTTGAATGACACAGGAAAAAATGCCGAACTCAATCATGGAAAGTTATTTACTGACGCAACCTGTCTTAATACTTGTGAGGATTAAAAAAACAACAACAACTCAGTCAGAGGTAGGCAATTACTCAGCGTCCCCTCTCCATGCATGAGCGTCTCCTGAATGTGCGCCGCCAACGTGTTATTCAGTTTGAAGTGACTTTACCGGCTCCTCTGGGTGGGCGTTTCTTAGTGTAGGGGTGAAAAAAACACATACACACACACACACACTGTCCCTCACACGATGGTGGTAGTCGGGGTGATTTTCAATCCAATCAGCGCAGGCGGGCGGAGCACATGTGAGAACAAGGGGGACGACTCCACCCGATACCGCTGCTCCGCCGTTTCTCATGCTGCGCTCTCAGACTGTACACGGCTATGAACAAAGAACACGTTTGTAGCGTGAAGAGCGAGACAGCAACGCTGTCTCTATAAATATTTACATTATTTTTTAATTCCTGTAACGGGATTTCTGAGTGTCTGCGTCTTAAGTGTATTGTCATTTGCGTAAAACTGTGCGTAAAACACCCAATTGATCATACCACGCGCTGTACACCCGCAATTCCTTAACTACACCGGCATTCAGGTGTGCATTTCTAGTGGCAATAAATGATCGGAAATAAATATTGTGTGGGAGAAATGGTCAGTTTCATACAAGGCGCACCATCATCTAGCCCCTGCCATCATTTCAATGTGTTATTGGTTGTTGCTGAACTTGGCCTACTGTCAGCAATACATAGTTGTACCCCCAGTATAACCATTGGCAGACAAAGAGGCATTTACCCCCTCGCTCACTGAGGTGTTCACTGCCCTAATTAACATGGTGTTCATCACTCAAAGGAGGACACCTGCAGGGAGGGGCAACAGTTTGAGGCACACGTATTTTTCTTTTTGTATTTGCCGTCAATAGTATGATGTATATTCCACAATATGTTTTCCTATACAGTGGACCTGCAGGGGCTGGACAAAATAACAGAAACACCGGATAATAATAATGAAATCCAATAGAATAACCCTGCAATAAATGCTACCCATGTGAAGTTTTTTTTTTTTTTTTTTTTTTTTGAGTCTGTCAGAGAGATGTTGAGTCAGCTCTGCCTTGAGTTACAAGCCTGTCGTTTGTGTTGTTACTATGTCAGCTTTATATATATAATTATATATGTAGGTGTGTTCTGTTTTGTTTGCATGGATCTTCGAAGGTGTGAGATGAATGCATGCACATACTGTTGGACCATGCTTTCTAGACATTAGTCCAGACGCCTAGACATGGAACCAAATGTACAAGTATGCCACCACCTATTGGACTTATTTTGTACTACAGGAACATACAGTTAGTCATACAACTAGGATAAGAAAATACTAGGATAAGAGTGAATCTTACAGTTCTGATAGCCATTTTCTATTGTCGTGACACCAGACATTTACTTATTTACTGAAATTTGACTTAATGTAAGTAGTCCGTGATTAGAGCTTGGAGTTTAACAGTAGCCTGTGAATTTACAGATAATAGAGGGGTAAATTTGAGGGGCATTACACCACTACACAAGGGATTATTTCACTAATGCCTCATAACTTTTTGACTTAAAAGGCAGGTGTTGTATTTTGCTCCATCTTCTTTCCAGAAATATCAGGTGATGATGTTATGATTATGTTATGATGATGATAGAAACTGTTACTTTAAATTTCACAGCGAAAAAAGCAAGTATAATATCAATCTTCAACTTAATTTGGTGTTTAAATCTGGGGTCATATGGTGCTCTAGCTCTGTGATTGATAAGAGTAGGCAAAACCCGTGTGTACTGTAAGATACCTGATGGGTACTTGAAGATGACTGGGGTGGGCAGGCCTACACTGTGCACAGAGGATGGGTGAAACAAGCATCAGTGGGGGCCAAAGCTAATTTTGGGGGCCTGATGGGTTAAGTCGGGAAATATGAAAGGACAATCTATGGACACCCCTGTCTCATGTCCTGTCCATATATTTTCAATCCCTACAGCACACCGCCCCCAAGTGGACAAAACCTAGAACAACGAAATTGAATCCCATCATGCTTTGCCGTACCCGCCGACCCGAGAGCTACCGATGCTAGGCTAGCTGTCGTTAGCTCAACGGGAGCGGACATGTTGTACCGACCCTTCCTTGAATAAACATCGCTGTAAGCGTGGTAACGGGAGTTTAGGGGGAGGCTCGGAGCGTCGGGCAATCATGGATGCCGTTAACGCTTTTAACCACGAGGTAAGCCACATTCGGGGCTCGCTGAGACCCTGAAGTCACCGAGTCGGTGCTGGTCATGGTGCTGTGATGCAATGAAGCTAGTCGAGCAAGACCGACCGTGGGCCTAGCTAGCTGGACTTGTCCATCTTAACCTGGCTGAGGGCTAGCTGAGTTAGCTTATGTGTAGTAGCTACACCTGCGGCGCGAGTTATGTTAGTGGAATAAATGATAGCATTTTCTTTCAATTAACTAGCTAACGCAACGATAGCCTGGCCACATTGGTTTCAGTAACCTTGCACAAAGTTGGTAGACTGACGTTAATGTTAGCGTGTGGGAGCGTGGTCACCAACATTGGTAACAATGCTACTGGTAACCCCACAGCGAGCAAACACAGTATCCCATTGTTATTGTCACACCAAGTGTTCAAACAAAACGTTCACAACTGTCTAGTGCTATGCACAGCCTGTGTTTGTTTAGAAGGCGTCAGGTCAAGTTACTGTAAGGCCTGAGGAGGACTGGTGTTAGAGACTGTTAGAGATCCAGTCAAAAGACTTAGCAAGTCATCTATTGGTGTTTTTGGCTCCTCTCATTTCTTCTGATGGCCTCTATAAACCTTGATTTAGTTACTGTGGCTTGGCCCGCTCTAACCGAGCGGCTAAAACCTGTAATCTTATCAGAAGTGGCTTGCTTGGGGCAGCAACTCATTACAAACCCAGCGGTTTCTGATGGTTATTGAAAATACGCCTCAGTTTCAATAGCACTTTCTGTCTGACACAAGCAGAGAAAGTAGTTGTTTTTTATGCATGCAAATTCCTGTTACATGTGTCAGATATTTCAGTATATACTTCAGCCTACTGCCAAGAGACGCCTACTAAAAGAGTAAACACGCACTTTAGTGATGTGTAGATTAATTCCTCTCAGACACTGGACCAATTTGGTTAGCTCTGAAGAAGCAAATCAATATCCTAGTGCACCATACAACTGTGAAGATGCTTTAGCATCCTCAAATCCAGACACCCATCTATGGTGTAGTTTGTTTCTAATTACTTTGTAACATACTGTAAAAAGGTTGTATCCTCTCATACTAACATGAGTCATGTTGCTGTGTGTTGACCTCTTTGATCTCTTAAAAACAGTCAAAATGTACCACTGTCTCTTCAGACCAGAGGAGGATTTTTGGGAAATTCTGTTTTACCAAATGAGATGGAGGTTTTGGAGTATCTGCACGTGTCAAGTCTTTGTAGCGGATGGAAAATGAAAGTGGCACACAATAGAAATGCAAGGTTTCATGCACTCGCTGTTTTTGCAGCACGAATGCACATGCACCATTAATATCAATGCTTTCATTCCCATGCCCCCGTTAAAGAATAATGAACAATACAAAGATCAAGCATGCTACAGAGATGATGATATAAGCCCACTTAATCAATAGCAGCAACTAATTAAAGCTCAGTAATCCAATAGCAAATCGTATGTTATCATCAATCAGTCATTAAACGATGATAGGACTGTGAAGATATATAAGAATATTCATCGCTTAAGCTAAAATGTATGATATCGGGTTTAATTCTGCGACTTGTTTCCAGCTAAAAGGGGTGGGGAACATTTTTTCCCATCAAAGGCCATATCAGTTTTTATAACATCCTTTAAAGGCCATACTAAATTATTGAACACATATTGTTGATCACACTAACCTCTAACTGTGATGGCTTGAACTGCTTGTCTGATGTCACATGGTAGTGATGATGACGTGAATCGCAGCTGGTTTTCCACGTTTGGGTCAGTCAGCCTCGAGTGGAGCAGAGTCTTTGCAAGAGTCAGTTTTCAAAAGAACTGCTCCAAGCAGTTGGTTGTCTCACGCAGAGATGAAAACTTGAGTGCGTGTCTCCTCAGAAGGGTAAAAATTGTCTGGACGTAGATTCAGTTTATAGAACTGGAGCAGAGGGAGGTTGTTGTATCTTGCTTTGAGCTCGTCATTGCTTTGCAGCACCATGATGTCATGATGTAGGTTGTCAGGAAAATCAGCTGGTTCTACATTGAATGTTGTAGCAAATATGTTCAGTTCCTCTTGTTTACTTTTCATCCCCTGAAACCTCTTGCTAAATGCCTGAAGGAGTTCTGCACACTCTGCAGCATGTTCAGAGTTTCCACGACAGGTTCTCCCTTCCCTTCATCTCTATGAATTGTTCAAGACGAACTGAAAATTTGGTTACTTTATCCAGTGCGAGCAGCTCTGCAGTGGCAACGAGGGACTTCACAAATTCTCCTTCTGAGTGAGGTTTCATCTTATTAGCTCACTTGCCACAAAACTTGCCAGCATAACAGTCTCTGTCAGACTCTGGTCTTGTGACAGCTGCCTGTTTGGCACCCAAACTCCCCTGAAGAGTGTTGACTTTATCCAAGCTTATTTGCCCATGCAGCTCATCCAGTTTAAGCATGTTTTAAACTGTAATGATGTTTGAGATTGGCCTTTTTTATTAGTGCGACCACACCCCCGCATACTTAACTCCGGCAAACTGGCTTGACAACAACAGAACTGCAATGTGCATATTGCGTTCAGGGATGTGTTCGTCTACTATTTTATGTTCTTTTCTTTCATCACAGAAAAAGTAATTTTGTATTTTTGGGTAGGGTTTTTTTTGTTGTTCATAATGATATGTCTCGCAGGCTGGACTTTCCCCGCCCCTACACTAAAACATTCAGCTGTAAAGAGGTTGTCCTGTAAATGTTTTGGAAATGATTGATATCCCCTCGGAAACTCCTAACCAGTGTCCTCTCTGTCTTTCTGTCTCATGACTCTCCATGTCACTCTTCTTTTATCTACTCTGTCTCTAGTTATTCTCATTGATGGACTCCAAGCCCCCAATATCTCGGGCAAAGATGATCTCCATCACCAAATCGGCCATCAAAGCTATGAAAGTAAGAATGAGTGGGCATTCGTTTAGTTTGAAAGTTACTTGTACATCTATTTGAGTGATTTCTAGATGCTAACTCACTCACTTGCTTCTTTCTTTCTCAGCTCTACAAACATGTGGTCCAGATTGTGGAAAAGTTTATCAAAAAGGTGAGACAAGCTTGTTTAAACTCAGTCATCCCTGAGTTTCTCCTCAGCAAACATGCATAAACTCAAGCCTGTTTTCTTCTTCTGCTTTCTCCAGTGTAAGCCTGAGTACAAGGTAGCAGGCCTGTATGTGGTGGATTCCATTGTTAGACAGTCCAGACATCAGTTTGGAGCCGACAAGGACGTGTTTGGCCCAAGATTCACCAAAAACATTACAGGAACTTTTGAGAACCTCTGCCTTTGCCCAGTGGAGGACAGGGTAAGAGCGGGAGTCTGTCAAAATTTCACTGTGATGAGTCTTAGCTCATAAAGCTGGATTAGGCTGTGGATTGTAGTGTTATAGTCACCAATAGTAACAAATGGTCTTCCTGTTAGTCCCTTTCCTTCACCTGTTTCCTTGCATTCTTGTTTTCCTTTGTAGAGTAAGCTTGTGCGGGTGTTGAACCTGTGGCAGAAGAATGGTGTGTTCAAGATCGAGGTTATCCAGCCGCTCCTGGACATGGCAGCTGGCTCCAGCAGTGCTGCTGCACCCTACACAGGCACAGATGAGCCAGGTTATTTGTTTGTTCACATGCTGTAGTAGCAGCAGTTGTAATTCCACAATATTTTTACTTAATTTATGTTGCATAAAACAGTTTACGCAGTAAATGCTGCTAACATACACATGTCTATGCTGTTCCTTTTCCTCAGGTTCTTCCCCACCTCCAGCCAAAGAGCCAGTTACTGTGGTAACGGCAAACTCCACCACGACATCTGCCGCTCAGCTGCAAAACTCTGATGCCTTTGCTGCCGTGGCACAGCTCTTCCAGTCTTCACAGGGTCAACAGGTGTGTGTGTGTGTGTGCGTGCGTGCGTGGCATTATCTTTGACCACAGCCATTTCGCTCGTATTATCATTGCTTGCACACCTCTTCGACCCTCACTAATAATATCTTTCACTCTTCATCACTGGCATTTTTAGCTTCAACAGATGCTCCAGAACTTTCAGCAGCAGCCGGTGAAGCCGGACACCAACACTCAGGCTCCCGTCCATAACATTGAAACACAGGCACAAAACGTCACCACTGGCCTGGGCATGGTCGCCCTGCATCCTCCCCTGCCCACCCAACCCACCCACCAGAAGACAGCCTTTGACAAGGTGGCAGTGCGTTTTTGTATTTTTATATGCTCTCAATAAGTAAATGCACTCTGAACAGCGTGGAAGGGGTCAGACACTGTTACAACACTTCTCTTCCATGTTGAAAACGTCATAATTCACCGACTTTTTACTGCATGTTAAATACCTATCTCTCCCTCTCAGAAATTGCTGGACCGTTTTGATTATGATGACGAACCAGAAGTTGGAGAAGAAGCAAGGAAGGATGAAATCTCATCACAGCCCTCCCTGTAAGCTCTTTATTTATACTCCATCAGCTCTGTGGTGCCAAGAAGTGGGAAGCTCTGATTGATTTTTAGAAATGAACTAAAAGCTGTGAAGCTGATGAGGTTTTTTTTTTTTTTTATTATCCCAGGATGCAGCAGCCTCCAGCCTTCCTACAGCACATGGAGCACTTTAAACCACAGATGATTAACATGTCGCAGGACGTCTCACAACAGGTAATGAGTACAGACGATAAATAGAAAAAGAACAAATCCAGACTGTAATTCTTTGGTCTTTGTCATTTTTACTGTAAAACCTCTTACTACAACTATATGTAACATAATACTTATACATACACAAATGCATACACCACAATATATGCTCATCATTTATGGCAGGCATCCCCTTTATACTACATGTAAAAATCTGAAAATAAATGTAGTTATGGACAAATCATTTTCTGCTTATATTCGGGAAACCCTGTTCTATGTGCACAGTATTTACGCTGGTTGTCTTTCTCAGGTTCCTCTCCCTCCTAATGGCCAACTCCAGGCCTTTGGTTTACCGCCAGGGCAAAGCTTCCCAATTATGATGCCTCATATGGGGCACACTCTACCAGGGCAGCCCCTCCCTGGTTCTACTGGGCCTCCAGGCTTCCCAGGGGTATGCCCTCCTCACAATACCGCCCAGCAACAACAGGTACACTTAAGAATAGTACTGGAAATTTAAACGTATTATAGCAGCCAGTCTAGTTTGTCATAAATAATAATCGTGTCTCTTCCACACCACATCAGGATTTGTCGATGGATGTGGACCGTTCATCTATGAGGGATGGCAGACACGGTCGACGGTCACACTCAGGCTCTAAGTAAGCATCTGACATGAGATGTGATATGTCAGCACTGTAAATGTGTTCTTGACCATCTATTTTGTGTTATGCAAACAAGCTTCTCAGTTCTTGTTTATGATCAGCTGCAATGTCTGTCTTTTTCTCCAGGTCTCCAAAGCGGAGGAGGTCACGGTCTAATTCCCGTACACGAAGATCCAGGCACAGGCGATCCCGCTCGCGCTCCAGAGACCGTCGTCACCATTCCCCGCGCTCTCGCTCGCAGGAGCGCAGGGAGAGGGAGAAAGAGCGAGAGCGGCGGCAGAAAGGGCTTCCGCCACCCAAGAGCGAGACACTAAGCAGTGAGTCATAATCTATTTATGGTCATATTTATTCAAATGGATAGACATGGCCCTGAAATGATCTGTTAGGTGTGCGCAGTTTCATAATTATTGTCTCAGGATGAGGTCAGTGTGTTTTTCAAATAATGAAGAATTGCATATAGTTTTGCTTTGAAGTTCTTGTCCATGTTACCTTTTCTTTCTCTTTTTCAGTTTGCAGTACAACTCTCTGGGTGGGCCAGTTAGACAAGAGAACACAACAGCAAGATGTTGCCTGTTTACTGGAGGAGTTCGGGCAGATAGAGTCCATCAATGTAAGTGGACTCATATACATCGGATACATGCTGTGTTTGTAACAATAACATTTGCATTTTCTCATCCAACGATGAAGAAATAGAGATTTTTGTGTCTTTCTGTCGCTTTATAGTACATTGGTTGTTATATATTTTGTGTTTTTCATAAAAAGTTCTTACATGGGCAGCTCATAACCGCTGCTTTCTTGCTAATACTTGATGTTTATGATAGTAAAATACTGATTGTATACAGAAGATTCATTTTTCAAGCCAAACTTTGGTTTTCCAGATGTTTGCCAGATTTGCTACCTTTTCATGAAAGCACCATCGTGCAGTCATGAGGTTGAGTCCAGTCTCTGCTAACGAAATGGAAAACACTCTTCTTGTTTTTTCCTCACTCATCTGTTTGTCCTCCTGTTATGTTAAGATGATCCCTCCACGTGGCTGTGCCTACATTGTCATGATACACAGGCAGGACGCCTTCAGGGCTCTGCAGAAGCTTAGCAGAGGATCTCACAAAGTCAACCAGAAAGCCATCAAGGTGAGAAAGCCACATAGATCGCTGCTTAGCAAAGCAGTGCTAAACAAAAACTCACGCAAAGCAAATCAAAGAGAAAGCTGAGAATTTTCTAATTGAATCATGAGCTGTTTTTTGTTCATGTCTTGGCAGATTGCTTGGGCTTTGAACAAGGGCATAAAGGCTGAGTTTAAACAGTACTGGGATGTGGAGCTGGGTGTCACCTACATACCTTGGTCTAAAATCAGAGAGGCTCAGTTGGAGGAGCTAAAGGAAGGAGGAATACTGGATTTAGACACCTTATCACCAGGTAAAAACTTCTGACAGACACTTTAGGAAATAATACAACCCCAATTCCAAAAAATGCTCAAAAAACCCCCACCTGTTTGGAACATTCCACAGTAACGGGTTCATTGGTAACAGGTAATGGTGTCATGATTTTTCCTTTTTAGTGGTCTGACTTGTGTCCATATTTTCCAGAGTGGAGCGGGGCGAGGAAGACTCTTGACATCCCGGACGAACTCACCCACAACGGCCGTTCGGAGCCGCAGCAGCCTGAGGAGACACAAGTGTTACCTGTGGCTGCAGCTGCTCCTCTTGCACAGGTAAACAACAGCCGCACCAGTATTTTACACTCTTAGCAATAGACCTGTGTTGATCTATCACTGTTATGTTAATATGGAAGTACCATGTAAAATAGTATGACAGGCTGGTGTGTAACCTGATTGGATAAGATGATTTATTAGTGTTGTTTTTTTGATGAAGCTGATTAACTCCTGAGTGTCACTGGGGAGTATAACCACTAACTTTTTCATCTGAGATCTTCAGTAAGTCACTGTAAATGTTCTCAGGTTCCTCCAATGCAGCAGCCAATGGTTGGTGTGGGTTCTCTCCAGCCTCCCGTCTTTCCTGGTCCTATAGGCATGCCTCCGCCTTCCTTCCCCCCAGGCGTCCCCCCTCCTCCTTTCATCAGACCTGGCTTCAATCCCATGCAGATGCCTCCAGGTAGCACCTCCTACAGCTGCCATCAAACCATTTCTCACTGGCTTTCATTCAGTTTCTCTCTCTGACACAGTGCCCGTTCTCAAATGATGTTCATCAGTAATGTATTCACAAAGTGAGGTTGGTTTGTGTTTATTTATGTTCTCTGGTGTCACAAAGAGCTCATGAATAAACAGTTGTCGAAGGTAATGAAAAAAGTTTGAAATGGGAAACCAAATGCCAAAATACATAGTCTAGAACACAAGCCCAACACAACGCCGTTTTAACTCCTTTTCACCCTCTGATCATTCATGCTGGCTTGGCACACATATGTTTTACTGTAATTACCACATTATTTTGCATAAATCTATATGAAACAGATTTCTCATAAGGTTGCTTCCTTGACATGTAACTATCAGCAGACCGATTTAATAGTTAAGCTTTTTATATATGCTAAGATCAGATGAAATCCTGTGGTTGGTCTACTTTGCTGTTACACCACAGCAAACGGCACCAGTCCACCTTGTCAGAGGGTATTGTCAAGATGTCGCTGGAGTTCGCTTGAACTGAACCTGGCTGCTGTGGAAGCACTCTAACTCCTCTCACCCCTCTTCTGCCAGGTTTTCCTCCTCCAGGTGCCATGCCTCTAGGTCCGCCACCTCCTTCCAAAGGTGGAGTTGAAGACCCGCCTCTGGACCCAGCAGGTCTGGACAGCAGGAAAAATGATGAAGTCCTAGAGGGTCCCAACATCTTCAACAGCCAGATGGGACCTATGGGTCAGTCTGTCTTTTGTCTTTTCACCAGTGTGATTTTGTTGTTTGTTGTTCTGCTGTAAAATTACTCTTGAGTTTGGTCATTAAAACTGGGGGGATCCTAAAACTGGGTGAGATTTCACAGAGTCGTGCTTCAGCAGTCGCTTTGATTGGTTGATGGGCAGAAATCAGAGTGATGACAAGTTACGATGAACTTGTATTTATCAAGTGGAAAAACAGGACCAGACATTTCGGCTTGTTTGTGCTTCTCAGATTTGTTGTGAATTAGATATTTTGGTGCTCATGGACAGTAATGAAAATTGAATTAGACTTGAAGCAGTATTTTGTATTTGTTTCCCCTCCAGCTAACCAGGTAGGCGTACCTCCAGGTGGACCTCCAGGTTCTCTCCCGGGTGGTCCTCCAGGAAACCTCCAACCCCCTTCTGGTGGTCTGCTTGGTGCCCGGCCGGGTATAATCCCACTCCAGCGTCCTCCAGTTCCCCCTCCACCCCACATGCAGCGTTTCCCTCCACCCCACGGGCCACGACCCCCTCACCCCAACATGCCGCCCATGCCCCCACAGATGATACCCAGAGGGCCACACCCTCAAATGATGCACCATGAAGCCCCTCCACCTAAAGGAGGCTTTGGGATGCTCCCTCCCCATAATATGAGAGCTCCTTTCCCTCCACACGGGCATGGCCCTCCTCCTCAAGGTCCTCCTCCTCCTCCTCCTTTTATCAGACCAGGGGGTCCTCGTGGCCTGGAGGGGCCAGAAGAAATGGATGGCAGATCATTCAGGGGAGACAGGCCTGCATTCAGGGACCGAGAGCCAGAGAGGGACAGGGACTGGGATCGAGACAGGGATAGAGAAAGGGACCGAGGTTTTGGAGGTGGAAGGCGTCCTTTTGGTGATGGAGGGAGAGGAGGAGGCGGTGATAGAATGGATGGGAGGGACAGGCTCGGAGGCTGGCAGGAAGATGGAGGCAATCACCGGGGAGGAGGATGGGACAGAGACCGTGATCGGGACAGAGACCGTGATCGGGACAGAGACAGGCGGGACTGGAGGGAGAGGCGAAGCACCCTGGATAGCGACAGGGAACGAGGGAGGGGTGATGATGGTGAGAGGGAGCGAGGGAGAGGGGAGGGAGGAGAAAGAGGAAGGGGAGAAGGAGGGAGTCGAGAAGGAGGGAGTCGAGAAAGAGGGAGAGGAACTGAAGGAAAAGAAGGGGACAGGCCGAGGCGATCTGAACGGCGAGAGAGGACCACGCGGTGGGACAGAGATGATCGATTGGCCGAACTGGAAAGCATGGATAGATTTCGGACATCTAACAGTGCACAGCAACCTTGCTCGACCCCCGTGGTCACCGTTGAAACCAGTAAAGAACCACGTGTGGAAGCTTCTCAAAAGAAGGCAGAATCAGAACTTTTAGCTCCGACCCCAGAGGTAACTACTGCTGCAGGGGAGCCGGCGCCCTCTGAGCCCTTACCCTCAGCTCAAAGTGAGCCCACAGAATCAAAACAGGAAGAGGCATCGTAGACTGGCTCGCCGCTCCTGCAGCCAGAGACTGCTGTGAACCACTGAAAGTTTAAAAAAAAAAGAAAAAAAATTAATAAAAAAAGGTGTTTTTCACTATGATAACCAGCCTCAACTCCTGGCAGATGAATAACTAACTAGTCACAGTTTGTCAATTGGTAATTAACAGTTTCTGGGCAGTAATATATTTCTTGAAAGCAGACATCTCCCACACACCTGAAAATGGTTGTTTTCAGACTTTATGGCTTATGGTGGAATTTGGCTTTGCATCTGTGTCTCGACACACACGACCACTTTCATTTTGGAAAAATGGCTGTGGTTGAGTATTGTCAGCTGTCGGCTCTGTTCTTCTCGCTGTAAGTTGTAAGAACGAAAGAGTGTTTGCATGTTAACTTAACTCCGACCATCTCAAGTTCGTTTGAGCTCAGCTTTTATGTTTTTTAGTCAAGTCGGTTTGCAGATGGAGGAAACAGCTGATTTCTGTGACACGTTTGTTTTTTTTTTTTTACTTGATGGCCTCCTCTGTGTGATAGCAGGCACTCCTCAACAAGGTAAATATGCTCATTTTATTTTATTTTTTTAATTTGCCAAAACATGTCAAACACTGAATAACAGAGGCGCCATTTCTTTTTCTTTGTTTTCATCTCATCTTGTCGACTCCTCATTGCAGTATCACATCCTAAGGCATAGCTTTGAAAGGACTGTGGTGGCCTTAAGATCCGATCAAGTAACTTGCAGGTGTTTGAATTGAGAATGGTATATTATTTAAAAAAAGAAATAAGGAAAAAAAAGTACAAATTAGTTAAGACAGTCGTCTGGATGTCTGGTTAACTTAGACTGAGAATTAGGCCTTGTACTTTTCTCACAGAAATTGCTGAGCTCACTTTTGTCCTCACTTTTCACCCTTTGGACCACACTTTATTTCAGGCAAAATAAAGATGAGTATTGTCTTCGTTCCACCAGACACTTGGTGCACTAACTGATCACTGAATCCGTGACATGTGCACATGTACTGGCCAGTGTCCTTAACAGAAAATCCACTCTTAATACATGGTTTTATTTAAGTTTTTAAAGAAGTATATATTCCACTAGTACCGGGACTCTTACATAGGACTGGACACAGGACTGATAAGAAGCTGAGTTTAGTCTCAGAAGGACTCTGACTGTAATTCGATAGTTATATTTTACTGGTAACAGGAATTGCATCCAATTCCTCATGGAAAAAGTAACACTCCTCTTATTCTAGTATTATTTTGGGAACAAAGAATGCTTCACATTCTTTGATCATACTGTACTGTCTGGTCTCTAAAACAAGGGCATCAGTGGTGGCATAATCAAATTTCTTTGCTTCACAGACATTGACTGATGGACCAAGATGCATAAAAGTAATGAAACATGCCCAAAATTAACAAAAGAAAGAGTTCATCCAGGTGTAATGGGGTATAGCTCCCTTGGAATGATGAAATTTGATGATGTTATGTGTTTAAGTTGGCTTTGTTTCAGAAGTTGATCATCTAGACAGGCATTGGTCTGCACATATGAAGAGGAGTACTGTATATCTATTTGCAAAGAAACTGACTTGCACCCAGATGAGCAACGGAAATTCTATCGTGTGTATACGTAGTTAATTTTTTTCTGCCGGGTAAATTTCAGACCCTTGCGTACATATGTATATTTTTCAGTCAAGAAAATTAAATAGAACCTTTTGTAGATCCAACAGAGGGATATCGAACACAAGTTTATTTTAAAACTAATGTACTCCACAAAAAAAGGAAAAAAAAAAAAAAAAAGGTGCCATCTTGGATTTTGGAGCATTTTGTATAAACACAAGTTAGCAGGCAGACTCGATAAGCTTTATGTTTCTAGTGGGTTTTTTTTGTTTGTTTTTGTCGTGTGTATGGAAGGAAGAGGGCAATCTCTCGGATCAGACAAAAGAGCGTTTCCATTTGCCTCATGTACATCAGTCAAACTCGGATTTAAATTTGTTTTTGCCACGTGAAAACAAAATGTAACCCTGCAGCTGAATTCTTTTTTTTTGTCTGTGATAAACTCACCTTTCAAACTTAGTGTCTTTTTCTCTGAAAACATCCTGTGTCTGAGTTGTTAACATTGCTAACATTTGAAGCCCAGATTCTGCAAGCCCAACTCCTCCTTGAATAATCTTAACCTGGAGACACCGAGGGCAAAACTAAAGTGAGGAAATGAAGAACGTTGCTTGGGACACGCTGCTGTAAATATGCTTGTATCACTGACGATTCTAAGGTGTAATGGTAATTGTTGTTTATGATCTGAGAGTCGTTTACCTGAGAGACACTGACTTGGAAGGAACAAGAGAGGTCGTTTGCTTTAACGTTTTTTTTAACTCCCAATGGTTTGAAAGTTGACAGGTGTTTCTATGATTTGTTAAAAATACAAAATACATGGACTTAAAATCTTCAATATTTCAGCCATAGGAAATTGTTTTTAATAAACTATTTTTGTACCAAATAATTTTCCTTGTTCAAATTATATTCTGTGCTTCAGTCATGCTCTTAGCTGTGGAAAGATTAAGATGTTCAAAATTATGTGGCACACATTTGCTGTCATGGTCTCTTTGAATTGAAGGGGCCTGATTTTTTATTTTTTTTTTATTTTTTTTTTTTTAAACCATGATTTTGGAGTAATTCAGCTAATGCTTACAAGCTAACCCTTTACCACTAGTAAAACAGGTAAGTTTTTAGTGTTATTTGTAAAGTTTAGGTCTCAACAACAAAAAGCTAATGGGATAACCAACTTTGCGGCTCACACAATTCTTTCTTTCATGTGGTGATTTTCATATAAAAGACCAGTGATGACTTGAATTTATCTTTCTACCAGTGCTGTACTCATCAGTTTATCTTTAGTCATGCTACTTCACCCATGAATGTAAGAGGCCTACTGACAGTCTTGCCCCCAGTTTAGTTATTTTACATGCAACATATATGAATATTGGATAAATCATGGTTTGTGCTGGTACATCTAACATGATAAAGGAATTCATATCATATAGCATAACTACCAGCCGACAGTATTGATAGAAATGCTATCATATTAGTTGATAGTGATATAAACAAAGTGATTTTGTTTTTAACTGTTGTAAAATGTTCATACTAATCAATATTTCAAACTGCTAGACGGACAGAAACTTTATGAAGGGACCTCAAGGGTTTTTGTTTTTTTCAATAATTAATCGATGACGTGATTGTTGAGGATTTGTTCACATGCCTAATAGGCTGCTCGCTAACGTAATGGTCAGTGACCAATCACATTTCGTATATTTGATTACGTTTGACTCTGATTGGCTGTCCCTGCTAAAAGCCCACCCCTCTGGCGCCTACGTAAGTTGGTTGTCAAAAGAGGAAGAGCGACAGAAACTTAGGCGTCGTTTGAAAACTACTGCAGAGATGGTGCTGAAGGCTGTGTGCGTGTTGAAAGGAGCTGGAGAGACCAAGGGGGTGGTTCATTTTCAGCAGGAGGTGAGACGTACCACTTTGCTTTCAGAGGAAAAATATCTTGTCAGTAATTTGAATGAAACTACCCGCAGATTTGACATGGGAGCGTTAGCGCTCAAACGCTAAGCTGGCTAGCTACGTTCCCCGTGCACAAGCTAGTGGTTAAGTTTGATCGATTTCCAGGAGAGACCTAGCTAGCTAGATAACGGTACGTGTTACAACTGAATGACAACTCATTGAACTTGGGTAGATTTAGCAAACCTTTGATGATTTTGCATAGGCTACCTAACACTGTGCAAATTCATTGAATACAAATCACTGGAAACCTTCGTTTGCACGTTGCTAAACGGCGTGCTCGGGCTCAACCCGTGCTACTCGTCACTCTTGATTCAAAATAAGCTGCTTCTGTGAATTAACTAGCTAGCTAATATACAACAGCCAAGAAACTATGGATTGTTTTTAAATCCACAACCTTTGTACGCGCACGGCCTGCCATCTGTCAATGATCCACACGGTGTGAATGGGAAACGCTTGTTGCATAAGTTGAATGTTTTGAATGTCACTTTCTAACGTTTCCAGTCTGGTGTCCTTTGCTGAACCGCAGTAATTCAGGAAGTGCCTCTGTTTGGCTGAAACCTAAGTTAGCCAAAATGTGCATCATTAATAGTAGCCTTTAAAACAATAGCGAACAGGATTTTTTTTTTTTTTTTTTTTTTTTTTGCTGAGTCACTGCCTGCCCCCTTTGTTACCTTTATCACTACTGTCTGGCCTTGATAAGAGTGTGTGGACCGGGCGGCCATGTGTGATCGAGCGTGACAGGAAGCTTTACCCCCCCAAAGACAACGGCGATTGATTGGACTTCGTATTGATGACCCATGGTGATCAGACCACGGGCTTAAATCAAGTTAAGTCACATTGGTTCTGGAGTTTATTTGGCTGTCCTGTTTGAATGGAAATGCATGTGCATGAGTGGTATCTTAGTCTCACAGGCATGGACTGAATATCATGAATCACACATTACTAACGTTACCTCATAAAAGCAGTATCTGAGACCTTATTTTCGACACAGCCTATCAAATCTTTAATAAAGCAGCTACGTCAGCATTTTAGCATAAGCAGATGATGATCGCGCTAGGTGGCTAATTCAGCAGCAGCACATAAAACTATTTCTGATACTTTGCCAAAAACGCTTTTCTTTTCCTTCATTTCCTAATATTAAAAATCTATTTAGACTACATAAAAAACCCAAAACATGTCTACAAAAAGGAGATGATGAGCTCTTTTGGACTTAAAGAAGAGTAAAAATTTTGGGACTGATGTCTCATGGCTTCATCATTCAAATATAAGGTACACAATTCCCCTTGGTATTTTCCAATATATTTTGTTTCGGGTCACTAACAAGAAAACCCAGGGAATGCAAATGAGATGAAAATGTCTTTGTATTGTTTACTTGAGCTTTGAGTCCTTGGAGCCACCTGGCTTTGACATCTCCTTTGTCTTCGTATTCTCCTGATAAATCGTGTTGTCTTGGATCTGTTAGAGTGAATCAGCCCCCGTGAAGCTGACTGGAGAAATCGAAGGACTTACTCCTGGTGAACATGGTTTCCATGTCCATGTTTTTGGAGACAATACAAACGGTGAGCATCAGATAATTGTTGTTAATCTATCAGGTTTTTAAAATAAAATTTAGCTTCCCTACACTTGGACACTGAAGTGTTTTGTGATAAAGATTGATTTTTTTCCTTTTCTCTTTCCCAGGGTGCATCAGTGCGGGACCTCACTACAATCCCCACAACAAGAACCATGGAGGTCCTACTGATACAGAGAGGTGAGTCTCAGTCTGAGGGAAGAGTTGTTATGAGCTACTTTGCATATGTTGAACTGGAAGGTTACAGTGATCTGCTTGATTGAAAAGATAAGTCACATTGACTCTGAGCCTGAGGTTTGCATACTTTTGCACGTGGTCTGTGTGCAGTTCGATTATGTGGCTGATAACGTTTAAGTCAGTTTGTTAGGAGGTAGAACGCGCAGTGATTTGAAGGGCTGTACCCAGTAGTTTGATCAACATTCGAATGCTGTGCAGCTTTTTATGCATGCCTACTCATTCGGTTTAAACCTGGTATTTCTGCGCAGTGGTTGATAAAGATTAGGATACACTAATATTATGATGCAACTACTTGAAGAATTGGATTCCAGTGGTGGCTGCGTATGATTGTTTCTGACTCATGTGATCCAGATTCCAATAACTCCATGGTGTCGTAAAAGTCAAAATCTATTGGAAAAAAAGGGATGTAATTATTTCCAACATGTTTTTATCAAATGATATATTCTCATTCAGTCCAATTTCGCTTGTGTTTTGCCTTTCAAAAACATTTTCACTGATCAAGAAACTGTTTTACTCTCCCCCTAGCAGCACTTGTATTAACGGGGTGTTCTATTAGCAATCTAACAGAACCACACAACCATAAGGGACAAAAGATCTGTTTTAGCTCTTATTTAATCAGATGAATCACTAAAGTCAAAGTGAGTTTTCTTTTTAAGGGTATTGCAGGGTAGAGACATTTGAAGCTTCATTCAAAAACCTCAATAGGAACTTTTACTGGAAAAGCAACTCTAGTTAAGGTGGGTTTAACTCAAGCGTTTTTTTAATGCACACAGGCATATTGGAGACCTGGGGAATGTGACTGCAGGAGCAGATAATGTTGCCAAGATAGACATCACGGACAGCGTGATCACCCTCACTGGCCCCTTCTCAATCATTGGCAGAACCATGGTGGTAAGGAAAAATGTCATTTTTCATTTCACTTCCAGCGAACAGTTTGATTCTATTAAGTCTGAAGCTTTTGCCCAAAGTTAACTTGTTCATCCAGGCTTTATGAGACAGGCCCCCGGTGTGGCTCGTATAGTGTGCAGGAGCAACACAAACCTGCAGGATATTGCACCTTACTGGCTGGCTGTAAACTGATCATCTTTCTGTCCTGTGTTTTAGATCCACGAGAAGGTTGATGACCTGGGAAAAGGAGGCAATGACGAGAGTCTAAAGACGGGCAATGCTGGTGGTCGTCTGGCCTGTGGAGTCATTGGCATCACCCAGTAGACAATCTGCCAGATTGTGAAGCACTGAAAACCACTTCCCCCCACAGCACTTAATAAGACCAACCTAGCTACTTGATGTGACAGTTTGTCCTTCTCACAACTCTGGCTTTTTATTGACTCGTCAAGAGAGTAGATGAGCCATGCTTTACCCCACCTGTTCCTCATGACAATTGTATGTATGGGTTTATGTCTGCTGTTTAGTTTTGGTCCCAAAGAATTGGTAACGCACAAGAAATAAACATCTATACAGTTCGCAAACTTAACCATTAAATTGTCAGCTCATCTGAATCAGGTGTGTGTGATAATTCTGTCAGACTATAAACACAGGTGTAACTAATAACTTTCATAGTTGTAAACCATTGTAGGTGTGCCAGTTCCAGGGCCCTGCTATGCATGGCTGACTGACTCCCCTAAGTTGGTGGTGCCATTGTAGGTGTTAGTTACACCTGTGCTGTCATTTGCTTACTTGCACATTTGTTTGGGATTTATTTATTTATTTATTTATTTATTTATTTATTAATCCACCTAAGTACAACATTACATCGGTCCTGCATTATTGCGTGTGGCCCCACGCTCAGTTCAGGCATAACACCTCTTCATATTAGCTTACGTTTGCTAACACAGTGCATTTTTCTAAACCCTCAAACCACGAACTAGCTAACGTACAGAAAACAGGTTGTTTTCAAGTAAAGGAATGCTGTTTGGTTTCTGGATCACTTAGCAAAATATAATGAAGCTGCCAGCACTGTGTTTTTCATTCATTACTCGGATCCACTCCAGCTTCACAAATTGCTTGCTAGGCAAAACACCGTCCGTCCGTCATGTCCGGACCTGGTGGAAACTCGGGGGCACCAGGGGAGCGACAGCACATTTTTGTCCCTTCATGTAGAGCAACATGCCTACCAGTATCCAGAAAAGGACCTGTTAACCCGGTCTCTGTGCCGGACACATTAGCAGGGGGCGGGGAAAACAGGAGGAATACCCTGTGAGGTAAGACGTAAATTGCCGTATTTACAATTTACGTCGTAGCTAGCTGCTAGCTTGTCACCGGCATACTCCGAGTATCACGTGGGTTTACAGTGGGGAAGTTGTGAGTAGGGGTCATCTGGGGGCTTGTGTACGGTCGCCGCAGCGTGACCGTTGATGGTCAGTAAATAACGTCAGCTTCATTGTGTGCTCGTTGGTTTCTATTTGCGTTTGCACCTGCCAACTATACGTATACGGGACATTTGAGTAACGAAAAGTGTCCAACTTTAATTATAGTGTGGTGTATTTAAATTAACATGACGTTTCCAGTGAGGAGTAGGTTAAACGTACTCCTTTAGCTGCGTTTTTCTAGGACTGAAGGTAAATGGACAGGCGGTATACACCTAACCTTAAGGACGTCAGTTTTGTCCGTCTCTGTTTGCACTTGCTTCCCGTGCAGTTTTGCAGCAGGACCCCGGGCTCTGGTAAAATGAAACCTGGGTTCATGTGTGCTCTCCGGTTGTCTTTCAGTCATGATGCTGTGCAGACCACCTGACAGACATGCCAGGCCTCAGGTAAGAGAAAAGACGTTTTTAAGGTATGTTAACAGGGACATTTTTTTTTTTCCTCATTGGACCTGGTTTCATACTGTGGACAGTTTATTTTGGCCCAGTGTTGACATTAACAAAAACAATATTATGAAAAACACCAACATCAAGCCTTAAAAACAACTGCATTGAAGAGGTGGTTGTTAATGTGTTACTTAATGCAAACCTCAGGTTCTCAAGTAGGGAATTTCTTTGAGATCCTGACTGCAAATACTTTGATCAGCTGTTATCTAGACTGTGCATTGAGCGGTGTCATCCTCTAGAGGGCATCACTACTCTTCATAACTCACTATAAGCAGTACAGTCTGATCCTCCATCACTGATGAATCAGATCACATTTGTCCTGCTCATCTCAATAAAAACGATGCTCTCTTGGGAATTTGCATGTTTTTAAATTGTAGGCGTGTAGAAATTGAGGCTGTTAACATTGTTTCTCATCAGTAAAGGACACACCTTACACACCTTGCTATGCTGCACTGTAAATATATATATATAGGAATATATTTTTCAATTCAATCATGAATTGCTGTTGCACATACATAAAAAACATAAAATTTCATGAACATCTCAGACAGGCCTGCTGAAATATAAATGACAGTTTGTGGTTGGAAATTTTGGCTTGAAATTGGAATCTTCCTTCTTGCTCTTCATCCGTGACATTAAACTGAACAGCTGTGCCCCGCACTGGCCGACAGACACGCACACACGCAGTAACACACAAGGACACACTCATACAGTATACACATCCATTCCTACAGCGAGACGGTGTATGGCTGCAAAAATTGCATGCTCTAAAAGCTTTTTTCTTTTCATGGGCATGGCGGATACGTCCATGTGAAGTGACTTGGCACTCTCTGCTCTTCTCCAGGGGGAAATGAGGTATTGGAGGGCCTTCAATGGAGTTAATACCCCGGGGAGCGATCCAGAGGCGAGCTGCATGAGTGTTTGTAGTTTAAATTCATACATGAAATGTTTAGCTCTGAAAATGTGCAGTGGAATAATCACATACATTGCAAGATGTGGAAATCTATTGGCACATGAGGTGCGTCTCTTGCTCTGCTTTCTTCTCAATCGTACATAACCTACTGCTCATAAATTTCAGCTTTGCAGACAGCAGAATTGATGACGGCGCTGAATGAAAATTAGGTTACCTAAAGTACTCGTTATTTTAATGGTAAAATCAACATCTGCAGTTGTTTTTCAGTAAAATCCACCAGCGGTTTCACAGTTTTCATTAGGTGCATTATTAGCAGTGGCAAGGTAAACTGCTGTATCATTATGGTTGCATTGTTTATTGAGAAAAATGTAGCTTTTTGCAATAAAGCAGTTCCATTATTTGCGAAGTAGCAGGATGTATGAGCCTTTATGCATGGAAGTCAGTGTACGCATATGTTCTTCCACTGTGCTTTCATTTAGTGATGCTTTTTCAGGCCAAGAACTCACAGGCAGCCTGAAACTGCGCGCACAGGTTGAAATATCTGTATTAGTGTAGACAGATGCAGCCAGCAGAGCGGAAAGACAGACTGACTGTAAGAGCTGGTATAAATAGCCTGGGAGTGGAGGTGATGAATAATAGAGACTACCAACGCTGCTGACAGTGAGGGAGAGAGGCCGTGACAGCAGGAGAGTCCAACAGCTTAGTATAAAAGAATAGAGTAGAATGGAGAAAGACGATGAGATCTGTCTGTCCAGCTGTGAGCAGAAGATCATTTGGAAATGTGACATTAGACTTTTGCGAATAATCAGCATATCCCTGTTTTCCGAGTCTTTAATTTGTCCACAGTATGCATGGTCACATGTGAAAATAGTTTGGATGTGATCCCATATAAGCTGTGAGTTGCCACTGTGGTATTAGTACCTCTTATATATGTGGTGTTTCAAAGGACTTCCAAGAGAACACTTTTTAGATATTCATAGAAATATACCAAGAAAAACGCCAGCCTTCACTTTCACAGCACAGGCCTTCAAACCCGAGAATGAGCCAACGCAAAACAGACATAAGCTATAGTTACGTAAGCCTCGGAGCACAACTGTCACTGCATCTCAACAACAAGCTTTCAGGTTGCTTAAGGTGTGTTTCTCCTTTAATAGCCTTGGCTTCAGGGTTTTACATGGCACAGCGGCCTTGCTTGTGTCTCATGAACCAGTCTTACAGGGTTCAGTCCTTTTGTCGCTGACCTACAGTCACAGTCAGTGCATGTGCGTGCGTCGTTTTAAAAAGGAAGATGAAAATGTCCTGCTATTAACTGATACCCAACACCCACATGTTCACGGTCAGATAGGCTGCCCCAGTGGCGTTCACTGAAAGACGACTCGGAGCCAGAGATTCTTCTTTCTTTTCAACCAAGTTAGGTGGAGAGAAGTGCGCTTTTCTGGCATGTGTGTTTGCGCCTCTGTTAATACGTGCACTTTCTCTGTGAGTATTTATAGGCTTGTGTTCTTTTTTTTTTTTTTTTTCCTGTATGCATCCAGGTTTGCTCCCCGAAGCACTGACATGAACCGGTGTGGTCACATTTCTGGAGGTGGCTTACTGTTGTTCCCCTCAAGGGCTGCAGCAGTGGATGTATGGCCCAGCTCTCCAGCTAAACGCTCTGTACAGGCTTGTTATTACTTGTTTAATGGCTGCACACTATACGTACTGCTTTCCCACCCTTCCTCAATCTCTGCAGGTGATTTCTCTGAAGTGGAATATTTTTACACTTTTCTGGGTTTCAGTCATTTGGAAAATGAAAAGCAATTACTGAGGTGTGTGGGTTCCTAATAGATGTGACAGAGGCCAAATGGATGTCAGTCAAGGTTTGGAATTAAATTGCAACTATTGAGCTATTTGTCTCAGCCAGGAGGATTGTACTGAGGACCGCAGCTATGAGTTTTTTTATCGATTAATGAGCTCCGAAGTTTGAGAAAACATAACTGATGCTGTCGCTCAACTCGGTTTGAGATTACTACACATTTCTAACAGAAATCTGTCGTTAAAAATTTGGGTTTTACCTGGTAGGTAGGGTCTAATGGAAGACTCTCTTTCTGGAGGTTGACCCTTACAAGTCAGGATATTTCAGTCTCTGCTACACATATGATTTTATTTTACTCTGTTTATTTAGTTTCCCAACTTCATGAAAGTACAATTCTAAATTGCTGGCATATCCCTTGAAACAATCCATTTCTTATCAAATAGTCGCTGATTAAGTTACCGTTGATCGACAAATGGATTAATCTACAACCCCGAGTCCACACACGTTTCAACGCTGTGTAACATGTAAATGAAACAGAATGTGATCATTTGGTAATCCTTGTTGAGGTATACTCAATTGAAAACAGTACAAAGGCAACGAGTTTGATGTTTTACCTCTTCAACTTCTCGTTTCAAACAAGTTGGGACAGGAGCAGCAAAAGACTGGGAAAGTTGTGGAATGCTCCAAAAACAGCTGTCTCACAATTCACAGGTAAACAGGTTCATTGGTAACGGTTGATAGTATCATGTTGGGTGTGAAAGGGGCGTCCTGGAAAGGCGAGCTTCACCACTTTGTGAACGCATGATTGTATTAAGGATATTACTGCGTGGGCTTTGTAAAACAGCATTCTGTTTTTATTAATGTTTTACTATTCTACTAATTGTTTCAGTTGTAATATATCACCACAGGTTTGCATGATTTAGGCTACGCTTTCTTGAGAGTTTAGTACTCACGGCTTGGTGACTGCGTGCACACAGATGCGTGCTTTGAAACGCACGTGGGAACCTGATTCTGCACTCTGGCCTCAATGATCCTCCTCTGGTATATTGGTGCTCACTCCTGTGTGACCCCCTTCTATTCTCTGGGGTGAGAGTTCAGCTTCCGATACACCGTCTACCACTGACATTGTGGGTATATTTTAGAGACAAGGAGCCATAGGTCAGGGGTGAGATGCCATAAATGGTGCCTTTCCTATGAGACATGGTTAGTTGGTAGACAGGCTAATTACAAGGCCCCTGTGACCTAACCTCTGCCCCCTGAGCTCCGTATCATGTGATCATGAGAATGGAGCCCCTGAACACCTCGTTGCTCTTAAATTTGACAGCTAATTTCTCTTTTCTGCTGTTCATTTTATCCTGTTACATTTATACTGCTAGCATTGTTTTATAATCAAATCTCTCGTTTACTACTTGTTTTGGCAAGAAAGTGGAAAGAAGAAATATTCAAGTGTTTGCATTCTGCATCATGTTTCTGAAAATGGTTCAGTAGCCTTTCAGCCCAGTAGACCAGCCTCAGCAGGCTGTAGGATGCCGCTGTGCAGGCTTTGCAGAGCTGACTCCAGATGGATTCAAAGGCCTATTTAAGAAATTGCAACCCCCCTCTCATCCATGGTCAAACAGCAGTTTGGGGTCTGACCTTTGAACTCAGTGACCTGCTATCCCGACCATAACTCTCACTTTTACTCAAGAAGGTGCTTTTTTTCTCTTAAGGATGATTGTCTATAGGATTTCCGACACTGATTTGTAGATTGCTGCATGAACGGAGGCAGGGAGATGAACATGATTGGATGTTTGGCAGCTGAGTATCTTGCCAGACACTGACCTTGTGTGACATTCCAGAGATGCCTCTGTGTCTAACTCCTGAGTGGTCAATGGCAGGAATATCACATATGAGGAGAGCAAACAAGTGATGCCATAGTATCTCTCGTGAACAAAATCCAATCCATCTCAGCTGTTTCAAGATGTACATTTCATGTGCTTTGCTTATGAGCAAACTGTACACTTTGAATATTTCATTTTTTAATAGCCATTTTCATAGAGATTTTACACAGTATTATGCTTGTTATAGGCTTTGTAAATTTGTTTTGGATGTGACTTTCAGTTTCTCAGAAACAAAACTAGTGCTCTGCTGTGACGATAGCGGCTCTGTGAGGTTGTGCTTGTGCTAAATGCTAACTTCAGCATGCTAGCATAACCACAAGTACAGTGATCCAAAGTGGTGGACTGATTTTGAAAATAAAAATAAATAAATAAAAAAGCTACAGACTAATGGATAATGAAAATAATCATCTCTAAAAATCATCCAAATGTATAAATTCAAAGCATATAAATACACGGTAGTGTTTATGACATCTGTGTGAAGGTGACCATAATCCTGTGATAAATAATACACATGTATTGGTAGTCATCTCCATATTTTACATCTGTAAATGGCACATTTTCTCCCATGTATGATTCTTACAGATTGTTTACAGAAATGATCCGTGTGTTGAAGTGCCCCCTCTCTCATCCTCTCCCCCCTCCATCTCTTTGTTCCCCCAGAGTCCGTTCATGCAGATTTTTCCCTGCAGACAGACTCTGGATTCCATATGTAAATTCATTCCCCATTAAAATGTTATCAAAGCAAATATTTAGGCAGTTACAGAAAGAGGAAGTGGTGAAGAGAAGAAACCAGTTTGCCTGAATGTTGTCAGCTTAAATCATGGGGAGAACAGGGAGTAGAAAAGGGTGTGTCCCAGTCCATAGGTGCTATACAATCTGTTCTGGTCTGATCACTGAACCAGTAGGACGGATTAGTCTTTGCTCACACCAACCTACAGCAAGTATGTATGTTTGCACATATTCTTATCTATAGGTCACCTCTCTGAATGGGCACGGCATGCAGCTTTCATGCTTTTGCAACTATTTTCTTTCTTGAGAGTTGATCCAGTGCACGCACTGTATGTATGTGTGTGTATGTGTTTGTGAGTTTTCAATTTAAGACTCTCGTACGTATGTGTGAGATGTGCTGCTCAGGTGTGAAGTGTTCTGTGGTTCCCAGCAGAATGAAGACCACTACACACCCTCTCTTGTCTAGGAGGGGTGGAAGACTCGGGGGGGAAGGGAGAAACACAGGAGAACAGGAAGAAGGAGGGAATGAAAGAGAGAGAGAGGGTCACTGACGCTCCTCTTCATCTCACAGAGAATAGAAATTTGACATTGTGCATGGCCGCACTAGAAGGCATCACAGATCGTCCTCTCTCTCACTCTTTAGTCCACTTTTCTGATTTCTTTTTTTTCTCCCCCTCTGCTCTTTCTTCATTTTCCTGTCTGTCCGCTACCGATAATGGAGAGAGTCTGGGCTCTGACCCCACACTCTTCGAGATGAAGGAGGAAATTACTGTGCTAATATGCGCATATTTTGCATTCTTTTGAATTACCCAGTCTGAAATTATACACTTCACCCCATGTTTTGCTTAATTATTCATATACTTGCGAAAAGATTCTGGAAAGTAATATGTCCAGGGAATCTGAACTGTAAGGAGAAGACTAGGGCTGCGTCTGTTGGCTGTTTTCTCAATTCATTGTTTGGTCTGTAAAATCTCAGAATGAACACGAGTTGACATGTTCATTTCAAGGGTTCAAAGCTCAGAGGTTTTTTAATTTACAATCATCGAAAACAAAAACAATCAGCAAATCTTCACATTTGAGAAGCTGGAACCAGCAGCCTTTGGTTATTTTTGTCAATTTACTATTTAATTAACTGACTATTCATTTAAACTGCAGAGATAACCCAGCTTGATGTGACCAAACAGTTACAAACCATCCTCTTCCAAAGGCTTGATATAAATGGATTTCCTCCTCTTTTCCCATTTTTGAACCAGAAATGTAACCTGATCATCTGCAACCCCAACTCCAAAATCGTTGGGACGCTGTGTAAAACATAAATAAAAAGAGAACGCAATCATCGTTTTCTGTGTTTGCAAAATGTTCACAAGCCCATGCAGTAATATCCTTTATACGGTCATAGCTTACATTAACCCAAGGAACCCCGCTTTGGATATAACACAACAAGCTCATGCATGCATGCATCTATTTACGTAAGCCATAACACTGTAATTGTATAATTGCCTTTAATTTGTAGGCAGACTGAACACATAATGGATACTCTACGTTTCCTCCTAAACTTCCCCTTTGTTCCCCCACACATGTTGGGTGGTGACCATTATTCACAGCCGGTCTTGGTGTTTAATGCTATCGTATGAATTACTTGCGGTGCCCCCAGTCTCGTTTGTTGTGGACAGCAATTAACCTGTTTTAATCAGGGCGGTGTCGCTGGAGGAGGTGAGACAACAACACCTACAATTACAGAGAGAAGGTTAGATGCAGCGATTATGTGCCACCAGCTCAGCTCGATAGCAGTAACAGTTGACTCTGCTACATTGAGCCTTTTGTGAGATCTGTGACTAAGCAAATATTGGCAAGCATGTTTAATCTACTTCCCGAATGCTGCCTTTGGAGCGTTATCTGTAGGTAATCGTTTTATTACAGCTGTTTTCTGACTGTGATTTTTTTATATGATGAGCTCACTCCTTAAATATTTGTCTCTTTTTATCTTTGCTCGTGTGCAGCTTGTATGAAGAGTTCATGTGCAGGAACAAATAAACACCATTCATGAAATTAATAGACCTACACTGATTGATATTCCCTTGAAAGCACAAAAAAAAGAGATATCTTATCAAAACAACCCGACACCCGTTTGATTGTATTCCCTCGAGTGCACTCACACAAAAAACATGATTTATGAAAACAACTAACAACAGTGGTATCTGTTTTTGCAAATGAACCCTTTGTATGCTCACTGGATTAATTACTGTGATTAATTTTCTTTGGGGTCTTAATGTTGATCTTTCACTGGTGATACTTTCTTTCTTCCTGGCCTGAAGCACAATACATCTAATTTGACTGCTGCTCTGTTCTTTTGTGGAAGCAGTTTTACTGTAATAATTCATTTTTACAACACTTTTGGTCTAACTGTTTATGGAATCTCATCATTGTCTGAATTGTAATTGCTATCATTGAACATGTCAGCCGGTACTGTTCACAGCTTTCTAATTGCTTCCAGTCAAAAATTCTGCTGTCTCAAACCTTTGTTGTGTCTAGCTTACTGAACTGCACAGTGAGGGCAGAATGAAAGTGATACATTTACTGTGTGGGATGTGTTTAAAACAACTAGTTTATTGGTAGTTTTAGGGGTAGGTTTGAAATTAGGATAACATTAGGATGAAGGTTAAACTTAAACTTGTGGTCCTGAAGCTTCGATCACACATTGATGCCCTTTACTAGGATCAATAGCTGCCATTAACTGTGACCACGAAGCCGGTTTCATGCTTCAGTTGTGGCTCAGATCTTCAGTTGAACCAAGTCTGTTGAAAACAACAATGAGGGACGAGGTCATCAGGAGGTTGGAAACCCACCTGAATGTTATAGGTGCCATTATCTAAAGAGGAACAAACAGTTTGTGTTCAATGAGATGGGGGAACAGCTTTTCTTCTGCTTCACCTCTCCCTCCTAAAGGTCACCTCTATTCTTCTCTTATGACCCAGAGCCATGGATTGGATACCTGTGTGTGCGTGTGTGTGTGTGTGTGCGTGTGTGTGTGTGTGTGTGTGTGTGTGTGTGTGCGCGTGTGTGTGTGTGTGTGTGTGTGTGTGCGTGTGTGTGTGTGTGTGTGTGCGCGTGTGTGTGTGTTGGGGGGGGGGTCCTCTCTGTTTATGATGTTGCATAATTGAGACATATGACCAGTGTTCGGTATTCAATCCTCTAACTGAAAATCAATTCATTAATCCACTAATTCAATAGCAGACAGGATGTTCAAATGCCACAGTAATTACAGAGAAAGCTAATTTGACAAACGCAAACAATACCGATTGATTATCTCCTGAAAACCTATAGTGCAGGTCAATGTTAATGAAGGCAGCACAGAATGAAACAATAGATTAGTACTAAACATGTCATCAAGAAGGCAACCAACAAATGAATTCATCTGAGAGAGCACTAGCATCAATATCATACAGGTTTTGGTCAGAAGATCTGCACAATGATTGCACTGCATTATAATTTATTTCAAGAGGAGTAATCCTACACGATTTGGGAAGATGATATATCTTCAATCAAGGCAATATATGCTTGTTGCAGCACGTCACTTGTTTCAAGCTTTTTTGTCCTGAATTATCTTCATAGATATTTTGACCTCTTACTGAGATTTTGTTCCTGGTTCTGAGTATCTTAATGCCTGAAACTATCATTTCCAGAATTACAAAACTGCTTGTAGAAGTCAGAATTGCTTTGTATCCAGTATGTGGGATTCACTGAAATAAAACCCTTCGCTAGCTTGGCATCATCTTACAACCCCACCAAAGTCCCACCCCTCTCTGCCTCTCCTCCTCTGCCTCTTTCTGGCTTGTTTGCGCTTCTAATTATTTGAGCTTACCAGCTAACACAGCCTAAACCTACTGGAGCGCTGATGTGTTAGCAGGGTCACACCAGTCCAAATCTGCCACAGACACGAGAGAGCAGCTACACGCAACGACCCTTGATTTTGCTGACGTACACAGAAAGCTTCAGAGGTGGAGGGTGCAGTGGGGTGTCGGGTGTCCTCACCTGACACCCCACTGCACAACATCTTCCATTCCTGCAGCCTAAAGGACTTACAGTGCAGTGCGTGTTTGAGTATGGTTGAACATTTTTTATTTTAGTGTAGTCCTCATGTTTTAGGTTCAACGGTCTAATTATTAATATTTCTGTGCTATATTTCTGCACAAGTCAATTACCAGCACTTGTGTTTGTGTGTGTCTGCATGTATATATATATATATATATATACTACATATCATTCCTGGTTTGTGTGTTTTGTTTGCATGTTGTGTGGATGTTTGCGTAAATGCACGTGTTTGTGTGACTGTGTGTGTCTTGTTTCTGTCTCTGTGCATCTCTCTCGGTGGGTGGTAACTGTTAAACTCTTCCATTTGGTGGGATTACTCCTCCAGTCAGTCCTGTGGGAGCAGCCATCAGCCCGTCATCTTTGAGAGGAACACTATACCTTCTGATGCTCTAATCCCCCCCCTCCCCTCCTTTTCCCACACTCAACCTCTTAACCTCATCTCCCGTTTTTCCCCTCCCTCCCTCCCTCCTCTTTTTTTTTTGCTAGCGCTGTCAACTTTCAGCTGAGGTGGCTGAAGCTCCGTAGACGCAGTGGCGGTTGTGTTAAATGCTGTGATGTTACAGCTCCGTCTGACAAGTTCAATATCAAGAAGCTGCTGTTATATATTCTTCAGGGAAGAAACTGTCAGCTTTGGGTTACGAAGGTGTTATTTAAAACTGGTAAATTTCAAACTGATGAAAAAAAGCTAAAGCCAGAAAAGTATTGAATGTTTGTGTTTCACAGCATCCATTGTTCATCACAGAAGGTGCCACACAGTCTGAAATATATGTTATATTCAATGCTGTCATACTGTCTCTGACTGTGTCCAGTCCTGTATGTGGAAACCAGAGAGCTGCTGAAATGGGCCGAGATGACATAAATCTGAGATGGCTGTGTGTTACAGACAGTGAATGATGTCGTGAGACAGCCACAACTGGCGGACAAGAAAGGGTCTAATTCTGTCTCTGCTGCTTGACCTGGAAACAACCCACATACGAAGATTTCTTAAATGAGCAGGAAGTGCGAGAGATTATGTGTGTGCATGTAGTGGAGGGGGTAAAGAGGGCGAGAAAAAGAACATTTTGACTCCATGAGAGAGCCTACAGCCACGCTAGCAGCTGCATGAGGCTGTATTTAAGCACAGCGGTGCTTTGAGTTAAATGCTAATGTCAGCGTGCTAACTTGCTCGCAGTGATAACAGGTTGAACTTTGTGGACACTGAAGATGACAGGATTAAATTAAAACACAACAGCGCAGTTATTAAACATAACCTGTGTCAGATCGATTGATCACTTTGGTCCAGAATGAAAGATCTCAACAACTATTGGATGAATTGCCTTGAAATTTTGTACAGATGTTTGTGATTTCCTGAGGATGATTGCTCGTCATTTTGATGATCCCCTGACTGACTCTCATCAACATAGATAGAAGCTTTGTTTCTGGGAATCCCTGTTCAGTCATTCAACATCATCAGCGAAATAGAGCAAATCTTGTTTACTTGTAATTATATTAGTGTTAACTTCTTTTTAATGTGACTTATAATTACACGGTGATGCTTAATTTGCCACTTCAATCATTGAAATGTGGGAAATCAGTATTTAGGTGATTAAATAGAGTCTTTCTGGTCTACTATGAACAGAGAGTAGACTATGCAGACGTGCATTTCAGGATTTCAGATTTTCATTTTCCGGAAATATGAGGATAATAGTGGAACTGCCACAGTGTGTGACTACCGATCTGCATTTATTCTAGTGTATCCCAGATTTCCATTATTGCTGCAGAGCGAACACTTGGTATCTTTGTGTTTGACTTCTTACACATGATATCAGAGCTAAGGCCAGCACTTTTTACAGGATGCCATGTCAAAATCCATTTTCATCCTTGTCCAAGAGTCTCTGATGAGCAGTGAAATCTTTTGGTGTGTGAGGCTGCAGCCTTGTGAGGGTTTGAGCATGCTTTAATAACGAAAGAGCTGTGTGTGTGTGTGTGTGTGTGTGTGCTTTCGTGTGTCCATAGAGGCCGGGTTACTGGGCTGTGTGAGTAATGAAATGGGCTGTGCAGTTTGCGCTCATGAGTTTGTGACAAGGTCAGGATGTTGTTGTGTGGTGTGTGTGTGTGTGTGTGTGTGTGTGTGTGTGTGTGTGTGTGTGTGTGTGTGTGTGTGTGTGTGTGTGTGTGTGTGTGTGGCTGTCTGAGCACTGCTACAGCCTTATCCGTCTCGTCCCTCAGACGACTGCCTCACATCACTGTCCTCCACTCACAAACACACATTTGAGTCCTTTTTGCTTCCATTCTTCATTAAGTTCTTTACAAATGATAGTCAGAGAGCGGAGGCAAGCCGGCATGAAACTGAAGAGACACATACACTGTACCATGTACTCGTATCCCAGATAATCATCTTTACATGCAACGCCCTAATTAATGCTGCTCCCTGTTTACATTGATGGGGATTATGATTGGTGAGTATGATACACTGCATTTACTCCACTTATTTGGAGGATGCCAGCATGTATGGAGGACAGATAAGTCTTTATATCTGATACTTTGTCTTGCTGATTATATCTGATTCGCTGTGATGCTCATTATGCATGCTAAGACATGGCTCTTTGTCAGCCCATATTCTCATTGTCTTCTCCATTGCAGTTATTCGGTGTTTAAAGAAATATGTTGTCTTCACCTTCAAACAATACAGTGCATTAATTGGCGAGTCTCAGAGGTGCTTGTAGGTGCATTTTCTTACCTTTTGACAGAGCCAGGCCAGCTGTTTCCCCCCACCTGCAGTCCTCGTGCTAAGTTAAGCTAAGGTAACTGTAGCTGGCTGCTGGCCATAGAGTGGAATCAATCTTCTCATCTAACTCTTGCCAAGAAAGCGGATGAAGCATTATTTTCTAAAACGTTGAACTTCCTTTAACTTGTTTGTGCGTAGAGATTGAAACTTAAAGGCCCTGCTCACCCATAGTAAACCCACGCTGGTGATTCTCTGTATGCGTTGAGAGTCTGTATTTGATTGACACCTTCAGGACTCCTCCCTGAGCTTTGATGCATCTATCAGGACGTGCAAATTGTACCTTTATCATTCTAATCAGTGCATCAGTTGTGCTTTACCTATACCTTGTCAATACTTTATCAGTCACTTCCTTTCTAACGGCAAGACTCAGATCCTCTCATATGTCTCCACTGCACCCATCTGATTTCACTCTGTGACAATGCATGATCTGTGGTGATCAGACAGCAAAGCTCAGAATCAGACACACTGATGATATAAATGACCCACTCTGATTTTTTTTTTTTTTTGTCTGGCCTGAAGGACATGTTTCTCTGTACTGCTCGAGCATATTAAGCCATGTGAGTGTAGTGGTGGTTTAGGAGCATCATTGTAAGAGTGAGCAAAGTAAACAGTACAATAAACAATGTTCCTATTTGCTAACTGCAGGTAATGAGCTCACCTCCCCCATATGAATATAAATTAGATTCATGGCTTTGGGCTAATGTGGCATAAATGTGTGCTGTATGACCTTGCAGTCTAAGGACGAAAATACACTGGCTCGTTCGCAATTTACTGTTGACTTGCTTGTTTTTTGTCCATCTTTTGTCATCGGACCAGTAGGATGTTTGCAGCTGTTATTTAAGCACACAGTTTTACATGCATCACAATCCAAAAATTCAAGTAAAAAAATCTAATATTGGCTCAGACAAAGCCTTTGACTCCATGACCCGTTTTCTGTGTGTATGTGAATGTGCAGGTGAGGGTGAGGGGCCGTGGCGGAGGCCGGGTCCACGTGTGATCTGTCACACTTGATGATTGAAATAATTGACGTCCCCCCTATCACTTCCAACCCGAGCTGCCCATCACAGCGTTACATCTGATGCATGTCATCGTCTCTTTCTGTTGATCATGAAGGGATGCAGTCTAACACCTGATGCCCGCTTATTCTCCAGTGCGAGGGCCTGTCAGTCACATCTGTCAGTCACATCTGTCATCACTATTAATAAGTGCTGTTGTGTATACCTGTCCAATTTATTTTTCTGCCTGAAGTGTGCCGATGCGTCTGTATGTGTGCATTCAACACATGCTTAGTGTGCATACCAGTGCATGTGCATATATACTGGTGTCCCACACTAATGGAAATTGTAATAGCACTAGACAGGGATTAGGTGATATGACCCTAAGCAGTGGAACTAGCAACTGCTGCTGTGACTCTAAGAGAAAGGTAGCAGGCCAGAAGGGATGCACTATTGTGGCCCAGCAGCACATACATTATTCATTAGTTGTACTCGCATGGCTGGTGATAATGATTTTATCAAATCTGGCAAGGTGGCTGCTTGGGTGGGGGGAAACTGGCATCCTGAATGTGTATGTGTGCATATCATATCTATCTTTTTTTTTGTCCCTTTTCCAATACAGTATGTTCATGAATTTCAATATGATATGTTTAGCAAGAGAAATGGCAGGAGGCGTGAAATGGGAAACCAATCTCACCCCATCAGCTCTTAACTGATATGGCCACCCCCCCCACCCACACATACACACTGCGATAGGGCCTGATAAGGATTGAAAAGGTGGAGTCTATTGTGCTGAAAGGCCAGCTCAGGTGTGTGGGGAGACAGGCGAACAAAGCCAGCCGTACTTAACAGCGCTGCTGCCAAATAATCTGTTTACGCAACGGAAAAACGCAACTGGTGAGTGGCCTTCGATATCCATTTAATCCAGACTGTCCTAACTGCCAGCTGCATAGCTCAGAACAAACAGTGTTCACATTACAAAAGCAGCGCGCCAACCGATGAGCGCAGACAGAGCAAAACAAGCAAACAAAAAGAAACCCCAGCCGTCCTGATGTTTCTCCGGCCCTCCTCTCTGCTTACATAACATCCTCCACCTGCTGTCGGTATTACCTCCTCTGTATTCTGCTTGTGCCAACATGCCATCACTGCTTTGAGTTGCCCTTAAACTACAAACCAGTTCCTCCCCATTTCTTGCATAATTGCATTATAGCCCAATAACGCTGTGTTTGGGTAGGAGTGTGGGAACTGCTTGTCTAAGTCCCTGTTCATCCTCCTGGATTGGTTATTTCCTGTTTCAGCCGCCTCCTAGCAGGACACGACCTTCTCTAGCTAATTTGTTAGATAACACAGAGAGAAACAAACCGTGGGGGGGGGGGGGGGGGCAGACAGAAAGGAAGGAAGGGGATAGACTGGCAAGAGAATGATGTTTTGATGAGCAGACAGGTGCTAGGAGACAGTCAGGCGGCATATGTACACATCCATACACACATACTCTACACAAAAGAATAGTAATAGGCGAGAAGCTATGCAGTGGTATTGTCTGAGTTAGGTGCTGAAATGTCATCATATGCCTGGGGGTAACAAGCTGCGAATGTGTGTGTGCTGTGCGTGCACCAGTGCTCTGTTGTGTTGGCGACTTTGTGCTTGTGACTGTCTGCCCTCTCTCTCCTGTTGAGCCTGTGTCAGGTCCTTTTGTTGAGTATATCTGTTACCCTCCCCTGCCCTTTGTCCCGACATGTTTGCCTCTATAAATGTTAAATACTCCCAAACACTGGTTATTTCAGGAGCTTCACAGTGCAGCAGACAGAGATAATGGGAAGTCATCAGCCTGTTATGTAACCGTCCCTGTTTTTCTCATAAAATCCCGCAAGCCAAACATTTTGCTAAGTGATTTGATCATCCTGAGAGAGGTTTGCTCTGTCAGAGGATACAGAACAAGTTATCTCCAGAGAGAAAGAAAGCCATTTATCATTGGGGTGTGATCTATCTAATTACTAGCTCCTATGTGGATACAGATATACATTACGCTTTTTGGCAGTAAAGCCAAAATGAGAATTTATCCACACTTCCTGCCTTCTGATCTAGACATTAATGTGCATGAGCTACACAGGGCTGTTTCAAAGGCTCAGCTTCTCAAATTAAATTACGCAGAGTAAATTTTACTCTACAACATGTGTGTGTTAAGAGCCATGTTTCCACTGCGGGAACTTTCCCCAGGGACAAGGAACTTTTAGAGGAACTCATTTCCACAGCAGGGACCAGGGTCTAAATGAAGTTCCGGGGACATTATTTTACCCCCCAACGCGTCCCTGCTTGCTGGGTAGTACTTTCCAAGAGTGCAGGAACTTCTGGAGTTGGAGCTTGCAGTGCTGAACATTGATGATTGGTTGGGTACTCACAGGATTTTCTTTCAGCAAAACCTGCAGCTGCAAACCAGTTTGTTTTTTGTTCATTGTGCTTCATCACATCAACATGGAGTTTCAGAAGGAAGCCTACAAGAGATTGGATGATGATGATCAGGCGTCATCGTTGTTGTGTTGTGCAAAAATTACGTTAAAGACAGCCATTGTTTTTTTTTATACATTAGTGGACTAATTTGCCTGAGTTTCCACCTATAACAAAAAGGAAGCACTTGGATATTTCATTCATCAAAACACAGTGAGAAGAATAGCAAAGTGAAATCCGTGGTAGCAAAACGGACTCATGACTACCATTTAATTTCTACCAATCCAAAGTATGTTGTTTAACACATTTCTCCATAATGTAATTGTCTCAGTTGTGTTGGATTGTTTGGACTTTACACTGTTTGTATTTACGTTTGTCACATGCACCTGTGTTTGCTTGTATTGATGACAAAAGGAAATAGCTAACCACGCTAGTCAAAGGTAACAATACGAAGGTGTGAATTTACCCATATTTTGTGTCTGGAACATAGTGAGCACAGGCATGGACCGTGGACCAGTGAATCATACTGCAGGAGTAGTCTCAGTAGTTTCTGTGCACATCTTGATACGTTTTTGCTATAAACTTGGGTCACTGTTGGAATCCGTAGTAACTGTTGTGAATCCAGTGAAGAGTGAAGGAAGGAGCAGGCTACAAACTTTCCAGAGCCTCCTTTCAAGCCTACAGGTGGTGATTTTTTGATACTCAAAACATTGCAAAATAGTAAAAATAGCAAAAACCACCACATGAGGATTCATTCTTTTTATCCGAAGCCCACGTTACAAAAAGCCTGGTGGGTTGTGCGATAGTAAAGGAAAGATGGGTGGAAAAAAAAAA